>NW_017728949.1:27116120-27120360 GCF_001723895.1 Crocodylus porosus | reverse complement strand
CTCCAATGTCCACATCGTTAATGAAGATGTTGAACAGTATGGGTCCCAGGACAGAGCCTTGAGGGACCCCACTGGTCACAGGGCACCACGTTGATTCAGGTAGATTGGCCATGGGTTAGCACAATCTACATAGTTCACCTCTCAGATGACCTACAGTTGGATCAGGACTGATATTTTTTGCCCAGTCAAACCTTCTTGAATCTCTGTACAGATCAGCACTTAGATTAACCTAACCCTGGTTAGGTTGATCTAAGTGTAAGGTCTACATGTGAGTGAACTAAGTTAGATCAGACAGCCATTTTCTGCTGATCTATCCTCCTGCATTTGTGCACAGTTCAGTACTTAGGTTGACCTAACTCTTGCCAAATGTATCTCTGTATAATGTCTGTACATACATGACATTAGTGCACATACTCTGGTGAACTAATTTGGTTTGGGTACACCTTTTTTTGGAGATTCAAGCCCTTTGCATGCCTGTATGATTGGGCATTTAGATCTACTTGAGCCTGGCTAAGTCAAACTAAATATAATGAGTGAACCTGGTTGATACAGAGATGCTGTAACCAAGGGCCTAACCTAAGAGTGGGTCAATCATAGGAACCCATCATGGGAGAACAGAGGGCAGAAAGCTAACATCTGAGGGCGTGAACACAGGATACAGGGTGAAAAGGGGCATAGAAAAGCAGCTGGTCCTGCACTGTCATACATCAACAGAACACTGTTGATCACTTTTGAAACAGATGTTAGGATCAAAATATCTTTGAAATGATACAAACAATAAGGAAACAATAAAGCATTTCCTGCTTGCAGCAGAATGATCTGGAATAACAATGGAACCATACCTACTATAGTTTGAGTTTTGCTTATTTCATTAAACTTGATTAAACTGAGCCAGTCTGGGTTTATAACTTGTCACAAAGACAAAAGGACTTTGACACATTTCTCTTCTGAACACATTATGGGGATTTATATTTCACACTTTACAATTATATCTGTATTAAAATGATTTAGCACATCATACATGGAAAAAGTGATTCATAATAGTAGCAGTAAAAGCAATACAGAGTTAAGGACATCATGAAGGAAATGAAGCAGGAAAGCAAGAGGTTCTGAATGAAGCAATCATTACTTTAGAATGGGAAAAAAATCTCTTTCTGTTCTTGTCTACTTTATTATTATTCTGAGTTAGATATAAATGACAATGCATTCTGCTTAAAGAATCAATTCTTAAATAAAAAAAAAATACCTGAAATGCTATTCAAGTTTACACTCTCATGTTATTCTAAACACAAGATATTTTTAGGACTGACAGCTTCTCACATTTGTGTAGAGAGATTCCTTTTATGTCCATAATTTCTCTGACAGGAATTTTCTGACAATTCTTTAGTCTTAAAATCAGCGTTTGAAATAGGGGTGGGTAAGGAATGTTCTCCAAACCTACAAAATATTCTGAAATATATATTAAAAAAATACCTATCATGAAGTGGTGCTGAAATCTCAAAAATCATTTTGTAAAACAGAAATCTAAATAAAAAATATCAGGGCCTAGTGAAACATTTAATTTTGATACTTTTGAAAGTCTTGTTTTGATTTCGATCTGATCTTTTTACAGTTAGCTTCAACTTTTAGAAAAAAAATTGTTTGGAGCCAGAAATCTGTTTTTTGTTTTTCATTTACAAAGTAAAAATATGAAACCGTCTGATAATCTCAATATACAATTAAACGTATGTCAAAACAAAGTCTTTCCTGTGAAAAGACTCCCCATTAAAAACAGCTTTTTATATTTTTTGTCAAAAAATTTAAAAACAGCTTTTTATATTTTTTGTCAAAAAATTCTCGACCATCTCTGCTTTAAACAAAGTATGAGTTGGTTTGTCAAGAGCTGAGAAAAGCAAAATTAAATGGTGAAACTTAAGCTGTCATTAAATCATTATTTTAGGCTGACCAATTCAATTAAAATTTAAAAAGCATAGGCTTGATTTTTATCTGATGTAAAATTGCACAACTGATTGAATTCAACAGATCTACCAAATTTATTGCATCTGAGAGCTTGACCTCTTTTAATTTGCAATGGGATAGAGGAAATGGAAGTTTAAGATTTTTCCTGTTAAAATAAATTATACTTACTAAAATATAATCTTTAACATTTGATTTTTGTATCTCTATTTTTTGATAGCTCTCACAGAAGTATTTGTAGTTTCTTGGTTTTTGTTCAAGCTTCTCCAAAAAATATGTTGAAGGCTATTTATTAAAACAAAATAAAATTAAACAAACCAACTTTGCTTTAGGTTAAATACAATGATAATTAGTTATCCCTTAACTATTTTTCCAAGTGATTTTAAATCTATAGCCAGGGTTGTATGCTTCACAAATTAAATATTTGAGGGGAACTAACAGGGTACAGTCAAAGCTAGTTCCATGGGTCAAAACAGCTTAAAGACAGAGCAAACCAAAGGAAGAAACATGTTTCATAAAACCCAACAAAGTGAAGGGTGCTATGAATAACAAAAGAATTCTGCAGTTAATATTTTGCGGCTTACAGTACACCATTTGTTCTTAAGCGTCTGCTGATGGGCTAGAGTTTCTAAAATTAACATTGTGATAACCCATATAGAAACCAAAACACATTAAAAATACTGTTGAATTAGTTATTTTCACAGAAAACATATGTTTGTTATTTTCACATTATATTTCTGTTTGTTTTGTTTTTTTAAATAACCAATCAGGAAAACATTTTAAATTGATTTTTAAAGAGTAAGTTTGAAAATAGACAGTAATTGTGTAATTTTTAATGAAATGATCAACAATGTGACATTTAGCAGTTCAAAAGTATTTTTGTGTCATCTTGTGGTTGCTGTGATTATATTGCACTGAATTATAATGCTTTTACACCTAACAGTTTTTAAAAATCAAATACTGGCTGTAAGGCAATGCGAGTTTAATTGACTGTAACAATATCATTTTAGTTATGAAAATTAGATTTGTATATACAATTTATGGGTGTAATTACAGAAATATATATTTTAATTAATGTGTAATTTTTAATAAAACCTGACCCCCTAATTTGTATACTCTTTCAAGTTTGAGGGTATGGCTAGATGTATCTTTTATCCTTTAGTAAGTGGAAGATAGATCAAGGCAGTTTACCTAAATGAAACAATTGCTAAACCACCACATTCTAGCTCCTACTTGCCACAGGATGGCCTAAGCCATATGAAACAGGTACCTCAGACCAACTAAGGCCAGTAGGTTTCCCCTCCCTTTAACTTGGTATATGTGCATACCCTGACACTACCTTATTGCACTAGTAGAACACTATTATAACGTCCATTGACTTCCGTGAGGTTACAATGACTTCTATGAAGTAAAACAATGATGTAAAAGGGAGAAGATTCTGATCCACTGACCTCTGATTTTTCTCAGAATGCTACCTTGTCTATGTTGTAATCACTTTTTCGTGTGAAGTTAGAAACATATGTCCTGATAACCTGTTGATCTGGAAGAGGGGAAGGGGAGACATGAAAGGAGAAGAAATGAAAATCTGAGCAACGTATGGTGATCTAGATGTGTTCACTAGTTTCAGCACATGCATAGCACTTAATTGGCACTATAAATTGTCAAACAATCTGGGTCTTACTGCTAGATAATTCTCTACTAGGCTGGTTCTATCAACAGCTCCATTTATCTAGAATAAAAACTGAAGTTTCCAAAGACCCATTAAACAGAGGATAAAAGCTCATGGGAGTTACAAAAACTAAACTCAATCTGGTTTCAAGTGGATTTTGGCTCATATGATTTGTATTTTTTTCATGCAGCCATTAACATAGCCATTTCATTGTAAGGGAGCAAGCTGATTGGATATAAAACTGTATTGAGCTTCATTGTCCTTTTGGTTGGAAGTCCATGCAAATATATAGACTGCATTGATATTTTTGGGAAGTTAGATAAAAAGGAAAAAGATGGCAAAATAGGAAGGGTAAATATTTTCTCTACAGATGTTGCTCTAGTTTTGAAATGACTTCCTTTATTCACAGCAACATTCTAAAACAAGTTTTTAAATAATTAACTTAAGAATAGGTTGAGATCGTTTCGGCCCCAAGACCTCTAATCATTCGCTTTACCAGATAAAACTGCGGAGACGGACGATCTGGGGGAACGTTTGTTCACCAGAGCGCCCCAAGGGATGACTAGGTCAAACGGTCACAAACTCCTGCAAGACCGTTTCAGGCTGGACATAAGG
>NW_017728949.1:27094370-27115955 GCF_001723895.1 Crocodylus porosus | reverse complement strand
AAATTGGATGCTTATCTTGCTGGGATCCTATGACCCCAGCTGACTTCCTTTCCTTTGGGCAGGGGGCTGGACTTGATGATCTCTCGAGGTCCCTTCCAGCCCTGATGTCTATGAAATCCATGAACTTGAAATGCTTAAAACTGGAGACTGGAGATTTCACCAGTGTTATACCAAAATGGACCAAAGAATCTATCACTGGTGCATTTTGCATAATGAATCTCTCTCTCTCTGTCTTGTTGAACATTAATTTTGGGTGACTCCTGCAGCTCTTAACCCTGGACAGCCCTGGCCTGTCTGCACATTAACACCATTAAATGGTTTAAAGCACTCATTCTGCAGCTCAAAGTTACACCATTCCAGGGCACGATTATCTCTTGATCTGCATAACCAAGCTCCTATTCCATTAACATGTGGCCACTCCTTACAGATAGGCCACTCAAACTGAAGATGTGACTGCAGACTAGCACTAAGCTGATCAACATTTGTGAAGCTCACAGTGTAATATGTAACATTACTCTGTGTGTGTAAGTAACCTTTTTCTTTGCTTATTTGAAGATCTTCAGATTCTTCTATATTCTTACTCAGAAAGCTTAGAGAAGCAAACACACTGACTTGGTTAAAAGGACTATAGATAAAAAAACCACCAATTTTCAATGAAAATACATTTGAAATGAATGCACTTTATGTTACTGGTGCAGCACAAAATGCTTAATAAAACCAGTAATGATTTCAGTGTTTTTTGAACATTTTTCAAATTATTATGCATCTGAAAATCTTAGGGTTAAAGTATTTCACATATTTGCCTTTTTTAATGAAAACACAGGAAATGTGTTCAGTGAGGGGAAGGGCTAGGTTGTCTGTGCTGGGCACACAGAAAGGGAGATCCCAGCCACCTGCAGGCCACAGGACTATGGCCAAAGCCATTTGTGGCTCCTGGCTGCCTGGTAGTTGGACAGCCATATACTAGAAGTTAATTAAATAAGCTACATGTTTACCACCATTAATGTTTTGAACAATATAACTGAGTGCACACTTATCAAATTTGCAGATGATATCAAGTAGATGCTCTGGAGGGTAGGACTAGGATCCTGAATGACCTGGATAGATTGAAAAAAATGGTCCACGGTCAATATGGTGAGACTGAACAAGGACAAGTGCAAAGTCCTGAACTTGGGATGTAATTATTGTATGCACAAATACAGACTGGGAAATGACTGAGTAGGCTGCAATACTACAGAGAAGGACCTGGGGGGTTACACTAGACCATACACTGAATGGAAGCCAACAGTGTGCTCTTGTTGCAAAAAAGTCAGTAATATACTGGGTTGTATTAATTGGAGTGCCACTTGGAAAACAAGGGAAGTGGTTCCTTTGTTCTATTCAGCATTAGTGAGGCCTTACCTGGAGTACTATGTCCAGTTCTGGACAAATATGATTATGGTCCTGGAATGTAAGACTTTAAAAAATGCTGAAACAACTAACTTTATTTAGTTTGGAGAAGAGAAGACTAAGGGGGGATTGGATAACAGTCTGAAAATACTTGAATGTCCATTATAGAAAGGATGAAGATGACTTTTTCTCTGTGCCCATAAGAGACAGGACTAGGAGCAAGTTTCAGCAAGGAAAATTTAGGTTGGCGATTCAGAGGAACTTTGACTATGAAGGTGGTCAAGCATTGGAACAGGCTGCCTAGAGAAACTGGAATCTCCATCCTTAAAAATTGTCAAGAACAGTTGGGATAGACATAGCTGGAATAGTGCAGTCAAAAAAATCTCATTTTGAACAGTGGGCCGGACTAGATGAGCAGGTCTATTCTGGCCTACTTTTCTTTAATACTTTGATCTTCATAACTGGCTGAACATGTCTACAAATTTGACCCTACATACAAAATGAAGCTCAGTTGTGATGATACTGGCCTGAGATTCTGTTCTGTATATTCTATATATAATATTAGACAAGTCACATTGCCTCCTTTGTGTCCTTTCCCAGATTATATTTGTTTGGGTTTAAGTGTTTGTACAGGTCATTAAAATGCTCAAGTTCTATAAGTGTTATAGATTAAATATATCTTTGACACACTAATAGTCTCCTTAAGAGCATCCTCTTCAGATTTAAGACCACCAGCCAATACTTTAACAGTAGGAACTCAGGTCCTTTTAAGACCATGGTTAATGATTTAATTATATCTTCTTTTGATTCACCATGATCACCTTAGTGAATCTGACTTTAGTTTTCTATCTATAACTGAATTAACTAGCACCAACCAGTCTTCGTAAGACATATTACTATTTATTTCAGGATACTATATCACCAGGAAAATATGTATAACAGTAAACAATCCATAAGCAATCTAGTTTACCAAATATTTTCTCCCAAGCTCAAGGGATATAGTTAGTCCTTTGTTCCACCCTATGTCTCCTGTTGTTTGTCTCATGTTACTGAATGAAATCCCCCTATCCCATCTTAGATTGATTGTTTATGCCATTGTTTTGTAGCTATCAAGCAGTTTAGATCAAGGCATACAATTGTGAGGAGGAAGGGGTTTCTTCTAAACTTGTTTTGTAGATGAAAAAATGTGCTTCCCACATTTTCAGGAATCAGAGATAAATGTAACACTTTCAGCACTGAAACAACAGTCTTTGAATATTCCATATGTTCACAGCATCTAAAGTGTCTAAAAATGGTCTCTGTAATTTCCATGCTTCTAAGGTCTTGCATCAGTCACAAAACTAAAACAACACACATTGAAAAGTGCAAAGCTGATGTCATATTATTTTGTAATTGTTTAATGGTCCTGCTTATGATGAAGGTTTAAGTGAAGAAGCATAAAATCAATACACTATGTGAAAGGTTAATACCAAGCATCTTCCCTCAGTTTTTTTTTTTAAACCTATATATTTGGATGAAGAACCATATAAACTCTCCAGTTAGCAGGAAATGGTATAGCTGTTGGCAGATGATTTTCTGGCAGCTAGATAAGGCATTATTATTATTATTATTAGGAAAACGGGCACTTATCCTCCCTCTAGGAGTTCTAAATGTGGATATAGATAGTCCAGTCTGTAGGAGTCATGCTGTGCATGATAAAAATGGGTAAATGGAAGGCTGGAAAACAGCTCTCAGGTTTTATTACTTCAGAATCTAGGGTCATAAAGAGACCTAAACCTAAAAGAAAAAAAGAGCATGAGAAAATAATCAGAATGTACAGGAATTCAGAATAGATTTTATATTACTTCATATTGTAAAGTTTCTTTTCCTCTACACAATCTCTTACTAAGTGAAGAAGTATTTAAAATGGGCCTCTTTAACTTGTTTTTAGGTGGTTATTCAGGCACTGTAACAAAACAAAACACATGACTGCAAATTGTTTTAGACCAGGTCAAGTGCTCAGACAGTTATATATTATTATAACAACCCTGGGATTTGTCAACAGACTATAATATTCAGGAATTTGAGAAAGCTAAGTGTTCAGCTTTCCTGGTATAGTATAGTATAGTACAGTAGCACCTAGAGACCCTAAATTAAACTGAAGGATTATCGTGGCACATCCACTATAAACATTTAGTAGAAAGAGTCCCTGCTCTGAAAAGCTTACAATCTAAGGCCATGTACAGGTGTTGCATTTTTACAAAAAGAACTACTGCTCTCCCAGCAGAAAGTACAAGCATTCATTCAGTTTCTCCTGTGGGAAATATGCCTTTCCAGGAGAAAGATCTTGCAGGCGTTAACCTGGAAGATCTCCCTTGTAAGAGGTACTCTCTCCCATGAATGAATGCTTGTACACTTCTCTCTTGGTCTGCTCCAGGAGGGAAGGAGAGCAGCAAGGTATTGTTTCCTTCCTCTTCCCCAGATCAGGGACTTCCCAGTTTGGGGAACAAGCTAAGGGCTTTGCTCTGCTGCTCTCCTCCAGGAGGGCAAGTGAGCAGTTACTACTAATTTCCACTGCGCCCTTCCCTCCTGGACTGGTACTTTGCTCTACCACTCTCCTTCCCATATCAGGAACATCACGGTCTGGGGAAGAGCCTGGGGGATTTCCTCTGCTGTTCCCTCAGCTTTTCTCCCAGAGGCTGTGGTTACCAGGTTTGTATGCACCCTGTAAGGAGGATCTACCCTCAACCCTGCCACACTCAGCCATATAGAGTCAGCCCTGTTGCTTTGCCCAATGTGGAGGAGTAGCCATTCCCTGATATTCCAGACTGGGAATACTAGAAGTGGGTGGAAGGCTTTCCTCTGCTACTTCAGTTGCCCCAGGACCAGAATGAGTAAAGCAGCAACTGCTCCTCATACCTTCTCCAGACAATTCCAGTCTCAGAAAGGTATGGAGAGCAGTGGTGAGGGGGTGGCAACAGACTGCATTCCTGTACTGCTCCCTCTCCCTCAATATTTTCCACAGCTAGAAATGAACATCTGCTCAAGGCCTCAACAGAGAATAAACAAACTCTGTATAAATAAATAACAGCATTATTATGTTACAGATGTAGAATTAAAGCACAGAGAAAGTAAGGGTTAGATTCAATAAACTTTTAGGCACCTTGTGGCAGAATTCAAAATTCTGATACAGGTATTTAGGTTTCCAACACAGTCCATAGGGAAAGTTTTATGCTTCAGAATGGGATCCAAAGAAGCAGGGAACCACCTAAATTCCCTGTGATCAGCATAGAGATGCTAAGACCTGGCCAAGAGGGAAATGAAGAGACAGGAATCCCACCCTCCAGATGCCTCACTCAGGGCTGCAGGAGGTGCCCCTGCCCACTTGAAATCCACAACACAGACCCCACTTTTGAAGGTAGGTGATTAGGCACTGTCTTTTAAAGAACTGAATATTGGACTTACTCTTTTGCTTTAAAATACAGTTGAAGAAGAAAGTTGATGATGGTCACATAGGATGTAGGAAACCTAGATTTAATACACTTTTCTGTTTGAGGGTATTCAAAATCTCACCTCCCATCTCACATGAGAGGGCCTCTGTGCTTTTCTCCATCTACCCTGTTGAAATTGTGCAAAAAAAAAAAAAGGTGGGGGGGATGTTTGGGCAATAGTGAAAATAGAGTAAAAGCACACAACAGCGGGTAAAATTAGACCTGGATTCCTATCCCTGATTCCAGGAATGGTTTTTGTATTTTATCTAATGACCGTTTCATGTAGGATTCAGAAATTGTCTTAGGAAAATAGACTGGTTCAGATCTCAGTTGTATTTTTTAGCAACTGGGCTACAGAGCCCTGTTCCATTTTATACTCATTTCTGGTGACTACTATATTTTTGGGAGCCCAGTCTTCTGAACACATTAGCATATTGTGAAATCAACTATTGGATTGAGCCCCTCAGAGGAAATAAGTGAGTAATGCCTTGTTTCTGGAAAAAAAACAGGAGGAAATCTGAGAAATCAATATGATCTACTACTCATCTAAGATGCAGTGTGGGGAAAAAGCAGGAAGAACTGGAAGCCTTTACAAAATTGTATTAAATTGGGATAACTGAGACTTGATGGTATAGTTCATGCAACTGGAAGATTGATAAGGATGGGTATAGCTTGTTCAGGAAAAGAATAAAAGAAAGGACATGTCTAAAATGAAATTGGAAGTATACCTGGTGAAAATAATTTGTTTAATGTAGAAGGCAATACCAGCAAGATGCTCTCATAGTGAGTGGCTTCTTTGGAATCAGGAGCAGGAGGAAGAGAATGAAGTTTTTCAATGTAGACAACTGAAGCATGCAAAGAACAAGACTAATTAGGGGGTTATGGGGACTAATTACCATGATATCTGTTGGAAACGTAATACAAAATTATACAGACAATACAGTAAGTGCACACTGAGTCAGGGCAAATTTTTGATACAGATGATGGAAAAAACTAAGAGGAAGTTCCTTTTGATTTGCTGTTCACCTGTAAGGAGAAATTAGAGGAAAATATGAAGGTGGGGGGAAACTTGGTACTAATCATGGAATGATAGTGTTATAATTCTAAATGAGGGAGAATATCAGAATAAAATTGGAATTGAGAAAACATACTTTAACAATTTCAGGTAACGTGTAGACAGGCTTCCATGTGAGGCAAGTATCAGTGAAAAGCAAGTGGAGGAAAGATGGTTGTTTCTTGAAGAGGCAATTTCCAGGGCACAAGAACATGTTATCCTGATGCAAAAAAAGGATGATGAGCATAACTAGAGATCTGCTTGGTTAAACTATGAGCTCTTCAGTTGACAGAAACTTAAAAACAACCCCTACAACATGTAGAAACGCAGCCATAGGATTCAAAGTAAGAGTACAGTATAAATAGTATAGTAAGACCATTAGGGAAAACATCAGGAAGGCTAAGGCAAACACTGAGATGCAGCTAGCAAGGGACATAAAAAAGCAACATAAAAGTTTACAAATGTGTTAGAAATGAGAAGAAGCCCAAAGGAAGTGTAGCTCTCCTACTGAATAGAGAGAAAGAGTTGATAATGGGCAAAGCAAAGGATGCTGACATAGTTTGTTTTATTTCAGTCTTCACACGAGTTCAGCACAAATGACAGCAAGGACCGGAGGATAGATACTCAACCTAGCATAGGAAAAGACTATACGAGAACAGGCCTTTGCAAGTGGTGACCTGGTTGCCACTACCCCACCCTGCCACTGCTTCTGCTATAGCAGCTGGGGTTTTTTAGGGGCTTTCCACCATCCTCTGTCTTCTACTTCCTGCCCCTGTTCCTAGGGTGTGATTCACAGTGGGAGGGGGGCCAGAGGGCCCATGCTGCATGCACTGCACATGACAAAGCTTGTGTTGCCAGCACTGCAGGCAGGCAACTTATATGGACAGGAGAGGAAAAGACAAGACAGAAGAAAGTAGGGGGTGCTGCATATGTGACAGAGGGGAGCCAGGCTGTTGGAGAGGAAAAGCAGTGCTTTCCGTGCTGTGCATATGGCAAAGGAATGCCTGGGGTGGGGTTGGGGGGGCGGCAATGAGGGAGGGAAGGCACCTACATAGCGAGCAACTCTTGCAATTGCAGCCCATGCCTTGTGTAGTCCCTAGGACTGGCTGGTGCCACTTGAGGTGCCTGGTTTCCTGGAAGTTGGAGTCCTGTTTTAGAAGTTATTTAAATAAGCTAGATGATTTCCATTTAGCAGAGCCTAATGAAATTAACCATATGGTACACAAGGAATTGGCAGAAATAATCACAGAGCTATTGGTTATCATTTTTGGAGAAGGTATAGTGGTCAATTGATGTCACAATAAACTGGAAAAGGCAAATATATATTTAGGGAAAAGGAAAAAGATAGACCAGGGAATTACAGATCAGCTGGTCTTACTTTGCTATCCAGAAATGTAGTGGAGCATATCAACAAACAATCAATGTGAAAACAACTATAGGATAACAAGGAAATAAGTAACAACCACCATTGATTTGATAAGAGAATCTTGATAAGAGGAAATGACACATAACTAAGTTGATTTCCATTTATAATAATGTTTTGTAGATAAGGAAGGAGTAGCGAATATGATGTACCATTGACTAACATTATATCTTGTGACGTTCTTACAAATGTCAGAAGGCAGGGGAGATATGCACCATGCAGACTGAAAAAAAAGGATGGAGAGCACAAGCTTTTGTGAACTTCAGTTCACATATATCATGAAAATATGATTTAACTAAAACGGCTGTAATCTGGCTGGATAATCCTACTCAAAGAGTAGTCATCAAAGCTTAATGTCAACCTTAAAAGAAGGTATCAAGCAGATTTACCCAAGGGGTCCATCTTGGTCCCATATTGTTCAAAACTGTTCAAAATGACTTGGAATTAAGTATATATTTATTCAGTGGGTGGGATAGCAGAGATTGAGATAGAGGATCAGTTTAGAATTCAAATTATAAAGTAGAAAGAAAATGGATATATAGGATCAAATTCAATAAGAATAAGTGCGAGTGATATACCTAGGAAGGAACCGTCAAATACAGAAATACAAAATGGAGAATGACTGCCTAGGTTGCAGTATTACAGAAAAAGAGTTATTCTAGTAGATCATAAAATGCACGAGTTAGCAATGTTTACAGTAATAATTAACAGTAATATTGTAAAACAAACAAGCAAACAAAAAACCTAATAGCAACCTGGGCTGTATTAAAAGTACTTTTGTATTCGAGACACAGGAAATTCCACCTCACCTGGAATACTGAGTCTAGTTTGGATACCATATTTCAAGAAAGATGTGGATAAATTGAGAAATATTCAGAGAGCAACAACAAAACTTAAAAGCCTAGAAATGATCAGTCTAGAAAGCGTCTGGGTATCACAAAAGTTGTATACTAGGATAGTTAACTTTGTGCTTAGTTGAATTTTGAAACATTACCTAGTACAGACTTAAAGCATGCTAAGCAGTCCTCAAATACAAAAGACATTGCTATAAATAGCTTTGCTATCAATTTTTCTCTGTGGCCAAGGGATAGAATGAAAAGAAGTAAGCTTAAATTAAAAGGAGATTCAAGTGCTATATTATGGCGGGGTGGCCAAACATCCTAGCCTTTTTATCTGTAAGCAAAAGTCCTGACATAACAGGACATGAACTTTTGAGATGAACACTCTCCTGAGTCAATGAAATGAGTACAGGACCCCAGCTTCCTTAAGTGACTTTAAATTAAATGACTTTTTCCAGGAGCTCCCTTTAAACTGGTTGGGAGTTGTATGCATCACTTCCGCAATACCAATGGAATTCAGAAACTTCTAGAAATAGGAAGCTGTTGAGTACAGGCTTTCTGAATTTTGATTTTCTTGTATTTATTCCACCGAATTTCAAGTTTATATGATTTAACGTGTTTATTTATTTATTTATTTATTCTGTCCCTAAATGATACCCAGGCCCTAGGGCCTGAATCCTACCCTACTTTTTTTTCCTACTACTATTACTACTACCACTGAAATAACCAAGGAATGGAAATAAAGCCCTGATATAACTATATATATGGGATTTCTTGTGCAATAGAGTATGAGTGTTGTGTACTGTATGAATAACATAATGCTGCTGAGTTCACCAAAAATTTCTCAGGAGATCAGTACTCATGGGAAAACAGTAACAGAACTTAGATCTGTCTTCCCTATGAAGTTGAAAACGGATAGGAACTGAAGCTGACTGTACTGTGCATTAGTATGCATTATGAGTGAATGACTATTGCAACTTAAATCTTTCCTGCTTTTCATTCCTTAAAAAGCTAGTAAACAACTTATTGATTTGTTAAATAAAATGCATCTGGAATGTGGAATGGTGAAATGATTTGCAGGTGACCAGTGATTTAAATAGGAGGCAGCTGCTACTGCCTCTTATTGGAAGCCATATCCTGATGCTGTGTGCAAGATGAGGTCTGAGAATCCCTGTTGGAATGGGCCTTTTGGGAAAGACTTAGTGGGGAGGAACACTTCATTTTTGGATCCTGAACATCTATTTTGAGGGTTTAGATGTGAGGTAGGCATTGAGCTGCTCAACTATGTGGGAACAGAGGCAAAGAAAAATATGAATAACTTTTCTCCCCTCTAAAAGGGACATAGAGCTTTTCTGTTGGACTTACTGACTTTAACAGAACTAGGGACAGGTTTAAAGTAAGGGAATTCCTTCAGTGCTCTGGTGAATAAGTCTGAAATCAGCATCTTGGCTAGGAGTTTGTAAAACTGCAGAGATTCAGTTTAGATTAGAATCCCTGTTTTTTATACAAGTAGCTGAAATATCTGATTTTTTTACACTTGTAAATATCATAAACTTCCTACAATGCTTACCTAATTTTGGCTATGTTAGAACCTGGTAAGAATGCCTCTTGCCTTTCTTTATATGGCTACAACTAGAAACTAATACACACATGAACTTAAAAAAAAAGAACATTAAACTTTCAAAACTTCCAAATATGCTCTGCTTATCCTGGAGTATAAGTAAAGCTTTTTATCACTTTTTTTTTTTTAATCACATATGGTTAGGGGGATGAGGCACATGACTTATGAGGAGAGGATGAGGGAACTGGGTTTGTTTAGTTTGCAGAAGAAAAGACTGAGGGGGGATTTAATAGCAGCCTTTAACTACCTGAAGGGTGGTTTCAAAGTGGATGGAGGTAGACTGTTCTCAGTGGTGACAGATGACTGAATAATGGTCTCAAGTTGCAGCAAGGGAAGTTTAGGTTGGATACTAAGAAAAAACTTTCTCACTAAGAGGGTGGTGAAGCACTGGAACAGATTACCTAGAAAGGTGGTGGAATCTCTCCATCCTTGGAGGTTTTTAAGGCCCAGCTAGACAAAACCTTGGCTGAGTTGATCTAGTTGGGGATGGCCCTGATTTGAGCAGGGGGTTGGACTAGATGATCTCCTGAGATCCCTTCCAACCCTAGTTTTCTATGCTTCTATGATCATTTCTTGCCTTTAATGAAGTTTTGGAATATTATTTTCCCTATTTTTCTGAGTGGCGTGTGCTCTTATAATGATTTAACTTGCATACAGTATATGAAGCCACAATTTCTCCTCTATTAAGTGTGTTTAGTATAAATCCAGACTCAATCTATTCTTGCGTGGGATGTTTAACAGTTATAATTTTTGCAAGGGTAGTTGGACTTAAATGATATATTTCTAAATGGTTTATAGATCAATAGCTCCTGACACTAGAGTTAGAACTAACTTAGCATTCCTGAAGTCCTTTCCCAAGTTACAGTAGCCATGTGTTAGCTTATCTTAAGTGAAATTTGGTGAAGACCTGCTTTACCAGTGAAGATGCAACAGTAGGGTTCAGGTGAGGAGCTAAACTGGGGATGTGCTGATAGACATAGACATATTTTTACCTGCCGTGGATGTGCTGCTATGGCAAATGACCAATTGAAAACAATTTCCCAAGTAATATTTTAACTAAGAGAAATAATGTGACCTCTGAATATGCAATCAGGTGATTTATATAGTAAGACTGAGGAGGTAGCTTTAACCCTGTGTATGACATTAGTGATGCCATTATTGGAATAATGTGCCCGATTACAGTGTGTACAATTTAGGAAAAATTCTAGAAAAATTGGGGAGGATTCAGAAAAGAACAAGAATTATTTGAAATAGCCTGCTCTTAATCTAGGAGGGGAAAAATATCATAATGAGATCCTGTGGCTGAAGCTAAAGAAATTGGGATTTGTTACACATTATAATCTTCTCAAATAAACTATGTACATTTTATCTAGCAGTGTGGTGGACTCTTCATCACTCTTTAAAACAAGACTGTCTTCTAAAAAATAAGCTATGGCTCAAAGATTACAGACTTGCTGCAAAAATTACTGGATGCAATTTTATGGCATGTATTATGCAGAAGATCCAAAATGGGATCTTGTGGCTTTAAAAAATCTATTAATCTCTGGTAAGTAGTTTTGTAACATATAATAATTGCCTAAACATTAGATTTATGTCATGGTCAACTGATATTATTTATATATAATGTTAACTACAACCTTGGAAAGACACTTTCCTCCATTTAAGAAATCCTTGACATGGGCTTTATCTGAAATTTTAGCAGCCTGGAACAGGCTACATTTATCTTACAAATAAGGAAGTTATATAGGCATTATTATTAAAAATGCATTTTAAATAAAGATAAACTAGTATTACAAGAACATATGAAATCCTATTTAGTTTTATCACAATGACGGTTTATCTAAATAAGCACAAACAATTCACTCAAGAAAAGCAATCCAAAGTTGAAATACTTTTCCTTTCTCTGTGATTTTTCAGTCTCATGGTCTTTTCAGCTCCTGTATCTGAATAAAGGCAAGGTTTCTTGTCTGTCCCTTGCTTGATCATCGCTGATTCCTCCCCTATCCCTTCCTACTTTTCGGAGCTTTCCAAAATACTTGCATGGAACCTATGAAACAAAAATGTGATTCAGTGCCAAGTCAGGAAGAAATCTCCTTTAGCTAAAATAAACAGAATTTAAATATTAGAGCGGAAAGAAGAGGGTTATGAGTCATTCGTTATATTTCTCCCACTTCTTATTACATCTTGACAATTTTTCTTATATAATATCTCTTGTCCCATCTTTCTCTCCAAACTCTTTTAATCACCTCATTAAACCATAGTCATAGTCTCATAGAAACATAGAAAATTAGGGTTGGAAAGGAGCTCAAGAGGTCATCTAGTCCAACCCCCTGTTCAAAGCAGGACCATTCCCAACTAAATCATCACAGCCAAGTCTTTGTCTAGCAGGGTCTTAAAACCCCCCAAGGATGGAGCTTCCACCACCTCTCTGGGTAACCTGTTTCAGTGCTTTATTACCCTCTTAATGAATAATTTTTCCTAAAATGTAAGCTAAACTTCCCTTGCTGCAACTTGAAACTGTTGGTCCTTGTTCTGTCATCTGCCACCACTGGGAACAGTCTAGATCAATCCTCTTTGTAACCGCCCTTCAGGTAGTTGAAGGCTGCTATTACATCCCCCCCATCTTCTCTTCTACAGACTAAATAAGCCCCGTTCCCTCAACCTCTCCTCATAAGTCATGCACACCAGCCCCCTAAGCATATCCTCAGCTGGATTCTCTTCAATTTCTCCACGTCCTTTCTGTGGTGGTGATGGGGGTGCAGGGGCCCAAACCCATTCACAATACTCCAGATGCAGCCTCACCAGTGCTGAATGGAGGAGAAGAATCACTTCCCTCGAACTGCTGACAACACTGCTACCAATGCAGCTGCATATGCCATTAGCCTTCTTGGCAACAATGGCACACTATTAGCTCATATTCATCTTATTTGTCCACTGTAAACCCCCAGGTCCTTTTCTACAGAGCTGGGGCCTAGCCAGTCAGCCCCCAGCTTGCATCAGTGCATGGGATTGTTCTGTCCTAAGTGCAGGACTTTGCACTTGTCTTTATTGAACCCTATGAGATTTCTTTTGGTCCTTATCCTCCAATTTCTCCAGGTCACTCTGAATCATAGCCCTACCCTCCAGTATATCTATTACTTCCCCCAGTTTGGTGTCACCTGCAAACTTGATGAGGGTGCCATCATCTCACTCATCAAATATGGTAACCTTCTGGTCCCTGGCTTTTCAGATTTTCACTCTATTCCCCTTCCAGTCCATTGAAAATCTAGGTCTGAAAATATTTTTTTTCAGTTATGACTACACCGTTTGTGTTTTAGATCCATCCTTTACATGTCTGTTGCCTTCCACATAATGTATTTTATTTTTTGTAACTGCTGTGTTATATTAAATATTGTGTATTTATGAAGTAGATTATATAACTCTACCAATAATATTCTAGGAAAGGCATTTCTTTTGGTAAATAGTAAATTTTAGGCAAACTGGTAAATAATATAGCAACTTCCTGGGTGCATCTACATATGTATTAAGGTGCTTTTTCTAATGCACATTACATTTAATACATCCAATTTGAGGTACTAAAGAAATGCACATTATGTTATGTAGTGGGACCCAAGCTAAAAGGCTGCACCAAGATCAGGGTGGCAGGTCCCCGCACGAGCTATTCTGCCTCAGCCCTGTACCAGAATCGGCTCCACGCGGGTGCAGCTTGTGTGGGGACCCTCCCTCACCCCGGGATCAGGACAGTGGGTTCTGGCACATGCTGATCTGCCCCAGCCCTGCTGGCCCCGGGCAGCAGCACCCAGCTCCTGTCAGCCAGCAGGCAGATCCCAGGCCCACATGTGCCCCCCAAGAGGGCTGCGGGGGCTGTGCCAGTGTCCTCCTGGGGGTGCACGCCCCTTATCTGCCTGCTGGGTGACAGGAGGCAGGTGCTGCCACCTGGGGCCAATGGCAGCACCAATCCAGCCCACACCCAGTGCTCATCTGTGATCTGTCAGGCAGGTCGGGTCCCACATCCCTGGAAGGGCTCTGGTACAGCCCTCATAGCCCTCCCAGGGGTGTGGGCAAGCCCCCAATCTCCTTGCTGGATGACAGGAGGTGGGTGCTGCCAGCTGGGACTAGTGCTGAAGCCAGTAAGTTTGGCTTCAAAACTCGAAACATTTTGAAACTTTTGAGACAATGGTAGGTAAAAGGAGTTTTCTCTCTCTTCATTATCACAGATGAACTTTTCAGACTTATTAGGTATGTAAAAGTTACAGGGTTCTGACATAATTAAACTTGCAGTGAAACATGCCCATTTATAGCAAGGGTTGAAACGAGACGTATGACATAAAGGATATTTAACATCAGAGGTACCAAATGATAGAGAAAATTATTGTGAATTTTCATTCATTTCACTCATATTTCCGACAGCAAATTAGCTATTACTTTGCTTTTAAAAGGAGACAGAACTAGTTTATCTGAATCTTCTCCGTATTCCAAGATTATTGAACAAAAGTATTGAAACTGGGAAGCTTTTAGAGGCCACAGACACAAATAGGCAATTTAGTTTTAAAGGTAGGATACTGCTGTGAAACAAGGATGCCTATGAATATTAATAAAATAGTCTGAATAAAAGAGCAATGGATTTAGTTTGTTAAAAAAATTCTCTCAAGCAGAAATGTCTAACCTGTATCTTGCTCTAGGTATTTCTCTGAATTTATGAATGACACTAGTAGAGACATAATTCTAATAAAGTTAATAAAAGCATGCACACAGAATAGCTTGTCAATGCTGTGAAATGTAAATGCTTTCAGCCTCATCTCTGAATCTCATCATGTTTATGTACCTTCAACAGCTAGTGGCATTTTATGCTTACTTAGTTCTCGTAAGTGGCCTCTAATTACCAAACGGTTTGACATCTCTGCTGTAAAGTGAGAAGAGGAGCTAGTATTTTTAATGAATTTATGCTAAAATATGGTACTCCACAAGGGAATGTTATAAGCCTATTGCTTTTCAATAGCATGATTGATGATCCTGTAAATAGACTTTTGAATCATTCCAAAATAATGAAGGAATTATTTATGCATATTGTAGTTGTCAGAATGAAGCATAGGAGGAAGGCAGAGAGAGATGGTGACAGAGAGAAAGAGTTTTGCTGACATTAAACTAAAATGCAAGTACCATTGCATGTACAGTAGTCATGTTTTAGACTCAGGGACAGATATCCAAATATTCCTCCTCCCTCCCCTCTCCCCCATTAATCAATGTCAATTTTATTTATAAGAAGGATGAATTTAGATAGGGAGTATTAAGTTGTCTCTGTATACAAGATCATTCAAGATGTCTTCAAAATCCCATTGCTTATTAATGCAGTTTAATAAGAAAATATATTGGGAAAGAACTGAATAACCCAACAAACAGGTCTAATGTAATGCTATGAGCAGCTGTATAGAAGGAAGAGGTCATTTTCTTTTGCCTTTTAGGTTTCCAGACCTTGGTCATATGCATTACATGATTAGGATGTACTTTCTATTTAGGTTACAGGAGGCCAGCCAATATGCCTTTAGCACTTTCCTTCAGATATTTAATGGGCAGTACATTTGGAAGGGAAAACATGATTCCCACCCTGTTTGACACAACCAGCTGTTCTGTACAGTGTACCACTATTTTAGGCATTTTATGTGGTATAGTTAAAGAGGATAAATCTGTCAGAGAAATGAGATGTGTTCATTCTTGGGCTGCAGTTTCAGACTTGGATTTCCCCCCATCCTTACCATCTGTTCTACCAGCTTCTCCATCCGCCCCTCTAGCACTTGTCTGGTACTGCTCTGGTTCTTTCCAACATGCATAAATTGTCAAGGTTCTCTCAAATGGGCTTAGATATACTTGCTTCTAGATGTTTTCTCCAATGCTCTGTTATCTTTCCAGCTTTCTTATATATACCCTCAGTGTTCCAGGTCCTTCAATGTTTTCACAGTTCTTTCCAATGTTCTGCAACCCTCCTTGTACCGAGAGCTTCCCATGTTCTCCGGACTTTCTCATATACTCCTCAAATTTTCTAGCCAGCTCTTTAATAATTTCTTTTATGTGATGATTCATTACACCTGCTAGACATTTCTGGTGTTTCCAAAACATTTAAAAAATTCCTTTCAGTTCTCTTCAACAACTGTTTCAGTTATATAAACCACTTCTTACACATCATTTGAATTCTTATGCTGTGTAGACACTGAAGAGATCTTGAACTTTGATTTCAGCTTCTGAAGGGAGACTTCAGATAAAAATCATATCACTCCTTCATGCATGTGCATGTCCCCTCTACTATGATGTTACCTTTTCTTGCAGCAAAAAATATTAAGCATAGATATCACTGATAAATGATCTATGTTGCTGTTAGAAAATGAACTAAGAAACAGTGAGGTTTTTTTACTAAACAGTAAGATACCATTGCTTCTAAAAAGTACAGTAGCAGACTTTAAACTACAAGTTACAGTAGTTTTCAGTTCCTGATATCAATTAAATGTCTATTGCTCACTTTTTGACACAGAATAAATTCACAAAGAATGCCATATTCAAGCCAGCCATTCCTTCACAGACTTTTACCTGCCCAAGAAGCAATGCTTTCATTCTGTGTAAACCCTTAAGAATAAGCCATTGATTTACATTTCTGCCAATAGCATTATTTAATAGATTCTTTAAGCACTGTTTGCATTACAAGGATGTAACTAGCTTTGATTTTACTATAACATTTCATGAGAGAATATCTTGGAGACTGCCCTTCTCATTAAACATCACTTTCAAAATAAAGTAGAGTAATAGAAAGAACTAGGCTGGGTTAGCATTACTTATGCTGGTTAACATATATTTATAGAGGGAGTCACCTTGAAATCAATGGAAACACTCATGTAAATAAGTGCTTCCCACTCTGAATTGGGGCTGCCCTATCCAGACCTACATGACTTCCATTAATTCAGAAGTTAAGGAATGAGCAACTGATTAGTTGCAAAAACCATTACAATTGTGTACAATTTCTTTTAATACTAATTTGTTAATCAAACTGCAAGTGAAACCCAGAGTAAAGAAATATGAAACTATAACCAATAACTGAAATGTGAAGAATCAACAAGCATGGAGAGACTATCTAGTAGGGACAAGATTTCATTAGAAGCTCCATAATTGATTTTGAGAATTAATATTAATTTATAAACAAACATGGCAAGAAACAGAAGATTTAAAGGTCAGGATAATTTAAATTTAAAAAAATGCTTATAAGAAAACATTTTCACTCTGGTTCTGAAAGCTTTCTTTACTCTCTCTCCCAGCTCAAGTTCTAAAACTAATTTATTGGAAACACATTTTGCATATGTTCAGGAAATTCATCCTGGATAAAATGAGTACAGTGAAAGGCTTGCTCATAATCTGATTCTCATTAATGGTATGTGATATATCCATACTGTATTCAAAGGTGGGACTGACCCTTATGTAGATGTATACTTTGGGTCAAGTTAGCTACCCAAATATTTCCACAGGATCTGAGGTGGGGTTTTTTTCAGCCACTACTGAGTTCTGTGCTAGCATAGCTGTGCTACTAGTATTTGAGCTAGCCAATTTAAAGTTAAATTGGATATGTGTGAATTGGAGCTGCAGTTAACCTTTGACTTTGAGTCTTCGTTTGAAGGATACCTAGGCTTTGTGAAAGTTCCCTGTATGGGTGATTAATTGTATCCAAAAAGTTTACAAAACCTTTCTGGTTCAAAACCAGTTAATAGTGCACATGTGCTTTATTATTTCTCCTTTCATGTGTTAAGTTGTAAAACAAGTTTCTTATCAGAAACCTCTCTTTTCCACCTTGCAAAAAAACCCTCTCACAAGGGCCAGATTTGTGGAGAGTCGCTTGTAGAACCTGTGGAAGCTAATGAAAGTTGAAAATGAACTAGTAGTCATGAGACAGATGAACAACAAAATATTCTTGAAACAGCAATACTTATTACTCAAACCATGCAGACTAGCAGCTGCTAAATCTGGTGGAATATTTCTTAAAGTCATATGTAACTATATATCTAAACAATAAGGTTCATGGCAGCCTTCCCTCTAGCCCAATATTTGATGCACCTCAGTTTACATTCCCTGGGCTGAACTTCCAGCCTGTGATTCAAATTGGTAGATCAGCAATCATTTCAAAAACCTCTCTCATTAAAAGGTTGATAAAATATAATAAAACGGTTAATAACTTTTCAACCAAATAACGTATTTTATTTAGGGCCAAACAAAATATTTTATTCAAACCAAAATAATTTTGCTATGGGCTCTGAATATGTTTTACCCTCCAGGTTTGATTATTTTTTATTACCATAAAAATTTAATTATGGTAATGAAATAGAGATTAAAGGGCAAGAAAACCTGTAAGATCTGTAAGATAGCATGTCAGCTAAGGTGTAGATAGCAGCTGAGAAAAATGTGATTGTTGCAAGAAGTACAGATATGGTTTATGAGCATGCTTCAAAATCCATGGAAGTCAGAAATAGCCTTTCTACTTACTTCAATAGGTTCTGAATTAGACCACTCTACAAAAGCCATCTTTTTTACTGTCTGTCCCAATCTAACAAGCTGTTAATCAACCGAGACTATTAAAACAACGTGAAACTGAAATGTCAGTAAGCAGCATTGTTCCAAACAAAGTACAGTAATGAACCTCATGACACTAAAAACTAATAAGAATGAATCCTTTGGGCTTGGATATCTCAGTATATTGGTATCACCTCTTAGGTATGGGTTTGTAGAGTTTATTGCTGAGTTGTCTAAGGCTACGGACAGAAATGACACATAAATTGGTATAAGTATTCAGAAAACAGTTCAAATATGTAAACACAACAGAAGTTCAGGGCATATAAATTGCTTTCAAAATGGCTGAAACTGGTTTAAGATAAACCTGGATGGATGTGGTATCAAACTTAAATGATTTAGGTTAAATTGGTTTATTGAACTTCTGTCCTAGATCACCTCCAGATTCAAGTTAACTCATAGCCCCCAGCCTCCCAGGATACTTTGCATCTCCTCTGTAACCCCCTACCTGACTCACACTCATAGGGTGTGTGGGCTAGCTGTGGCTCAAGCTGTTTGCTCCAGCTGAACAGGGAGGCATGCTTTAGCACTCCTCTGACTTCTGGCCTAGGCCACTGCAGGCATGTGGCGGCATTTTCAGAATCCAAAGTGAATGTCTGTTCACTAGCTTATCAATTCAATCTACACAGCTTAGACTAGCTTGTTAAGATTGAACTGATTCACTCTGGGCTTTTTGACTGACTATATTTAGCCTTAGTGTTGTTTTGATTTCCTTGATTTGATGAAACAATTAAATTAAACCAACAGTGGAAGATATTCTCTTTCTTACTGGAAAATGTTACATTATGATTTTTTTGTATGTCTGCAGCACTCCAGATAATACATAGGAATATTCTGGTAACTGAAAGAAGTAGTTTGAGTACTCTTACTATCAACAAATTCTTTATTCCCTTGCAAATCAGACTGCTGGAGAACATATTTAACTTACATCATCCCCACTGTTATCCTTTGCATCAAAGAGATGATTATTTATGCAACAAGACGTAACTGGGGAAGCAGTTTCTCTGAAATAATCACACCTCTGGGACATTACAAGGCACAAGGTTCATTACTGTTGAGAGGAAAAGTATATTTTGTTCTAGAGAGGATGAAGTTAGAGTTTAGAATAGTGCAGTTTCAGCTGAGCTGTGTGGTTCACTTAGATTAATATATCCCTTTAGACTGCTCACCTCACCTCATAGCTCAGCCCAAATATTATTAACCCCTTATTTCCTATACTTCTTTGGAAACACAGATACGTTATTTTAATTTTAAAGAAATTAGATTAGAGCATATATCTAAACAGTATTTTGTTATTAATATAAAGGAAAAATAACCTAAAGTCTAATCCCAAATCAATTCTGAAATTAAGGATGTAACAAGTTGTACTGTGTAATTACGATATTTAAAAAATATGACCATAGACTTGATGATGATCAATACCCAGTATTTATACTTTAGTACAAATGCTTGATCCTGGATATCCGAGAGACCGTTACATATGGATTCACAGTGAATAAGTAGTTCCATATTTGTGTTTCAGTATACCTGGTACATTGTGATACAACATCAGACTACTAATTTAATTACCCTTTAAAATGTTTGGGTGCTATCATTACCCATGAAACACCTGAGAGGAATTTTAAAGGAATCTGCACAAACCCACACATACATTTTTTCACACTGGCAATGTACTAAGAGAGTTCAAATGTACTTTAGCAATATCTGGGATGATAGTGATGTAGATGACATGCTGTTTCTTTTCCAATCAAGATAGTAGTAGTTTAGTTAAAAGTATACAGTTAATAGGAAACTTCACTACAAATGACTTTTTAATGTGCTACTATGTGTACACCTCAGGAGGATCACCAGGGGTTCTTCATCTGCAACATTATTTGAGTATGTTTTCTCTTTCTTTCCTTTAATATAGGTCCTGATAGAGACACATATTTTGATAACCAGGGCCTTGATTAGGAGGTAACCTAAATCATTTATTCATATTTTGAAGCAGGAATCCAAAGCAACTCTTAGGAGAAATGTTAAGGAAAACAGGACTCTGGCTGCAAGAAAATATTATGACTTTTCCCCTCATTTATTTGAGTAGAAAGTGAAATAAATACAATTACATGTCTGTGTGGGCAATCATTCTACCCAAGGGGTATTGAATAAGGACTTTCTCTAGAAGTGACAAATAAGGCCATGTACTGTACACACTTACCTTGCTTCTCAATGGGCAGCTTCAGACCTTCCATACTTCCTCCTCAGGTATAACATTTTGTTTTTTATAGTCTACCAAAAAAGCTGCTTCACCTTTTGAATATATAGAGCAGATGGAACTGGTATAACCTGCATTTATAGCCATTCTCCTTTACTTTTAGCAAATAAACATTGCTAAATAATTCTCTCACTCATCTAACTGTTTATGCATGGTGTATTGTCTCTGGTTTAACACAGAAGAGCTTTGGTAATTTTTTCACTCTTTAGATTACTGTGATTTATTTTAATTTTATGTGGGATTTTTTTTATTAACTTCATTCTTTTCATTTTCCCTTATTTTCTGATCTGTTTCCAGCTGTATCAAGTTAGCTGTGGAAGGGGTGGGGGAGTGATTTCGTTTAGTTTTGTTTCTTTTCATTTCTTTTCTTTTTACTGAATCACAAGTAATTAACATTTCTCAAATATAAGACTTAAAGGCTTCCCATAATGTATCTTATGATTCATTTTCTTCAGAAATGAGTTATTAAAGAGATATAATTTCTGAATATTACATCTCCTGATAAGTCAGTTTTAAGTCTCTGTATTCCACCACTACCATAATTAACATTCTACTTCAAAGAGGTACATGGGGCAAATGTTCAGGAAAAAAAGGTTCTACTAGGATATTTCATCTCCTAGAGTCTAACTATATTACTCTGGGAGTAAAGAAAGTGTTTGTTCTTAAAAAGTAGTCACAGACAGAAGAGCAGAATTAATGTTCTTTAACATTAACATGCTGTGCTCTCCATATCTCTGAAAGCATATTCACTGCCCCGCCGGAGCTTAGCAACAGGTTCGCACCTCTTGCAGCCCAAGCAGAGCCCACGCAGTTGCCGGCTCCTGCAGGCAACCCAGGCTCGACCGCAGCTACTGGCCCCGCTCTCCCCAAGACAAAGCGTAAGGTGTTTGTTATGGGAGACTCCATCCTGCGGGGCACTGAGGGGGCAATCTGCCGC
>NW_017728949.1:27076924-27094359 GCF_001723895.1 Crocodylus porosus | reverse complement strand
CCTGCCCTTTGGGCAGGGGGCTGGACTCGATGATCTCCCAAGGTCCCTTCCAGCCCTAATGTCTATGAAATCTATGAAATCTATGAAATTTATTGTGCCAATTAATATATTTGCTACCTTTGAAACATATTTCAATCTATCAGATAATCTATCCAGCTCAGAATTTAGTAAATAGCTAAATTACCTCCCCAAATTACCATATTATGCAGTAATGCATTTTAACTGTCGCAGTTTATTAAGGAATAGCCTTGATGATGGGATTCCCAACAGTTGGAGATATGAGAATGACTGATGCTTTAGGCACAAGGCAAACTGCATCTTTTTGCATCGTAGTCCTTAGAATTCATGGCTGCCTTATCTTAGATGCTGTCTTATCTGAAGCCAAAGCAAAAATAGCCTACTGAAAAAAAAAAAGAGATTTAATAATGGGCATATAGAATGTATGGTCCTTGCAGATGGAACTGGTCCTCAGTTTAAATGAATGTAAATCTATTTAAACCCATAGTTGTTCAGAAGTTTGGCATAGGTAGACTGGTCTAAAAATTGTGCAAGTCGTCTATAATAGAATCCAAATTGAATTGGAGGACCCTTTAATCTCTCCAAATTGAATCGGAACCCTCCAAATTGATTTGGAGAGATTCACAAAGATTCGGTGATTTGAACATGGCTTTAAATGGTGGCTCATGAATGCTGCAATGGTGGGGTGTGTGGAGCATCTCACAGGAGTGTGGGGAGCTTCCCAGAACACTTGGCAGAAGAATCAGAAGTGGACCAAAAGTACTGGTCTCCCCACGCCCTCTGGCATGGTGACTGATACCTCCTGGGTCTAAGGGGGCACCTGGAGTTCCCCTGAAGCCAATCGCTGAGCCAGAGGGGGCACAGGGGCCCCACAGAGTGCTCCCCATCAGACCCAGAAGTCCCGGGTTCACCACTGAGCATGCAGGGCCTACTCTCCTATGGGATGTTCCATCTGCCCCACCTTCACAGCATTCACAAGCCATACCTGGTACCTTGAGTTAAGCAGAAAAAAAATTTAAAGCTGCATCTATGTCCAACTTGCTGATTATCTGAATCAGTATCAAATCTTCAGATTTGGGTTTGGGTGAATCGAATCAAGGTCTGAATCAACTAATCGAATCACTGTCCCTGATTCAGACTGAATCCAAATCTGAATTGAATAGGGCCTGTTTCACACACCCCTGACAGATAGCACCTGAACTGGACTCTCATGTTCATTGGCAACCTCGGCTTCCCCTGTGTGCCTTCAAACACCTCATGAGGGACTAGGTTCTTCCTGCATTGGACATTCTTAAGACTGTAGGTGAATGATTTATCAATTAAAGTTTATATACATTCCAGTACATCTAAGTAGTTCTTGCAGTACACCTGACTTAGAAGTACCAATCAATGCAAAAGATACAAGCTCATCGTTATAGTTATAATGTAAGTTCTTTTGGACCAGGGAATGTTCATTATTCTTCTATTGTGTCTGTAAATGCCTGGTAATATAAGGTCCTGATCCTTGCCTGGGGCTCCCTGTTTTTCTAATAGTGTTAATACTTCCTCCACATTTCTTTTTTTTTTTTTGTCTCAAGTATGTCTTATGCTATTTTTATGGTTCCAGTTCATATATAAAAATGAAGTGTTTTCAATTAAAGTGCCACTTGGTGTTTATTGAAATAAATTACAGAAGAAAAGAAAACCTCAATAAATGATTAAGAAAATACTTTGTGAATAAAATGAAATTAAGATAGTGAAAATATAAAATGCATCTTTCTAGGCCACCGAAAGACTGCTTTAGCAGTCTGTTCTGTTTGCTGTCATCTGATTTTAAAATTATACTGCCTGCTGCATTACTGAATAATCAATAAGTTTCTTTACATCACCAGTGGTTGGTCATCTCTTTGCCCTGGCTGTCATATCATGATGAACTCTTTATAGCTGGACTTCTTTTTCATTAGATTCCATCTAATTGTACAAAATGATGCTCTTTCATGTCAAGAAAGCCAAAAGGGTTTTATTAAACCATAGATAATTCCAAACAAAGGAATTATCTAGGTATCAACTTAGTCCAGGTACCAAGTGTATTTCCCATTTCTTTCTTACTCCTGGGTTGGGCTGTCAAATGATTAGAAAATGTGATTGTAATTAGTTCCATGATTAAGCAAAAATTAGTTGCAGTTAATCGCAATTTTAATCACACAGCTAAACATTCAAAATTATACACAGAAAAACTCTAAATTATGCAAAATTATGCAGATACTTTGTATGGTTGTGGGGTATGTGGGGGAGATTTGTGAAGGTGTGGGGGCTGTGTGTGGGGGGGAGGGGTTGGAGCCTGGAGAAGAGGGTTCCTGTATACCCTGGTAGGATGTTGGGTACTGTGGATCAGGAATGAGGAGCAGCAGCAGGGCTGGGGTGGGGTGTGGCTGTGTCTTGGGAGTGAGGAGCAGAGACACAGGTGCAGAGTCACAGACACTGCCCTGCAGGTAAGGGGGGGGAGGGAAGAGGCATCAAGGCCCCTGTGGTGTGCAAGGGAATTGGGACAGAGGCAGGGACATGGGCTGCAGTAAATGCGACCCTGGGGCTGTGGTGGGTCATGGGATGGAGGCTTATTCAGGGAAGCTCATCCAAAGGCATCAGGGGTTCCTACAGCTGTGCGCACCCCCAGGGGAGGCATAGGGGCATGTACTCCCTGGCTTTGTGTATGGAGTGAAGGCAGGCTGCCACTGTGCCCTGGCCTTTGTGCCTTGTTGCCACTGCCCCGGGAATGCATGTGACACCATGCTGTGCCTCCCATCACCAGATAGACAGAGGATGTGGTGCAGACAGCATGTAGCTCCCAGGGCAAAGTCAGCAGGGTGCAGAGACCCAGCCCACAGTGGTAGCCCACCTCCACACCATGCAGAAATCTGTGGGGAACATGCCCCCCCATGCCTCCCCTGGGGTGTGTGCAGTGGTGGGAGGGCCCTGATGTCCCTCGGATGGAGGCTTATCCAGAGTGCCCCATCCATGACCCATCCCAGCCCTGGGATCCCATTAACAATATTAAAAATCAATTAATTGACTCTGTGTGAGGTAATCGCTTAAATGAGAGGATGGTCTTCTGGTAAACCCCACTTAAGCCACTTCTGATGAAGACCTGGTTGAGCCTGAACGAATCAAGATTAGCTTTCTAGCTATGCCACTTGTAATATGGCAATGATTTAATTCTTTCCTCACATTCTTTGTTGAGGACCATCTATTTAAACTGCAGGCTCTTCAAGACAGAAATCATTTCTGGCTGCACCGATGGTGTCTGGCACTGTAAATGCTGATATCAGTTTAAAGCTCTATGAATTACTGTAATATGATTAATCAAAATAATGATCAGTTTCAGAAATTGTTAGCTCCTTTCCAACCCAAATTTGCATCTTAAATCTATGTTAATGGATAACACTTACAGCAAAAAAAATGTGTTTATGCCTTTATACTACCATGTAGCTTGATTTTTTTTCTCCTTGGACTTAAAAAAAATAGATTAAATGTGAAACTTTCAGACAAGGATGAATAACCTAAGACAGGAGGTTAGAATGAAACCACACTTGAAACCTATCCATAAGCCTGCAGCCACTCCCCTTTCAAGTCTCTTTTTTACAAATGTAAAACAGTCTGTATAAAGTGCACCTGAAGAAGTAACTCATTTTATAAATTTGTGGTTTGCCATGAGGATGGTGGGAAGTTTATACGTGCACCAAGGCAGGATGGGTAAAAGATGAATATATGAATGGAAGTTTCACTTAACCCCTGTTCTTTCCTTCCTATGCCCCATTTTTTCCTAAGATTGTTTAAAGTGACCAGTTCTCTCCCATTCTTTCAGGCTGGAAAATATTAGAATATGTTTAAAAGAACTTAAAAGACAACCAGAATAGAAAAGGAGGTTGAGTTCAGGAGAAAGGAGATAAGCATTGTGAAACTAGACACTATAATTTAAAAATGCAGAAAATATAAACTTATTGCAGGACTTTTTTAAATGTTAACATCTGGTAAAGAAACACAAAATAATATAATCCTTTGAGCAGGAAACTTGGACCCTCACTCTCAATTTTGAATCTAACTTGAGTGTATAGCCTGAAGAAGGTTGTTTGTACCGGAAAGCTTGAAAATAACTGTTTTCCCAAATATTTAGTTGTTCTAATAAAAGATATCACATTGACCCAGTAGTAGTCATGAGACAGATGAACAACAAAATATTCTTGAAACAGCAATACTTATTACTCAAACCAAGCAGACTGTCTCATGATCGAGGCCCCAGTGGTAAGGGAGGGCACAGGCAGGAGCAGGAACTGGGGTGAGTGGGGCCCCAGCCAGGCTGGATGATGGGACAAGCAGAGGCCTGGGTGTCATGTGCCTCCGCGATCTGTGAACAGGGTGGAGGTGGCTGCCGCTGTGTGCTGCACTTTGAGTCCCACTGCCCAAAGAGGCACATGATGCCATAGGTGTCCTACAATCAAGAGGGCAGAGAGTGCAGGGCAGCTGCAGCAGGGAGCAAAGTGCAGCACACAGCAGCAGCCTTTTCCACCCCACATGTGCCTCGGGTCCCCATTTGTCTCACCACCTGGCCCAGCTGGGGCCCCACTCACCCCAGCCCCTACTTCTGCTGGTGCCTCATTCCTTCACTTCCGTCACCACTGGGGCCTCAACCTGCCCCCCACCTCAAGGTGGTGAGGGAGGGAGGGAGGGAGTGGGACTGGGGTAGGGGCAAGGGAAGGGGCAGGGAAAGGCCCTACAGAGCTAGGGTAGGCACAGAATGGAGCTGTGAGTGGCTCATCTGGGGGGACGGGGAGGGGCTGGACGCTCCAGCCACTGCATGCCCCTAGGAGAGCATGGGGTGGGGAGTGCCCCAGATGTGCACGTGGTGTGAGGGCAGGCTGCTGCTGTGCTGGACCCTTCCCAGCAGGGGGCTGGGCTGGGCTAGGCTCAGGGTGGGTGGCAGTAGTGCTGGGAGCAGGAGTTGGTGGGGCTACAGCCCCCCCCCCATAACCACTCTTCCAGTGCCGCTGCTACTGCCCACCCTAAGCACAGCCTGGTCCACCCCCTGCTGGAAAGAGCTTAGCACAGCCTCCCAGCCCTAGCTGGCAGTGGCAGCCAGCCCTTGCCCCATGCACAGATCCAGAGCACCTCCATGCCCTCCTGGTGGTGTGCATAACAGCAGGAGCCTATCTTGGCTGTGCAGCACCTGCCCCAGCCCAGCACCACTCCCTCCTTCATCACTGTGTCCACACCCCTCTCCACCCCTGCTGCAGCTACCTGGAGCCTGCAACTGGGCTGCCTTGCAACCTTACCCACTGCCCCATGTTTGGGGGTGCTAAGCCTGTTAGTCCTGGCCTTCTGCCTCCTATGCAGAAAACAACTGCAGACTTTCCATCTGCCTGAAGGAGGGTTTTTGTACTCAAAAGCTTGCAAAGGACAATTTTCAAACTATTTAGTTGGTCTAATTAAAGCTATCACATTTATCCAAAGAACCTTGTTTGCCTTTATGAAGTTACTTAACCATTCTGTCTCTCAAATTTTCTATTTATAATATCACATTCACTTAGAAAGTTGGATAAATATTTTGGTCATTTGCCAAAAAATACAGTTTGGGAACTATAAAGGGTAGGTAGGCAAGTTCTCTCTCACTCCTGGCCTACCTGGTTGCATTTGCTGTCCCTTGTTCAAACACCGTGCATCTTGTTTCTTCCAACACCCCTTCTGTATGTAGCCTCAACTGCTGCAATAGTATCACTGCAACTTTTTCTACTGCACAGTGTTACAAAATGGGGGTTGAGGTAGAAGGATTCAGGCTGTCCTGCTCAAACTGACCTCAGCCTGAACTTTCTGAGTGGTCTTAGGTCCCTCTACATGTGGGTTTGCAAACCCCACGCAGATTACTAAAAACATTTCTAAATTTGGGGTGATTTCAGTGGATAATTTCAGCTGAAAAAGGGGACAAATTAGGAAAGTAAATGTTCAAAAGCCAAATTCAGCTGAATTTAACTGTAGTCTAAAAATAAAAATAGAAAAATATTTCATTTGAGGGCATTCTTGGAGGGGGCAGGAACCTTGGTGGGAAAGGAACCAATCCTTTTTTGTTTGAATTTGACAGGGGGGGAAAACACAGTTTGTGCAGATGTCCATATCTATCTTAGAGGGTGCTTGATTGAGGATTGATAAATACATAATACTCTGAAGATGCAGGGTGTTACAAGAACAGTATATATTATTATTGATTTAATACAATATATTTTCCCCACCTTTTTGGGAAGTATGTTTTTGTTATACAGTTAATTTGAATAAAAGAAAAATATATACATTCACTTTAAATCAATTTTCCAGGGAAAAATCCATGACAGAAGTTTATACAATAACTGCATACTCTGGTGGATTTACAGATTAAATTATGCTAATAATACTTTCTGTAGGTAAACTCACAGCTCTCTTCTTTAGAGATTTTTATCATATGGAAGCACAAATATTAAATATAGATCTGTAGATAATTTTCTATCATCTAAAGACTCTTATTTCAGTATTCTACAATCTGCTGGATGAAAATTATTTTAGCTACTATTTGTAAAAATGTATAAGGACAGATCCAATGGTATTTAATATTATTTAACATCAGTTACAAATTTTCATGGAATGCTAGTCACTCATATTCAACTCCTTCTAACCAATAGGAATGTGGTAAATGATAGCACTGAGAATGCATAAGGAGGGATAGAATCCATCCATCTCAATTTCCTTTATGCTTGCTGTTACTAAAATCAGAAAATGAGACCCTGAATACATCCACATCTGTTCAGTAAGAAGATGTCATTTTTAACTTAGTATCTTCTAATAAGTATTGAAGTGATATTGTTACTGAGATGGTCCAGAAAATATGTAAGAGGCACACATTCTTGTCTGATAGCTTTTTATTGGACCAACTATATGGTTAGGATAGCCATAGACAAAGTTTTGGGTATCCCAAAAGTTTTGGGTATCCTTGGGTCTCTGGGAGAAGAGATACAGTAGATATACATAGCAGATGTAACATGGTCTTAGCATAGACAATGCTTTCATAGTCCATTATAATCTATCTGCCACTTGCTAATCTTTGTACTTCAAAGGTGATAATGACCCTTGTAAACAAAACTTTTTCTTCATGTACCCCTAAGCCCCAGGGATTGCACTTGAATTGATCCTCAAGGCTCAGGGGTTTTACACACCTCTGAGCCCTAGGGATCATGGCAGCTGAGATCCCCAGGGCCAAGGATGTTCACACACTGCTAAACCTGGGAGATCACAGCTGCTTGGGGGTGCACAGGGTGCTCCCGTGGCTATGAGACCTTGTTTTTTGCTGGTGCAGGGGGAGCCCAGAACAGGTTCCCCCTGCACCAGCAATAAGACATGATGGGATCTAATGCACAATACCACAATTGTGCCTCCTGCCATGAATGAACACATGGCATGGAAGGTGTGATTGTGTGGACCATGCATTTTATCTCATTGTGCCTTTACCTGCATATGTAGAAGGGGCCTAATCTATCGCAACCAGGCAGCATGTCCAACAAAAGATAACAACCATAAGAATTTTTGTGTCTCACATTTCTTCTTCTTATTTTCTTCTGTGTATATACTCTATCACTGAGTATCATCATTGCAGTTTCTGAGTATACACACAAAAGTATATTTTGATCTGGTCTTTTTCTGTATTAACCCCAATAAGATAATGGAAATTTTGCAGGCAGTGAACTCTAACAGATAAGCTAATGGAAAGGGAAACAAAAAAGATTGCTACTGATGTGATGAAAGGTGCCGGTGAAGGCATATCAGCTTCTCTGTGGTTCTGTTTCCCTCATTGTATGCCTTATCTCTTCAAGACTGGGACAGATTGTTGTTTGTTTGCTTTGTTTTATTTTTAATGTCTATAAGGCATGCTAAAATCCTAGGATAGATAAAGTACAGTTACTTTTATCTTGATGTGGATAGTAAAAGGTAATTCCAGGTGAAAGTATGTAATGTTGGTCTCGACTACCTACACTGAAATAAAAAATATGCATGTCTTATCTCTGTTTTGGTTGTATATCAAATAGCATTTCACGGTGATGTACAGACTTTTATTCTTTCTGTAAAGATGGAGCTGATGTATTTATACTACTTCTAACACAATGAAGTTGCATTGGGGCCACCAGGTCCTATCAAGATCAAAATAATAATTAACAATTCTAAAATGTCTTTTTCCAACACAATCAAGTAACAAGCTGTCATAAGAACTGCAGATGCTGCAATTAAAACATCTAATATTGAAACTTGAAAAATAAATGCAGAAAAAAACTGGAGAAAATGGGAAGAAAGATTTTGTATCTGTGATATTACAATTAAAGCCAAGTGTAATGAAGAAATGGTTTCACCAGAATTATTTCTCTGTTGAAAGAGGAAATATCTAAAGATAGTGCAGAAACAAATGATAATTATAAATAAAAAGGGACTGATAGAATGACTTATTTGCAAACATATTGTGCACTCAAGCAAGAATAACACATATGAAAGGTTTAATTTCTTTTCTCAAAAGGAATCAGCAGGGTAACTATTTGCAGCTGATTTAACAGGTTTCCAAGTTATTGGAATTTAAGGAATTATGAGAGTTATAAAAGAAAGAACAGTCTGTGGAATTATCAGCCAAAATGCAGGACAGAACATAAACCTTAAATATGCCATTGATATTTAAAGAAAGTAAATAAAATGCCTAGAGATGCACATGCAAGGACTAATGGAACTGGAGGCAATATATTGTTGTATTCTGCACGAGAAAGCACTATGCCTAGATGAAATGAGTTACAGAATATTAACAGATAAAAAAGAAGCTAGAGATAAGGCATGCAGAAAAAATAACAAGAAAGACGAAAACTCATCAAAATAAAAGGAGTATCAAACTAAAGGTCTGGTCCAGTGTCCACTAATATCAACGAGAGTCTTTCTGTTTATATTTACAGGCTTTGGATAAGTTTCAAAGTTCCACTAAAAAACCAAAAAACAATAATAATAATAATAATTATATGCTTTCTTATGGAGCTATTCAGTCTTCTCTCCTTCTGCCATTAAAAACAAGGATAAAATATATCCTAAATATATTGTTAGTTAACATTCCAATAATGTCTAATGTTGACAGAGAAAGGTAGCTGAAAATAACTACCAGTGAAATGGCTATTCAAATATTTTCTAGGAAAAGAAAGTACTATTTCCAATTCCTTAAGGTCAGCTCTTGTCTGGCCAGAGACCTGCAAATGTTCTGTGAGTTTCTTTTGAAAGCTGACAAGATTACAAAGTTAATAGAAGTAGAACTAGGGGGCTCTGGGGAGCCCCCTAGCCCAGCCCAGCTGGCTGGCCCTGTGTCAGACTGCTCCAGAGACTCCCCTGGCAGTGCCCTTTCTAGTGAAGGCTGGGGAAGCCAGGATCAGGTCCAGGGTAGAGGGTTGTGCAGGCTGGGAGGGGGGCTGTTGAAGCACAGTGGACCAGGCCAGAAGCAGGGTGTAAGGGACCAGAGTGTAGGCAGTCTGGTCTAAGGATTAGGCCACTGAGGGAAAGCAGGGCCTGGGGCTCAGTCAAAGGGCTGGAACCACATACCAAAGCCAGAGGGAGATCCAGAAGCAGAGTCCACAACATACTCAAGGGTCAAGATTTAGGGCTCAAATGCTAAGTACCAGTCTAGGTACTTAGAATACACAGGATGAAGTTCAAAAACAGACCTAGAGCAGTGCCAAGAGTCATGAAACAAAACTCCAGGGAAACCCAAAGCTGAACTCCAGAAATAAGCCAAAAACCAGGGTAAGGAACAAGGAGAACCAGAATGCACAGACCAGGAGACTGGCCACAGCAGAGCCATTAACTAGCCAACAAACCCAGGGTCCCAGATGTTGCTAGATGGATAGGTGATACTCCCAGCAGGCAATCAGGGTGCTTGCTGCTTCTAAGCTGATGCTAAATTCATTAGCTGGGGCTTGCTGTAGGTGTGGCTGCTGTGTACTTGGCTCAAGCTAGACTGCATGATCAGAGTCCCTGGCAGGACAGGGGCCAGGCTGATCTGCCTGACAAGCATGCCTGACACAGAGTAGAAGAGGGCTGGCAAGTGCCAACTGCTTGCAACAAACTCCATGTCATAGCGGGTAAAAAGAAGGTACCAAGTTATGTGGGGCCTCTGCAAGACACACTAGGAAATCTGGTCATCACACTGGATGACAAAGCTAACCTATTTAACAGTTTCTTTCCCTCCATTTTCCTGAGCAGGGACCAGATCAGCCCCCCCACCAGGACTCCAACAGATCCCAGGGGAGGCGCACCCAGGCCTCCGGTCAGTGAGGATCTAGTCAGGGAACTTCTGGAAGGACCAGAAGTATTTAAATTAGCTGGTCCAGATGATCTCCATCTCAGAGTGCTGAGGGAATTAGCAGAGGTCATTGCAGGACCCCTGGCATGGCTTTACAAGCACTCGTGGTGCTCTGGTGTGGTGCCAGAGGACAGAAAAAAGGCCAATGTGGTTCCCGTTTTCAAAAAAGGGAGGAAGGAGGACCCAGGAAACTATAGGCCAGTTAGTCTTACCTCGATCCTGGGTAAGCTTTTTGAGAGAATTATCCTGGTGCATGTCCATGAGGAACCAGCAGGGGAGATCAACATGGGGCACCAACATGGGTTCATTAGAGGCAGGTCCTGTCAGACCAATCTGGTGGCCTTCTATGACCAGATCACAAAATTCTTAGATGCAGGGGTAGCAGTAGACAGTCTTTCTGAACTATAGGAAGGCCTTCGAGACTGTCTCTCACCCCATTCTCATTAAAAAACCAGGGGTCTATGGTGTCAACACTTACACAGTCAAATGGGTCACTAACTGGCTGGAGGGCCACACCCAGAGAGTGGTGGTGGACGGGTCATTTTTGACCTGGAGGGATGTGAGCAGTGGGGTTCCCCAGGGCTCGGTCCTCAGGCCCGCACTGTTCAACATCTTCATCAGTAACTTGGATGAGGGAGTAAAAACCACCCGGTTCAAATTCACAGATGACACTAAGATGTGGGGGGAAGTGGGCATGCTAGAAGGGAGGAATAGGCTGCAATCAGACCTAGACAGGTTACAGGGGTGGGTGGATAAGAACAGGGTGGGCTTCAACACTGACAAGTGCAAGGTACTGTACCTAGGGAGGAAGAACCAGCAGCAGACCTACAAGCTGGGAAACTCCCTTCTCATCAGTACAGAGGCAGAAAGGGGTCTTGGAATCATTATTGATGCCAAAATAAGCATGGGGCAGTGTGGGGAAGTGGTCAGGAAGGCCAACTGTACCTTGTCATGCATCCACAGATGCGTCTCGAGCAGGTCCAAGGAGGTGATCCTCCCACTCTATGCGGCACTGGTCAGGCCGCAGTTGGAGTACTGCGTCCAGTTCTGGGCGCCACACTTCAAGAGGGATGTGGACAACATGGAGAGGGTCCAGAGGAAGGCCACTCACATGATCGGGGGAAGCAGGGCAGGCCCTACAAGGAGAGGCTCAGGGACCTGAACCTGTTCAGCCTCCACAAGAGAAGGCTGAGAGGGGATCTAGTGGCCACTTACAAACTAGTCAGAGGGGACCAGCAGGCACTAGGGGAGTCCCTGTTCCCCCGAGCACTACCAGGAGTGACTAGAAATAATGGTCACAAGCTGGCAAAGGGTAGATTCAGATTATACATCACGAGGTGCTACTTCACTGTCAGGGTGGCTAGAACCAACTTCCAAGAGAAGTGGTGCAGGCTCCTACCCTGGGGGTCTTTAAGAGGAGGCTAGATGAACATCTTGCTGGGGTCGTTTGAATCTAGTACTCTTTCCTCCCATGGCAGGGGGTCGGACTTGATGATCTACTCAGGTCCCTTCCGACCCTACCAGCTATGAAACTATGAAACCCATCTGAGTTTCTGAGGCCCTGGTTCAGGTGGGAGGGTTTAGAGGGGCTGAATCTCCCACCTCCCCCAGGGTCCCCCCAAAAGTGCCATCCCAGACTAGGAGGGAGGGGGGCTGGTGAGTACCAAGCCAATGAGCTTAGGTAGTTGGCTACACACCAGCCACCTGACAAGAGCCCTGCCAAACTGAATCTCAGGCAACCAGCCCTATCCCAGAGCCCCCAAGCCTTGCTCATGGCTGCCTGTGCCTTTAAGCTCAGTTTACCTCAAGAGAATTTTTTCCACACCTTCCTGGCCCTTTCCCCTTGTTTTTCCCTACCCAGGCAGGTTAGAGGAATAGCTTTCCCTCAAGCCCCCTGAAGTTCAGTCACATGTCAGGGTTAGGCAAGTGGACCTCTGAGACACTTGCTTTCCTGTGGTGGGGAGCAAGGCCACTATGCAGTAAGAGCATGGGGTCCAGGAAGGCATACCTCCGCAGGCTTCATGGCCTTGCTGGGGGTTAATCACTGGTGTCTCTACTTCCAGCGTGACGCTGCTGTGCAGTGAGAGCATGCAGCCTGGAGAAGTCTTCTTCTCAGGGCCCCATGCTTTCACTGGGGGTTAATATGCAACTGATAAAAAAATAAATTGAACTGAAAAAAACAACAACTCAAAACTCAATATTCCACATGGCACTAAATGTGCCTATAGTAATCCAATGCCAGGTCTCCATCCTAGTCTTGTATGTAGCTTCCCTGGGCTGAATACTCTCCATGGGGCTTAAACTCTGTTGGCTCCATTCCTAGGTGGAGCTGTGGAGCAGCAAGACCAGCAGAAGTTTGGAAGGTGGAAAAGGGCTAGGAGCTGTGCATCATGGGATGAGGAAGGACTACAAAATGATGGCTTTATCTCTAAAGAGCAGACTAACAACATTGTATCTCAACCTGGGTAGAGTGGCTCAAAAACCATCCTCACCCTAAATAACATAACTTTAAAACACTTAGGGCCCCTCTACATGTTACAGGCATTGTGCAATTAACTGGCTAATTGTACAATTACCTTGAGATCAGCTACATGTGCAAAGTAGCTATAATGCCTTAAAAATTTCCAACCACATACAAAGTTAGACCTTGAAAATCTGTGCTAACTTTATAGCTGGTTGCTACCAAGCTAATTTGCACATGAAGCAAGTTCTGTCCTGTTGCTGGGAGACCCATCAGATGATAGGGCTTCCAGCTGCAGGGATGCATCATGCCCAGTTGGGGCTGGGAGTCTTGTAATTAAGGGGATCCTCAGCCACAGCAGCTACTGACCCTGGGTTCCAGCAACACAGGGACCCAGAGTCCCACAGCCATGGACACTGGGCTCTGGGAGCCAGCTGGGTCCCAGCAGCTGGGGGGTTCATGAAACCCCCAGGACATGGGAATTGCAGCAGCTGTGATCCCCCAGGCCCCGGGGTGCATGAACCCCCTGGGGGCTTGTTCATTGTGGCAGCCTTGATTCCCAACCACAAAGGTTTCATGAACCTTTGCCTGGGAGATCACAGCAACTGCCTGCACTGGCAGTAAGGCACAACGGGATCTTATGCATGATTCTACAATCACATCTCCTACGTGGCATGGCAGGAGGCATAATTGTATGGACCAGGCATTAGACACCATTGCACCTTTACCTGCTCATGTAGAGGGGGGCTTATAGGGTCCTTAGAATGGGTTAACACCTTTTATCATGTGAATGCTCCCATTTTAAGTACCTTTAGAACGGTTCAAAAGTAAGCTGTGCACCACCTTGAAGTCAGAGGGCAAGGAGACTCTTAGTCATATTTCAAAGGCTCTGCTTGTTGCTCAGCACAACCAGGCTGAAATAGGAAAGCAAATGCTTGCAAATTAGTTTGCTAGAAAGCCATTCAGTATCTAGAGCGTAACCAGTTTTATGTGCTCAGTCAGCAATCTAGATTAGGGGCAATTACCTTTTCAAGCCACAGGCCAGAATAACTGTACTCCAGTTGGGTATGAGCTAGCTGTGTGGCTTTGGCTGTGTGGCTCTGGGTGGGAGCTGTATTAATACTGCCACTGCTTTTCTCAGCTACCCGCTGTTGGGGCATAAGCATAGCTTCCAGATGAAGGGAAGCTGTGTCATGGCAAGGTAGCTGGACACTATGCCCACATTACTGCTGCTGCCACCCTCCACCACTCCCTGGTTGTGGCACAGGCAGTTTCCAGCTGGTGGCAAGCTGCTCTGGGGTTTTGTACCTGGAAGCTATGTCCACACTACTGCTGCTTCTCCTCACCCTCAATTCTCTTTCTGGTGGCAGCATGGGCATAGCTGCAAGAGCTATCCACCCCCAGCACAGGTGTGAATGGAGGCAAAAGTTTCTGGCTCTGTAACCCAGATCCAATGGCTTCATGTGTTGGATCTGGCCCATGGACCATATTTTGCTGATCCCTGATCTAGGCTAGGTCCAGAAATGCCTTTTAGAATACACACACACACAGAGAGTAAAATCCCTGTTATCCGGCATGAGTGGGGAATGGGGGGATGCCAGGTATCTAAAAATGTTGGTTGCCTGAGGCCAGTGGTTTTCAGCCGGACACATGTGAGCTTCCCTTGCCCCTGCCTGTCTGTCCAGCATGAAATTCCAGTTAATAGAGTGTTCCAGTTATTTAAATGCTGGATAACAGGGATTTTACTGTTTGTGTGTGTGGGTTTATGTGTGTGTATTACTAATTCAGAGATGTATATAGTGTAAGCTTTTGTAAGCAACAGACTTACTAATGAACACTGATATCACACAGGACAATAATGATTCTTTTTACAGCATGCTTATTTTGATTTTGTTTCTATGAGTCAAAAAACCTAGGACATAGAAAAGCAACTGTGTTTTCAATTTATCCCAAGCCTTTTGTTGCAAGGAAAATGAATCCAAAATTGCAGTGACAGCCACAGAAAACTATGCAGATAATGTATTATGGAGCAACCAAAAAGTGAATTAGAAAAGATCTACTCAATCAGAGCAATCATGTTTAAGCCTACAGAAATAATGGAATGTGAGTAATGTGCTTTGCCATGAATACTTGAAATACCCCAAACAGCTACAAAGGCTGTTAGTGAACTATAAAACCTACCAGATGCAAAAGAAGTTAAATGAGAAGCCTGTGATATTGGAGTATATAATGACTTCAAAGGGCAGAGTAATCAAAACAGCTGGATAAAGGTATAGGGAAAGAAGTGTCTTTTTAAAGGGACATTTGATTCAACAATGGAAACTGAGATACAGGTTTAAAATGAATCTGAAACTTCCTGAGGTTTAATAATTAAGACATTCAAAGTTTTAAAATTGAAAAAAAGATTGTTATCAAAAGCTTAAGGGAATGTACTAATATTTACTAAAAGTATGCCTCAGGGAGAGTTGTCCCTTTCATCCACACCTTTTCCTCCCCCTCTCTGAAGAGGGCTAGTACATGACACTGTTAGAAAAACTGTGCGCCAACAGTTTGTTGTTGGAGACAATTAACCAGACTGACGAAGTTCCTGGCAGAACTTTAAAGAAGATTCTTGAACGTACAATGTTAAATTTGTGGGTTTCTAATTCATATTTTTTTCACAAAATGCTTCTCCATAACTGCATTTGCAAAATTATTTTGGTTGCTGTATTAGGTATTGCTGAAATTTCTCTGGAGTTTGCATGCTGTCACTCTCACTGGAGTTTTGCCAGTGATCTGTGAGGCAACTGATTCAGCCTGTCAGTTTACTGAACAGATTCAGCAAAAATGAACACATCAGAAGCTGAACTCCAGCACTGCTGGCTTCTTAATTCTTTATTTTTGACCCAGATGATTCATTTCTTTTTGCAATAACATCCTTCAGACTGTAGTGGAGTATGTGTGGGGCTCAAGAGGAAACTCATGGATTTTTTCTTTATATTGCTCAAAAGATTCAGTCCTCCTACTTTATAGTAGCATTCATCAGACAACAAGAAAAACAGTGCCATTTGCTGCAACTTCATGAGGGCAACAGAAACCATGATAATACTAAAACAAATATTCCATAGGCAGTACTAATTTCACACTGTTTATTTTAATAAGCAGAATTAGAGGACACAGTAGATTTATTCTCATTTTTTTCCGTACTACTGTCATGCAATATAATCTGCTTTTTTATTTTTAAATGAAAGATCAAGAAAACAATGCATTTTCCTGCCAATGCATTATGGAGTTATATGCAGTGACTATAAAGTAATTTAACAAAAAGAATTTAAAGTCCAAATAGAATACAGGCATTGTAATTTTACTGTAAAAAATAAACCATTATTAAAGAATTACTTTTAAAAATTGTTCTCTAACCATTAACACCAAAAGGATGGGCATACTTGTATCCATTTCATCTGATTTTACAAGCACTATGTTTCCAATAAGGCAATATTTATCTGCATACACCATTCCATAGCAATCAAGATAGAGAAAATAGTATCATGGAAAATTAGGGCTGGAAGCTATTTGCAGAGGCCATGTAGTTCAACCTTTGCATGAGGCAGGACGATCCCTAAGCAAACCATCACATACAAAGCCATTATCTAACCTGTTAGGAAAAAAATATAGAGTCATCTCTGACACAACCACAAGACATAATAGCTTACCTGCCACAGGTAAAACATGGTGACCAATGACCTGCTACTGCAAGACTGATAAAATATTCTCAAGAGATCTTCTCAAGAGATCCAGGGAAGAGGCCAAGGAAGCATGGGATATACCCATACTAGAACATAGACAAAGCTACTCCTAGATCATTTCTGACCAAAGCTTATCCAACCCCTTTTTGAACACCTCCAATGTGGAGATTCTACAACGTCCCTTGAGAGTCTATTCCACTGCCTCATTCTCACAGGAAATATTTTTTTTCCCAAGATATCCAATCTAAACTTACTTTGCTGCAACTTTACACTGCTGGTCCACATCCTACTCTATTCAGCAAGAGAGAAAAGGTGTTTTCCATGTTTTTTCAGATATTTGAAGGCTGTTGTTGTGTCCTCTCTTACACACCCTTTCTGCTGCTGAAAAAGCTTATTTCTTTTAACATCTCCTTCCCTTCTAAGCTCTTTATTATTTTTTGTTGCCTGGCTCTGGACCCTCTCTGTCTTTTTTAAACATGTAGTAGAGCCTAAAACTGCACACCACACTCTAGATGAGGCCTAATCAATGCCAAGTAGAGGCATTATCATCTCCTGTGTCTTGCACCTAAAGTTTCTGTTGATGCATCCTGAAACTGCATTTTCCTGTTGTGCAGCAGACTTATACCGAGTCTGTGATCTACAAAGATTCCCATATCTCTTTCCATAATGCTGCCATCCAGCCAGATTCACATGTATCATTTTCTTCTCTAGGTATAAATCTAGACAGAGGGTGCTTCCATGTAAGTAGCCTTGTGCCTTAATCTCATAGTTTCATAATTTCAAGGGTCGGAAGGGACCTCAACAGATCATCTAATCCGACACCCTGCCATGGCAGGAAAGAGTACTGGGGTCAAATGACCCC
>NW_017728949.1:27029738-27076913 GCF_001723895.1 Crocodylus porosus | reverse complement strand
CCCCCACCTCTCTTTCCTATCCTGTCCCTCCTGTACAGCCTATAGCCCTTGACATTCACCGCCCAATCATGCGTTGCGTCCCACCATGTTTCTGTAATCCCCACTATGTCCGGGCTGGTGTCAGCCAGCAGGAGGGTGAGTTCTCAGGGAAAAATGTTTATTTTTTATTGATAAGCACTATTATAACACATGCTTATAAGTCCATTATGCCCACAAAAACATAGTTACGTGTCCTTACCTATGCACAAATTTACAATTTAACATGGGAAAGAAAGTTTTTGTAAACAGATAGTTTGCACCAAGATTTTCCATATCAGCTTTCTAAACCCCCTATGGCTATTGCATCTAGCAGTTGTTAATAAATTAGTATGGACCATTGTGAGACCTGTCCAAAAAGGACAGTCAAATCTCTGTCCTGCTCTGTGGTATACTTGTCTGTTTCTATCCTTGAGCGTGCTTCAGGGTTATTCTTCTGCTCTAGTTATTTAGGGAAGGCTTTGCAGAAGTGGTGAGTCTTGCAGCCAGAAAAGAATGGGGATTTTTACTTTTTCCTATCTCTTTTAGGATGCCATATCTCAGCCTTTTATATCAATAGGGTTGATGGCATAGCATAGCAAAGTGTGTATAACTACTGTCACACAGGAAATAAATTAAAGACTTCCTGTGTTTAGTAATTCCACTAAGCAGAAAAGAAAAACATTTTTTGTGTTTCAACAAATTCTGCCCTGACAGCTGACATCAATAACATTTTCTGAGCGAGACAGAGGCTCTAATTTGGTTCATTCAATTTAAAACAAACCCTTTGTACCTTCTAGAAAGAATAAATTTTTCAAGCAAAAAGTTTGCATGACCCTGTGTGAATAACTTTATATAAGGATTAGCGCATACTAGTAAGAGATAAGTCCTTTGAAACATTTGTGGCATTGAAAATGAAAACGCTTAGAAGTTCTGCATTTAAACTCTAAGTATTTGCAGCAAGTAAAGAAGAATGCTTCCATGAAGCTTGAGAAACAATTACTTTCTTATAGAGTACAAAAATGTTTTTTTGTCAAGTTTGAAAAAGAGAATTTTACAGACCTGACAACCACCTTAAGTCAAAGGAAACATATTGTTAAAAGGAAGTGGAGGGGTTTTGAAAAACAGTTTCTACTTAAAAAAAAAAATCTTTAAGGTTGTAAGAATATAGGCACTAGGAAGGGGTTACAAAAACCAGGGGAGAAATTTAAAGAAACAAAAGAGCAAAATTGCTTACATCTAGGCTTCACTGGAGTCAGCAATACTTCCATTGACTCCAGCAGGCCAGGGTTTCAACTTTGATATTATAATTATAAGTGACTGAATAATGGAAAAAGTAGCAAAATATCTAATAACATTCACCAAAAAAATTAGCTATACTGATACTTTAAATCACTTTCTTCTAACAACTTTAAATACAATGGGTACAAATTCTAGGTATAAATTTCCATTTGTTTTCAGATTTCCTTTACACTCTTGTTTCAATGACTGAATAAACATTATGTTACAAAAAGTTTTCCATTAAGACTGATAAAAACCTTTGAAACAGAGATTCAGTTTCTGCCATTCAACTGCAGCACTGATCCAAGTTGATATTGGGCATTCTTTAAAAAAAAAAAAAAAAGAAGCAAACCCACAGCATCAGGTGTTTGTCAACTGCTACCCAGTACATTAAAATCTCAGAGTACTGCTTAAAGAAGAGTGAGTAAAATAACTGAGAGACTGATAATCAAGGCAATTTTGTGCCTCCTTTCCCCTTATACTATAAGATATTTGAATTGTTTCACGTTTTACGTTATAATTTTGCAAATCATAAATAGCAAATTACCATTATATATGTTATTTTCTCACATACAGTGCATCCCGAAAAAAAGACACACCTTGCTTTTGAAAGACAGAAGGTAGAAAAAAAGATTTTTCAAGAGCTATGACTGACCGTGAGACAAAGTCAGTTCTCCTGGGAACATAGGGTGTCTGGGGAGGGTGGAATCCCATGAGACAGTTTGGGGAAGGACCAGACAGTAGGAACTTACTGGCATGGAAGACTGTCTCCTGGATGCCCGAGACCCTTCCAAGGGCAGCAGCAAGACTGTTACTTCTTAACTGTAAGTAGTTCTTTATATAAGTTCCTATAAATAAAGAGATGTTTCCAGACCACAAGCATCATCAAGATACTACAAGCAGCTCACTTGCTCTTCAGGCATGCACTGCAGTGCTCAGCAGACAGCTATGTGAGAGAGTTAACATAGGACTCTGCGCTTTCAGCTTTCTGACCCAGACAGACAGAAGCCATCTTGACAGCTGCATGACAAACAGTTTCTAGATGTGCTTCTTTTCTAGTGAAGAAAACAGCTTTCCTACTTAACACAAACCCCAGTTTGGGGGGGCTGATTTTGGGGGGAAAGGTAAGTGAGAAAATATGGTATAATATAGAAAATTTAATGAACAAGACTGATGTCTCCATCTATTTTTTCTAATTCTTTGAGTATGATGTACTCATTTAGCATAGAAACATGATGTTTGATAGAGTATGTAGCTGAGCACATTGCTAAGGTAGTAATGATATCTAATAATACCCTGGCAAAGTACCATAACATTAAAGAACAACTTCTGCTTGATTTACAGGTTGTGCAACCCCACTGAAACCAATTAGGTTGCATAGCACACAATTCATGGTACAATTTGGCCTTCAATTCTTTATAGGTTTCCAACTAATATTCATTTAATTAAGGCAGCTATTTTCAAGGAGTCACAATGCAGCATGTAAATGCAAATACAGCTCTGTATACACAAAAGAAAATGTAGGTTTAACATAGATGCACTGTACAGACATAAAAGCAAGGGAGGGAAAAGCAAAACCCTGCAGCTTCATTCACAGTGTTTGGAAGGACAATGGCCCTTGTAGGCTTACTTAAAAATTCAAGCTCTGTCTACTTGTTTTAACTCTCACATCACTGGTAAGTCTCAGCTCCAGCCTTTTGTCTTTGATTTTTTTGTGGGTAGAGAGAGCTTGCTGTCAGAATGAAAAAGGATGCAAGTTCTGCCGCTTCCCTACTACTCAAAGAACCTAAGACTCTCAAAGATACTGGTTGAGAACAGTGAACACAGAATATACTTCTCATAGATGGATTTTAAATACCTTTTAAAATTTCAATACACAATTTTGCATAGATCTACAAAAACAGGACTAAATGGCACCCTTTGCAGAGAGACAGGGATTGAATTGAGGGACAGAGACTGGGGCACTGTTTTGGTCAAAAGTTAGAGAAACATGGAGAGTCTGAACTGGTTTTGTTCATGCTGGGTAAACCAAGTACTTCAGTCTTCAGAGGGCAGTATCTTATTATAATAGCAATAAATCCAGCCAAGAGTGGAAAAACTACCAGTTGCAGTACTTAAAGCAATGAATATCCTAAATCAAAGCAAAAAATATGACAGAGAATGGTCTGATAAGCAATCTTTAGGCAGGTTAATTAAATCATCATTGGCTTTTGCCACAATCTTTAACTGACTCATTACCTGTAGCTGACTTGCATTTGGAAAACTGAAGTATTTTTCCTGTCTTTGCAACTATCAATGGGAAATCAAAAAGATTCCTTCAACCCACAGAATTACAGCTGAATGCTCCAGTGTAAGTAAAAATAAACAAAGAGGAATTACAAAGAGGAACCTGGTCTTGTAAAGACAATATATTTAATCAAATTATCATTTTAAACAGTAACCAGCAAGATGAAAATGCCACTGTAGTTTATGTGGGTCTCAATTCTACAAACTACTGAGGCACTTTGACTACCGTTGAAAGTGTGGGCTCCAGTTGGGGTCTATCAGAATACAGCCCTAGATTAATGAAATAATGTATGAAAGTAGAATGAAACTGGAGAAAGGGAAATCACATTCTTATTTGTAATATGGGAATAACACTTTGGTATCTAATCTCACGTAGTAGTTGTAGAAATTTGATAATGTATATAGAGCACTTTGAAAAATAGCAAATCAGGTGCCCCCCTTCCAGAGGTCTAGAGAATAGATTATTTCTTTCTCTAGTTACTCCCAAACCCAACTTTCCCTTTCCTGATCCTTGTGATTTGGTTTCAAAGCCTGCACATCACAGTGAAACACTTTTTAAAATGTAAAATTATAATACAAATTTAATTTTTTATTTTTATCAATGTCATGTATGTAGGTTTGTGTGTGTACATTGTTTCATTTAAATACAAATAGGTGGAAAACATGAAAATAAATGGTTGCCCCAGACTTAATAATTAAAAATGAATACCCTTTTAATGTAGACCTAACTTAGTGGGTGACTGGTACCTCCTGAGACTGGGAGGACACATTTTGTGGGCATCAGCGGTGGTGGTGGGGGGGTTGGCGACTGCCTACAGAAGCCAGCAGCAGCAGCCAATCTTGGGGGGCACATGCTCCCCCATGCCTCTCCTACCAATCACCTATGCTGAAGGTATAGGGACTAATCCAGAACCAATTCAAGTCACTGAAGTCTATCCACTGACTTAGATAGACTTCTGACCTAATAGCTATCCTATCCATCTGTGGCCTCCAGGTCTCGAATAGCCGCTTTCGGGTGGCCTTTGCTCTGGTAGTAGACATCAAGTGCCTTCTGGACTCACCTCACAGACCAAGTAGATGTCTCCCTCTCAAGTTGCCTCCCCCATTCTCGCCTGCCATGACTTGTTGTTTCTCAGTAGGCGGGATTGGTCGTCGAGTGTACTTGGTGGCCTGTGGCTCACCCGGCAGTCATTCATGGGGCTTTACCACCCCTACACCCCAGCCTCACACCTCCGTTGGTGAGTCGTTTGACTGTTGGCCTCATCCCCTCCATTGGGATAATGCCTCCAGACTTGGCATCTAGGTGCCCATGGCCTATAGCCACGTTCGCCCATGTGGGTCTACCCCTCAGCTCTCCTTGCCTTCGTCCATTCATTCAGGGAAACACAAAAAAGGTAAACCTTCCGAGGCTTCTCCTTAGCCCCGTCCCTCGGGGATACCTGCACTCTCCCCCTGTGCCCCTTCTTACAGGGTAACTAAATAAACATAGCAACAAAACACAAAATAATAAGCCACTTCCTGATGTGGTGGCCCCCTGCCCCTTACTATCCTTCCCTGGACTCTAGTGGGGGGGGGGGGTTGCTTTACTCCTGACCCATTGCCTCCAGTATTCACTCCCATCTGCCTGTCAACCCGGCTGGGACCAGCTGTGATACCCGCCCCTACTCTAAACCCCTCAGGGCTCTCCCGGGGTATTCTCCCCCTGGCGTGGCTTCCTCCTTGTTCCCGTCATCCCGGCACTCCCACTTGGGGTCAGCTATGCCTCTGGGTGCAGTTCCAGCTCTGCCTCTGGCCGGTGTGCTTGTCAATCCCTTGCTGTCCCGTGTGGGCTCCAGTTGGGGTGCTCTGTCTTGCCCTGCCAGCGTCCATCCCTGCTTGCCAGGCTCTGAGGGTCCCATGGGAAGGATCCCTTCCACTCCCTGTGGTGGCTGCAGCTCCTCTCCCATGCTGCCCACCTCTTCTGTGTCATCGGCCGCCATTTTTATTTTCGCCGGCCAGCGTCTGAAGCTGACGTCATCTGCCAGCTGTAATTGAATAAAGAGGCAGCTGACAAGCCATGTAGGCTCTTCATTCCGCCCCTTTAGCACTGCATCTTGTGGTGCCGATAAGTATCCTCTGTTACTTTTGTCCCTGGGACACCACCTTTCCCTTGTTAATAAGATGGATGGAAAGTGAACTGATTTAAGTAACTTAAATATGTGAAAAGGAGGGGGAAAAAACAGAAAAGGAAAGAAAAAAAAGTCAAATTTAGTAAAAGTATACTATGAGGAATTAAAAAAAAAAATGAATGCAGTCACCATGAAAATGAGTAAAATAAATTCCCAGTAATGCTAAAGTTATTTATGTTATAAGGCATGCAAACTGATGAAATAGGAACTATTTACAGGCTTGTCATTTTTTAATTGTATAATCATTTTGCAAGATAGCTGCATACTCATGCCTGCCAGTATGTAAACAGAGCAGTACAAAATTAAATATCTCAGCAATGTCGGTGCCTAAAACAGGAGGCCTCTACTGACAGTTAGAATGTAATACTTCTTGGGTAAATGCAAGATGTTGGCAAGTATAAGTTGTTCTTTGGATTTAATGCTCCTGTAGACCTTGAATCAGCAGTTGGCATTAAAAGATGTAGCTTTATCAATAACAATCAATATTAATTTAAATATGAATATATGAATTTGATTAAACACAGCTGACATTATTACATGTAATATATACATGCATCCTTATGGAAGGTTTTTAAAAGCCTGTTCCTGGATATCCAGAGATATTCTTTTTAATTTACAAATCCTGGTATTAACATCCTTCTGAATACTGAAGGATAAAATAATCTAATCCCAAACCCATGTATTGTTAATGTGATTCCTGTGCTAATTGAAGTTTTACAGAATCAGATGTATAATGAGATTTAGTTCAAAGAAACAGGTTTGAGGCTGTTTATACCATGGGTTAGACACATTCATACTAAGACAAATCTAAACTAACCTTTTTATAATAATGCTTCCCAAAAGTTAAAGTTTATTTTAAAATCCTTTATTTTCTACAAGATTCATTGTTTCATTTCTCTTCCCTTTGAAATGAGGAAGCATCCTTTCATATGAAAGCATCCCATGCCTGCTTCTTCAGTGCATGAATAACATGCTTTATATGAAAAAGTAGGGTCTTAGATTCCATTTCAGTTCTTATATCCCAAAGTTTTTTCTCTACTATCCATCTACCATTAAAAATGGGCCATGCCTACCATCTAAAACCAAGTTATAAAGATGCCCAATACCTTCCTTCATATATATTAATATGCTCACCTCAACTTTACATATGGACTACAGTGGGAATGGAAACAGAATTCAGGCTTTCAACTCTGTATCACTGATAGAACTGATATTTCAGCCATGTGTGGTGACCAAATGCAATATATTATTTCACTATAGTTACATTTATTTCTAAAATTCCCACTACTGAAATGTCTGAGCATTCACTGTCTAATACCTGATGAGTACCTTATGTAAAATGAGTCATTGATTTCAATACAATAAGTAAAAGACAACAGTAGATATCACAAAACTCAACACTACAAAAGGAACTGGTTGCTTTATTGTCTTGTAGCAGGCTTGGGAGGCAGAGAAAAGGGCCAACTAACCAAGGGCAGAAACTGAACCATGATGGTTCGGAGGCCTGGAGAAGATCTCCAGATCATGTTTAGAAGGTGTCTTTCCCAGATGTTTTATTTTGATATATATTTCTAATTCTCCCTTTATCATAGTATCAACAATACTAAGAATAGGGAAAGAACTTATTCTGTAGCAATAAGTGTCAAATTCATTGCAGAAAAATATAATAAGAGAAAAGTATAATAACTGGTTTTACAAGCCTATTAAACAAAGTTAAAATGTTAATTGTCAATATGCTATTTATTCTCTTCAGGATTTAAGCAGGATATCAATACCTCCCCTAGCCAACATAATGCCATACAGTTCATAGATACTAAGCTAAAAGTGAGAATTTAGTAACTGAACAGTGTCTTGTTTTCCTTCTATATTTTTCAAGTAATATAAATTAGAAACATCTTTTCACAAAAGCCTTGATTTTAAAATGCTCCATTGTATGTGACACACCACAGAGAACCTGCAGTTACAATAAAAGAGAATGAATACATGTGGGAGAGTTTTCTTAATTGGACACTTGAATTGAAAACTCAGATGTGTTTCTGGTAGGTGAAAAGCTTCATATTAAATGTCAAGGTATAGTGAATAAAAGACACAAAATGAACTGAAGGAAAAAAAGTGGAAGTGAAAGAATTCAATATAGTGCTTTATCAGTCGAATAATTATTTTAAAATCATTTTGTTGCCTTTATTTGGGGTAGGGAAAGGAGTCAGAAAGTCAGGGATACAAAGCAGAAAGATGGGGGCAGGCAGAAGAAACAAGATTTTTATTAGGCAGTAGGTAACTATTAACATCAAATGTACTGCCTTTAAAAAGTGATTTATCTAAGTCCTAAGTTGATCACCTCCATTGTTCATAATACTAATGACTTGCTATCACTCTATTCTCCTAAGAATTTTTTCCCTGTATCATTTGTATGTCTTCCTACCTTCTGATATTTTTCCTGTGATGCAAGCCTTGGCTATATTTTCCTTTGATTATGATAATCATATTTGTTAGGGTGACAGTATTTGGATCTTGGGGAACATTGGATTTGCAGCTGAATAGAAGGCTATAACCTGTGGCCTAGCAAGCTGCTAACCACAAGGCAGAATGGTATGTTAAAAGTAACCTTGCAAGACGCTTGGGCAAGCATTTTCCTAGCAATATAGTAGTGTTGTAAGATATATACTGCTCATTGTGTAAAAAGAACAGGATGCAGCCCACCAGCTATCATTAGGAGATAAAGCAGCAAGACCTTGGAGATTGTAAAGAAATCAGCAAGAAGCCACAAGTGACCCAAAGAAGCTGGGGTCAGGGTTTTAGGCATGTGCTCATAGCAAAAGAGATGTAAATAAGTAAAATGCATAGGCAATTCCATGCTAATGAAGCAAACCATAAACAGAGGCAGAGCTTGAAATGGGAAGGACTATGGGTGGAACAAAGGAGGGACAAAGGTGAGGTAGATGCTAATAAGCATAAACCAAGGTGTATAAATATGGAAAGAACTCATGTTTGGTGCAGCTCCCCAGTTTGTTGGAGCTAGTCCAAAGCTATCTCCATTTTGAATAAAGCTGTTCACGAACAATGTGTGTAGGTGATGTGTGATGGTATTGATCAGTTGTCTCCCTAGTCGTTGGGCATTGCATGGAGTCAAGGTCTAATAATATTTATGACTTCCTTTCCTCTAAAGTCATTTTTCTCATATATCTCTCTCACTTCATGACTGCTTCCCTATAATTCCTTCATTGGTCTGGTGGATTTTACGGCATTTGATTCAAATTCATTTAGTCTTCTTCTCATCTTATATTGGAACCTTTTACTGCACTCAGTCTGAAGATCTCTACTTACTTTAGCAGATTTCTATCCTGACCAGCTGGGAATAATAATCGTATTTTGATCAAAAACAACTGGTATGTAGGTGGTACCAACATAGAGTTCTACTTCTATATATAGACAGTTATTTATATCTGACACAGGTGTATTATTAATTGTATATTCCCTGATAGGCAGCCAACAATGAGACTTTCAGGTAAGTACAAACATAAGCACAGACACCATAAATGCATATGTCCAGGAACACAAAGGTTTGTCCATTATTCCCCTCTCTCCTCCTCTGTTCATCCTTTTCCTCCAAGGTTTAAGTTATAGGATATGATTGAAAATCTGGAAAGACTCCCAGAACAATTGTGAAGCAAATGAGGTGCTCTGCAAAACCTTCATCAAATTGTGTTCTTTAGCCTGTCATAATAATGCCATTAATAGTATAAAACATGCGGTCCAAGTATTTTGCCGTCAAAGTAAGACACAATTCTCTTGATAGTTTTGTGCAAACTGATACAAGGAAAGCTAAGTGCTAGTAAGCAACAGAAGAGACATATCACAGACATAGCTGGAATAATAAATAGGAAAAGCTAATCAGATATGCTTGGTTTTCATTTTTGCTAAAGTTTCACTGGTCAATATTGCTGAAGGTTAGGCAAATCTCAATAGAACCTCTGAAAGCTAACTTCTTATTCCAAATACATTCATATCTTCTCCGTGAACAATACAAATAATTTTTCCACAGACAGAAAATAAGTTTATAAATTACATTTATTTAAAAAAAAAAAGAGTGATACTGTTGCTGGGTCATGGAGAGAGAGAGGGAGAGAGACTCATTTTTTTCAGGAATACGTAGACCTATATATGCATCTCTTCACTTCTGAAAAAGCAAACTGAAAAATTAAAGAATTATATCCCAGATCACATGAGTCCTACCTAGGCATTTAGAATCTGAGCTAAATATTTAATGCCAAGTTAAACAGCTTTTACCAAAAGTAACACATTTTGACTACAAAACATCATTGTCCCTGTGGCAAGTTGCTTGCAGCCTTTTGTTTTTAGAGATACAAAAGCACATGGAGACTAGGACTAGTCCCTTCATTGTCTGTGATATCAGAAGGGATACAAGTGTTCAGTTGAGTGAGGTAGTAAGGTAATTCAGCTGCAATGTATAATTTTTAATTTTTCTTGCTTTGTACATGTAAACTTGAAAAAAATCCTTTCCATAGATTTCAGTAGCTAACACTAATGTTCAAGAACGTTTTAACAACTGTCAGTATTACAAGGTTAGCATTTAAAATATATCCAATGTTATTTATCCAAAATGTAATGGTCAGTAGCATAACTGGGGAAGAGAAGGGTAAGTGGGGCACCAGCCCCAAATGCTAACTTAGAGGGAGCACCAGAATGGCAGGCGTAGTCCTGAGCCTCCCAGCTGTCATGTTGAGGCCGGATTCTTTCTGCAGTCTGTATACCCCACTGGGTAGGTAACAATCCATGCTTAATTTCTACATATAGCTGGGATGAGAGCAAGTGTAGTTCCTGTAACATTAGGAGCCAGATCAGAATTTGTACACGTTTCGCTTTCGAACTTCTACACAGACAATTTTAGAAATCTGTCTCTGGAACACACCTCAAGGTAGAATCTCATTCTTGCTGTTTTATTATGGAGGAACTGAAGTGATGGCAGCTTTAATGGCATAATTAGGGATGGGAGGGAGTAGGGGTGGGGAGGGGAGAGATGGGAATCACAGAGACAAACATCTTGGGGGCCAAATTGGAAGGGAGGGGACAGGAAACAAATGTGGCTACTGCTGGCAATTGCATGTTTGCAATCATGAACTGGAAGTTGCCACTTCTACTTTGCCCCACCTTGGCACCTGGCCATGTCCCTATGCTGCTGGTTGGATTTGCCATTTTCTATAATAAATCTTAGGATTCTCCAGAGAAGATTCAGCAGAGACAATTTTAAGTTTACTTTGCTGGTTCTCTGTACAGAAGTATGTTCATCTTCCCTGAATCTTGTTGTTGACTGATATGCAGTACCTTATTGGAGACTGGAGATTTTTTTTTTACTCACGAGCCTTGTGTCTTAGGTAATACTTAGCTAGCTCTCCTACTTAACGATCTGCTAGGTTTCATAGAGAGATCTTGTCTTCCTGCTTCATCAAAGGTAGGAAATTCTCAGTAATCCCTTCTTTTTGTACAAAAATATTTCACTAGGCAGGAATAAGCACTCCTGAGACTAAAGATCAGAATTAGCTCCTTCTGGGTGCATCTACACATGATGTTACGTTGCCATAGCAACATGCTACAGTGACGTAGCATCAGCAGGCACAAGCTGTGATGCTGCAACTACGTCACTATAGCAATGCACTGCCTTGTTATAGCATGTTGCCATAGTGATGTAGCAGCTAAAAATAACCGTGCGCCAGTGGCACAGTGGCGGTTACTGCACAGTCATTTAGTACTTCCAAAAGAAAAAGAAACAATAGCTCAGCAACAATGGTGCCATAGGTGCACATGTAGACATGCCCTCTGTGTTACTTTGCAGTTGAGATCCCAGTAATGTTTCATTCGTGTTCGTCATAAACAAGTTTTCTCTTATTGGGCACCATCACTGTATCTAAACTTAATGTTTAGCTAGTGTTTCCCTTAGGGGTTTATAACTCATCTCTACAACATAGCTCCAGACAGCGATTCGGTCTAACATGTCAGAGGCAGAAATGATTCTAGAAACAGAATTTACCTATAAAATCTATTCATATTCCATTCTGTATTTTAAAGTAGTGGAAAAGCACACTTTAAAGCATTGTGTACCTTTAAGGGGAAATTGTGTAGCACCTTTTATTTTCTTGATAATAAATTAGTGTTTATTACTACATTTACATTTTATGTGAACACCTTGACAAATGAATCTCACACGGAGGTTTAGAAAACAGAATTGAAAGTATCCATACTGTAGAAATAATTTATGTCACTATATTTGCAATTAATGTTTCACACATATAATATGTGTTAAGAAAAATTAATATGCTTATATACCTTCAATAAAAGGTTCTATAACATTATATTGGGGTTTAAAAAAACACAGCATTTTAGTGCTGAAACAGTTTTTGCTGGTAGAAAAACACATTATTTGTAAGATTATTTTAAGAATTAGAGGGGAAAACCTACATATAACAAACATTTTCACAACTAGATGTCTAAATTTGGGCTTGTAAATCCTGTCTATTCCATCCATTCTGTATTAGCAAGGCATTTGGCACATGCTTATGTATGAGGATCCTTAAAGAAAATATATTCTGTCTTTAACCAGGTATTGAGCAAAGTAGCCAACTTCCCTCTAATTTAGAATCAAGCCTGAGTCTATGCCCATTTAAAATAACATATATTGTGAGAATATAAGCGTGCACAGAGCCAACAATGACCAAATACACTGTACCAAATCTTCAATATATTTTTCTATTAAGTTCTCCTGATTTATTTTGGTATTAGGCAATGTGTGTGTATATATATACACACAATATATATATATATAGCACAGTATGATGCATTTTTTAGATTACCGGTCAACTGTATGGATTCCATAAAGACAGGTTTTTGATAAAACACTTTTAAACCAGCACTAAGTAGTCCTCATAAAACGGAGCAGGGAGACAATTACCAAACTTATTCTGTATTAAGGGCCATGTTTTGTTTCTGTTAAGCTAAAATGTTAACATATGAGCTGAAGCTGTAACATTCTGACTTGTGAAATTTCTTACAAGGAACAAACATTCACCAAAAAAGTCTGTCGATGAAACAAAATGAAAGACAGAAGAGAGATTTTTTAAGTTTTACAAACTTATAAAACATTAAACCAACTCATGCCAAAGCAAGACAGCTATTATGAGGATTAGTAAATAACAAAAACCAACTTAGATTGGTGGATTCACAAAGGGAACCCATCCTAATGGCAAAAGCTGATGACAAATTACTCCTATAAACATATAAAATTGACTGGAACTTAGGATCATGATCACATTGTGCACTGGGTAACTATTATATTATGATTTTTAAATAAATAAAGAAGAAAACCCTGCACCAAAGAGCTTATAATTAATCAAAACAAAACAAATGATTTTTAAAGGAGGAATTGTTATTTCCATTTTGTAAAACTGGGAGTCAAGGTGTGGAAGATCTATATTTTAATGCAAAGTAACAAAGATGATCAGAAGAGAGTAACAATCTAAAACTCAATGTCTTTAATATTAGCTCTATCTCTTAACCACATGACCATCCTTTCTCTCAGTATCTAGTGCTTTTATCATCTGGAACGTACGCATGGCAGGAGGCATGATTGTGGTATCAGGCACCAGATCCTATAACACCTGATTGTCAGTGCAGGGGGAGCCCAGATTCCCAAACCTGGGCCAGCTCCCACTGCTTCAAGCCTCACAGCTGAGGAGCCATGCAATGGGGGTGGCATTCAGGTGCTACTCCCACTGAGAGCCCTGTTAGCTGATGAAACTCCTAGCAGAGGCAGTGCGTGAACCCTGGCTCTTCTGCAAGCCCCATGAGATGACAAGGCTCACAACGGGGCAGCATGTGGAGCCCTGGCCAGGTGAGGCCCATCAGCTGGCAAGATTTCCAGCTGGGGAGGCACATGGAACAGTGGCCTTACTGCAAGTGTTGTGAGCTAACAAGGCTCACACTGGGGCCAGTGCATGAAACACTGCCTCTGGCTGAAAGCCTTGTCAGCTGACAAGATTCCCAGTTGGGGAAGTACATGGGACCCTGGTCCCACTAGAAGCCCCTCAGTTGAAGGGGCTCCCCAACATAGGGGAACACCTGGCCGCACATTCAACTAACAGTGTGATAAGAATGAGACACAAAGTAATTACACATTTTTTGTAATTAACTGGCTAATCACACCTTAAGTGTACCATGTAGATGAGGGCTGATTCCTTGAAATCTCTCTGGTTCCACTATAAATTCTTAAGTTCTAATAGCACAGACTTGCAAAGTGTTTTGCAAGTTTTTCTTATATTTGCAGTTTATATGAAAGAGTTTATACATGTTAAATTCTTTTATACTATAGTATAAAATGTCCCCAACTGAAACTCAAACATAGTTTTCCCTTTTATAAGTAGGTTTTAAAATATTACCTGTGTATCTTTAAAATAAATTTTAACTAGGAAAAGAAAAATACCAGGAGGAGTTTTCTTTAAAAGTTTGCTTCATTGGGTTTTCTTTGTGAAACAATGTTAAAAAAACAAACAAACAGATAGTGAAATGGCAAGGCAGATTGGATTACTGGTTGAAAATGAAATAAGTGCAATTTCAATTTCAGTGTCAGTGTCATACTGCAGGAACCAGCTAGTATTCAGTGAAGTTTGAATTCATTTTACACAAACTGAGAAACTTCTCCAAGGTGCTTTACACTGCATGGCCAGGAAAGATTTACACAGGCCTGTCCACCTTGTGAATGGCTAGTGCTAAAAGCTGCATGGGCTTCATGCTGTGCAGGCAGTGGCATCAGAGCTGCACTTTGCATGGACCCCATTGCACCTGCTTGCCACATGGGCTTCCCAGGACCTCTTGGGCCACCTGCACCTGGCAAGTTATGCCACCATGAAGGGCAGAGGGTCAAGAAGGAGATAGCAGCAGACCAAAAATGCCAGCCACAGCAGCAGCAGGAGTGATGGGGCAGAGGCGGAGAGCCCAGGTGGGAGAGCCTCTGACCCATGAGTTAATTGCTCAGGGGCTGCATATGGCCTGTGGGCTACCAGCTGGGCACTCCTGGTTTATACAACTCCATTACAGCATTTACTTGTGCATATCACAAAAGATAAGCCTACCAAAATCCACACATGCACATTTATCACTTGCATATAATTTGACATTCAATAGTCATAACAAAAATTGCATTAAGTCCCTATGTACTAAACTGCATTGCACTGTTGCAATGAAAACATGCATTTGTAACATTTACATGTATGTAGGCCAATATATGTATATTCGTCATTATACTGCTCTACATATGAATCTTCAGATCCAAAGGCCACTGGCTGTGATTTGGAGCCATTCCACTACCTTTAGTTATATATGCAACCCTAAACAGTTTTCTCTGCACTTAACTATAACATTCTTTTAGGGTGAAAAAATAATTAAAACTATAAACAATTTTAATATCATTGATTAAGTAATTATTCTAAGAAAGTAACAAAAATCTTCCTTGTAAATGCTATAGAGATGGCCGTTGCTAAAGCCAAAAATCAAATTAAATCCAGTCACATACGCCTATCCTGTTCTCCTCAAGATATGCAATTATTTTAGTAGTTAAATACTTATTCTTCATTAGCATAGTACTGGAATCATGGAAGTAAAACTTACATTGATTTCAACAGCAAAAAGAATGACTCACATTCTAGAAGCAGCAATTTAATTCATTGTTAAGCCGCTTAAGAATAGTGTCTAGCACCAATTCATTTCCCATTCTTGTCTTCCAGAATTGTTTCCATTTTGCCCAGAATTTGAAGACAAAAGAAACAGACAAACATGATATTTCTTACAGTCCACAGTATTAAATTAGTTCAAACATATTTCCATTCTGTTTATGAAAAAATGGCATAATTTTGTATTGCAACACAACATTGCTTCTTCCCATAAATGGATTTAATTTTACAATGTATTGAATGAAATGTTGAGCCCGGAGGTAACAGCTGTCAATCAGAAATGGTATTGTACTTAGTTAAAACGCACAAAGCACAACATTATTGTTGAGGTTCATTCAACAATTTGAAATGCTGCTTCCTTTCAGACAATTCATGCCATTTTATGAAACCAAATATCCATGGAAATTTATTTCAGGCTTAAGAGAGAAAATTGAAGCAAATTATAGGTAGGGTGAGAAGAACTGTTTTGAACAAGATGCAGCAAAAATACTTCTTTTGAGCAATTAGAAAACTTGTCTATTTTAATTTGCAGATTCTTTTTCAGAAACAGCTTCACTGGCAGATTTTCTCATTCTATTAGAGAAATGTCTTTTCCACATTTGTATACCTCACTGGGCCAAATGGGCATCAAGTTAACTTTTTAGTCAAGTTATATCAAGGTTGAATATATACATTTGTGATTTGCATTTCTTGTCATTTGATGATTTCAAGTCATTAGCAGATATTCATTTAAAAGAGCAACGGGATCTGATTTGTGATCCCAACAATTGCACCTCCTGCCTTGCCACACATGCATGGCAGGAACTGTGATTGTTGGACCAAGGATCAGATCCAAAGTGCACTCTGTTCCTGGTACAGGAGAAGCCTAGGAATATGTTCCTGGGCTCCTTTGGCACTGGCAAGTGGGAAACCAGGTGCCTGATGCTTGCATGGCTTGGAGCACCAGTCACTTGATTGGTGCTCTGAGCCACAGGAGTGCATTGAAACCCTTCACTCCAATGTGCTCCCATATCTGAGAGCACTGGTCAGCTGATTGGCAGTCCCAGACTCAAGACTGCATGGGAGCCCTTCAAGGCTTTGGTGCACTGAATGGACTGTCAATCAGCTGACTGCTGCTGTCTACATGTTTCACTGAAGGTGCAATGGGAACTGGCCACAACTAGTCACAGTTACTACACATACTTTTGTGTAATAACTTTGTTGCTTATTACCTGTTTTATCACACCATTAACTGCATGAATGTTTTGCTAAGTAACTATTTAAGACATGATTAAATGGGTAATAATATTTTAAGTGTAACACCTGCCAGGGGCCTCTGAGGCATATGTACTAGGGCCTGTGCTCTGGGCCTTGGTGGAAGGGCTGGGTTGGCTGTAGCGGTGGCAGCAGCTACTGTTTTTGTACTCCTTCTAAGCGGGTGCCTGGGGCTGGTGCCTCAGTTGCTCAGCCCTTGTTACACTACTGGATTAATAGGATTTCTCTTTAACTTGTTTCAATGGGTCTACCTTTGCTGCAGTCAATGAGCTTTATCCCTGGCTTCAGTAGAAGTAAAATTCAAGTAGTAGTGAGTACTTCTGAATGTATTATCCATAATGGATAAAATGTAATTAGCTAATTAGCAAGGTAATTAAAAAGTAACTTTATTTGACTGATCAGCCCTTAAACCTTTTAGACCAGCATTGTAAACATGCCATAGGATTGGGACTACAAAGAAATTCAAAACTAACCAATGCTCTGTGTAGAATAACATATGTGAACAAGTTTAAAATAACACAAGCCGAAACGTTACTGTTACTGGCTCAGTGCAGTATTTGTGTTTCCATTTTCCAAACCAACATGCCTGTGGCTTTGAAGTTATATGTGTATCCAGTAAATGAAAGTCTATACAAGGAGGATGGAACCAGTAATGTATTCTTTGAGTAAAATCAGCTGTGCTAACAGTATTTGCAGGCTGAAGGAAACATACATTTGATATAATTTGTGATTAGTGCTAACAAGAAAACAAGAGTTTCCATTTCATATACATTGTGCTTTTTGAATTTTTCTTGCAAAACTTTGGAAACAGAAAAAGTATTACCTCATAGTAGCAAACTGTTATTGGCTTAGGTGCACCAGATATGTACCCTAACACACAGACAGAGTAAACTGTCAGACACTCGGTCTGTATCAATCTCTGTTTATCTCTTTCTTGCTGAAACTTGTCCAACCTGGTATGACTAACTCAAAGGTTTGTTCTGCAAGAGAGAGCCTATCTCTACAGCTTGGTGATTACAATACCTGTGGGATAATGAAACCTATTTTGAATCTCTGATCTACCTGAATCAGATCAGGATCTTGATCTTAGGCCTCATACAGACATTCAGTTTCTTCTGGGATAGTCACTGCTCTTCAAAGAGAAACCATGAGTATACAGATGTTCCAGCTTTTTCTCCTAAGGTGCCTGTAGACAAAATGGGGCCCTAAATTGAAGCAGTGGTTTGTTAAAAACACCGCTTCAATTTAGGGCTGATTAAACCCCAATGTCATCCACACACTGACTTACCTGCCTCTCTTAAGGCAGAGTGGTCCCTGGGCTGTGGGAGGGGGGTGGTGCTTCCCTCCATGGCAGAAGCAGCCTGCCTCTCCCTCCCTGCCAGGTGGCACCTGCCCACAGGCACCTGGCTTGGGTGGTCCCAGGAGGCACCAGAGCCATGGAGGGAAGCACCAGGCCCCCACACAGATCATTCATGCAGGCAAACTCCAGAGGGAAAAAAGAAAAAGTTCAGGCTCACCACTTTTCTTGGGCAGAGCCTGCCTTCCTGGGCTGCTGCAGGGCTTCCTGCAGAGCCCTTGAGCTGCGTGGAGCCTGGTGCTTCACTCCACGGCTGTAGGGACAACAAATTAAAACTCCTCAGAGGAGTTTTAGTTTCATAGATTTCATAGATTTCATAGACATTAGGGCTGGAAGGGACCTCGGGAGATCATCGAGTCCAGCCCCCTGCCCAAAGGGCAGGAAGTCATTTAAGGCATATTACGCCACTGAATTTTGATCAGCGGCTGGCATTAATGTGCAATCCACGTGTGCAAACAACAATACCATTAAAGCAGTGCAAAAGCATTTAGCGCATTTTAAAGTGTCGTGCACGTGTGCCTGTCATTTCATCCACACACGGCCCTAGAGTATTAATGGCCATTACAGGAGAAGACTAACCTGGGACCAACCAGGTTTAAATTGCTCCCAGGAAAAACTCTCCTGGGAAAGTGAAACCTGTAACATGCCGCAGCTTCTCTTGGAAGGAAACGTAGTCCTCCAGCATCCTTCTACCCACTACTCCAGGAGACAATAGTATGTCCCCTACACAATCCGCACATTATGCTGCAGGGAAACACAGGCTGACCATGGGCACTGCTGCCATCTGGCATCAGGCAGACTAAGAGAGCCTGCAGAGCATGCTAACGTGTGTACACAGGCCCCCTGTTTCTCAGCATTAAGTTCTCCACTCCTTAGGGCCTTGTATGCAACTATGTTTACATACAGCTCTGGGTACATTTTTATGCTAGGGGAACAAACCTGGGAGAATTCTCTCAGATCATTTAATCTTCTGTATGCCAACTTAGTTCTCCTAACATCTACAGCATATTACTGGCTTTCTAATGTGGATGTATCTCTTTCTATATGGTCAACCACTCTGTCTATAACCTCACTAGCCTTTTGCTCAAGGGAAATATACCTAACACCTTTAAAAGGCAAACTTGGGAACAATAAATCATAAATTGCCTGGGAACCAAGGACTAAACATTGATAATGGTTCTAAGACACAGTTTGTTGTACTCAAGCCCTGAATTCTTTTCACACAGGAAAGTTGAGAATAACCCTCCTCCCTTTTCATAGGCCTTGATCTTCTAGTAATCAGCTTCTCTTCTTTTACTAATTGTGTGTCTGCTATGCTTAAGAATGCCTTTTACCTTCTCCCCTCTGCTGTTTTTCACTATACTGTGTCTGGCTCCCTCTGTTCAGAGTCCTGAGCAAAAATGTCTTGCATTCAAAAGCTCATCTAACTATTCCAGCTACATAATTGTCCAATAAGACATACCATCCTAAAAAATCCTTGCCTCCCACATAATTGCTGGACCAGCACATCTACAGCATCACTCAGTTTAACCAGAAATTCCATATTGGATCTAATAAACCATTCCCAGTAAAAGTCTTATTGAAGCCAATATCATACTTCAAATACTTTTGTACTGATAAATCAATATTTTCTAACAAATATATTGCAGAAAACTACAGTTCTTACTAAGACTAATCATCAATTTCCCCCCTGCCCCCATCCCTTTCATTTAATGAATCCATTTCAGATTTATATCCTGTTTGTCCAAGGCAAAGATGCTCTGAAAGCTAATCTTGTGTTTTTCTGTTTAAAATAAATAAATAAAATACTTTTATTTACAATTTTGACCCAAATGCTTCAACTTTTTGTCTCTGTTTTCCCTACAATGCTTCATAGCGAAGCTATGAGAATTAGCTACATAAATGTCTATAAAGTATCCATTCTATAAATGTTAAAAAATATTAGTTATGGCTCATGTTTTTTCCCCCCCAAGCACCAAACATTTTAGAAAGGATATTCAGCACATTTATACAGTCCAGTAAAATATGTTGCTCCCTCAGGCATGTGATAGTGGCTTTTGTTTCTGTCTTTAGTTAGGCAAATTTTTTTTTTTACCTATTGGGGGGGGGGGTTATATTTGAATAGCCATTGGTCAATAACATCAGGACATAACAAATTGAACCTAATACAATTTTTGCAGTTAAAATAATTTTACACTTGTGGTTTATCAATTTAACAAAAAGTGACACTTCCTTGACACTCAAGTTCATAAAAAATATTACAGGTAAATTTAAATAAATAATATATCTTGAATTATAAATCATACAATTTTTCAGACTGATGAAAATCATGGATTTCTTTGTCTCCCTCAGGGTATATGGAAAGAGCAAAGGAGTGAGATTTGTCAAGTAGTCAATGGAAATACTTCTCAAATGATATAAGGTTTTCTGTGGGAGCATATCAACTTTAGAATTTTGAATTGTAACCTAAATGACAACCCAACTCACCATTAAACCATACTCAAAGAATACCTATTTCCAGGGAACAAACATTTTCATAGTTCAGTCAATAAACAGAACTAAGTCATTCGTTTATAAAAAAATAAGTTGTGAAATGTTCAGAAATACATTCGTGTGTGTTTCAAACTTTCTACATATAATATACTAAAAATAAGAAGTGCTTATTGCAGCAAAGACTGGGCTCCAGGAGTGGCTGTGACATCCCCTCATAGCCACACAGCTCTTGCTTCACCCTGACTCTCTGGGTACCCTTCATTTTTTCTTGCCTGCCACACATTGATGTAAATATCCAATTTGGAAAAGGGAGGCTGCCTCGTAGTCCCAGAGTGAGCCTTCACCCTCTAACAGGCTGTTCTAGCTAAGTTTGTGGCCTCTGACCTCTCTGTAGACATGCCCATGCCTCTTAGATGTTACCAATTTCCCTCGTAGGGGTCTGAGCCCCTTTTCTCTTGCTGGGACTTCTAGCCTAGGCCCACTGTGCTGGACCTGGCTGCTGGGCCCCAGCCCTTGCTGCCTCATGTTAGCCCCTCAAGAATGGCCCCTTGGCAGGGACTGAATAGCCATGTGCCCCTTGGAACCTTCTTCATCCCTGATAGTCCCAACCCAAACTACCACTATAAACTATAACAAAACATAAGTCCACTGTCTATAACACAAACTAGCCCTATACAGGGTTCAAGTCAGCAAGATTTTACCTGCATGACTCCCAGGGTAACCCAGGTGTCAGCTAGGGGATTCTGTACAATCCTCCTGCCCTGGAGCTCTTTCCTCAGAAGCCTCCAAGCCAGACTGCCTGCCGATGGTCAAACCTGGGCTTATATGCTCCCTATGCCCTGCTTCCTTCCATCCCAGTGACTTTCCCAGACTGGCTGCAGATGTGCCCTTTGTAATGATGGGCCATTTACTGCCTGAGCAGCAATGTCTCCTTGCTGCCTTCCTTCTTACAGCTGGCCCCTGTCTAGCTGCCTGGGCTCTAGCTGCTGCAGTTTTTCCTCTCAAAGTAACAAGAGCTCTAAGATCCCTGTTACATTTATAAAAAAGTGAAAACACTTCTTTGGAGACAAGCAACATCAGATCAGGCTTCTTTTACATGCTCTCTCTCAACTTAAACACCTTGGAAACTTGGGCAAATCAGCCCTTACTGAGCAATATGCTGCCACAGTTAGACTCCTTCCAAGACCAGAGGTCTCTTATTTAGTTATTAGTCTCAATCTTTCAAAAAATACTGCATTGTACACATAACCATATAGTACTGATTATGCATTGAAAACATTTTGTATCATCAGCAGTCTCTAAAAGTATTTCCTTGACCTATATTGCAGCTATAAACAAGTGCCTCTTTCCTAAATCATATAGAACCATAGAAAATTAGGGTTGTAAGGGATCTCAGGAGGTCATCTAGTCCAACCCCTTGCTCAAAGCAGGACCATCCACAATGATATCATCCTACCCAAGGCTTTATCTAGCCTTGTCCTAAATACTCCAAGGATAGAGATTCCGTAACCTCTCTGAGTTATTTGTTCCAGTGCTTTACTACCCTCATCATATGATCCCCCCATCTAAACTTCCTAATATCTAATCTAAACTTCCCTTACTGCAATTTGAGACCATTGCTCCTTGTTCTCTCATCTGCCACCATTGAGAACTGTTTAGCTCCAACCTCTTTCAATCCACCCTTTAGGTAGTAGAAGGCTGTGATTGAATCATCCTCAGTCTTCTCTTCTTCAGACTAAATTAGCCCAGATCTCTCATCTTCTCCTCATCAGTCATGTGCCTCAGCCCCCTAGCCATATTCATTGCCCTCCATTAGACGCTCTCCAATTTAACCACACCCTTTTCTGTAATGGGGGCCTGATACTGGACACAGTACTCTGGATGTGGCCTCACCAATGCTGAACAGAAAATAACAATCATTTCTTTTGATCTGCTTGCAACGGTCCTACCAATGCATCCCAATATGCCATTAGCCTTCTTCACAAAGGCACACTGTTGGCTCATATTCAGCTTTCTATTCACTGTAACCCTCAGGTCCTTTTCTATAGAGCCACTGCTTAGCCAGTCAGTCCCCAGGCTTATCTTGAGGGGCTTCTGCTAGCTGTTACCCTCCATATGTTAGAAGATCCATCACTGCATTATCAGTTGTCAGGTTAGAAATTCTTAGTGGCAAAGGTCTCAGTGCCCAGGTAGACTAAGTAGAAAACTTGTCTCCTAGTCTATCCAACACACAATGCTTCTCCTAACCAGTCTAATCATTTAGCATCATATTCTTCCTTCCTGGGATATACAATACAACATTAATCAAATTAGTTGAATGCAATGGGTCAGCTCTTATTATTTAGTGTTTATCAATATGATTTAATGATTAAGGATCAGGTCTCAGGAAGTATACAGAATAAATTCATTATCTCCTTGTGGGGAAGTATGCTATTCTTGGTACCCATTTCTTTCAATTCATTTGGATATGTCTACACTACACCACAAATTGTTATAAACAAAGTGATTCATGACTAGCTAAGAATTATTTTTTCAGTAATTCCCAAAAGTCAGCCTGTGACTGTGAAGACTATCATGGTACTTGGAGTATGAGTAAGGCCAGAGACTGTACATATTAATGGAGTGAACAAAGAAGAGAAGAGAGCTGGTGGCACTAGACCTGAACTCAACTGCTCCCTGTGGTCAGGGAGAAGACCACAGGTTGGTTGTTTATTTACAGTGATAATTGATTACATTGATTGTGTTCTGCCAGGAGGAAGTTTGCTCCAGAGGAATAAAGATGGTGTCAGGTTTGTAAATAAGCCCTGAAAAATTGAGCAAGTGAGCTAATTAACCCGAACCCACTACAATCATCTACATGCCCAACTATATTATGGCAGGTGCCAGGAAACAATAGAAAGTAGTTGTACAAAACAAAAGAGATTCACCAATGAGAAACATTGATGTAGTATTGTTAATCATCCATTCAGCTAATCTTTTTTAGGAATGAGAAATTATTTAGCTCTTCCTAAGTAAGATGAGCTCCTCAAACAGAATCTGTTTGAGAAAGTATACTGTGCATCTCCTCATCAGTAGTAAAATTTCAGTGGTAATCACTGAAGTTCTAAAGTTTGGACTAGTTCACCGATAACATTAGGAAGGAAAGAAAATGTCCATAAATAAATGGTATGCTTTACCCCATCTTCATCTTTTACAGGTGATTCTACAGAAAATAAACTGACTATTAGGTAAAATGGCATTTTCTGACACTTTTAACCCTAATTACTGAGAGTTTTTAAGTGCTAGATTATTACTGAAGCATCTGAATAAATAGAATATTAAAATTAAACCCCAGTCAGTAGCAAAACATCCTTTGATTTCAGTGAGATAAAATGTCAGATTCCTTATTCAAAATCACCAAAATCCAAAAATAATCAAAAGTTCTAGGAAATGCAGCAGAAGTCTCTACATTTCTTTAAGTTTCATTTTCAGATATATTAGCACCTTGGTTAATTCCAAACATTGAAGAACAAAGAGCAAAGACTCAGCCTTCAATAAGTTCTAAAGTTCATTGTAAGATAAAGGAAAGAAATTGGAGCAACTGTAGGCCAATTAGCCAACTTCTATTCCCGGGAAAATCCTGGAAAAAATTCATCAAGGAGTCTATGTGCTTGCAGAAGGTAGGATTCTGAATGACAGCCAGCATGGATTCATCATGGGCAGGTTTTGTTTTTCCAATCTCATCTCCTTCTACGACCAGGTAACTTGCCATCTGGATAAGAGAGAGGAGGTCAACATTGCATACTTAGAATTCCAAAAGGCCTTTGGTCTGGTATCCCATGATGTTCCCATGGGAAAATTGGAGGAGTGCAGGCTTAACTGCTTGACAGTTAGGTGGGTAGGAAGCTGGCTGTGGGGTAGGACCCAAAGTGTTCTAATGAATGGATCTGTGTCATCCTGGGAAGAAGTGGCCAGTGGTGTCCCTCAGGAGTGCATGCTTGGTCCAGTGCTTTTCAACATCTTTATCAATGATTTGGATGTGGGGGTGAAGAGCTCACTGGCCAAGTTTGCAGATGACACCAAGTTATGGGGAAGCATGGTCACACTTGAAGATAGGCTACAGATACAGGCAGACCTAGACTGGTTGGCAAATTAGGAAGTTTGGAATCAGATGAAGTTCAACACTGCGAAATGTAAAGTGCTCCATTTGGGGATGAACAACCCCCAACATACTTACAGGCTTGATGGCACCAAACTGACTAGCACCATGACTGAAAGAGACCAAGGAGTAATAGACCTAGGAGTAATATGAACATGAGCTGTCAGGAGGGCAAACAATACTTTGGCATGCATCAACCAATGCATCTCAAGCAAAACCAAGGAAGTGATTCTTCCACTTTATGCAGAATGGGTGAGACTGCAGCTGGAGTACTGCATCCAATTCTGGGCATCTCATGTCAACAGAGACATGGAAAAGCCTGAGAGAGTCCAGAGGAGAGTCACCTGTATGATCAGAGACTTGCAAGGCAAGCTATACAAGGAAAGGCTGAGGGACTTGGGCCTTCTCAGCCTAAAAAAGAGAAAGCTGAGAGGGGACTTGGTAGCAGCTTATTGCTGCATCAGAAGAATACATCAAGGGCTTGGCAAACAACTGTTCACCAGGGCACCCTTGGGGAAAACCAGGAGTAATGGCCACAAACTCATGAAAGACCGTTTCAGGCTTAATGCTAGGAAAAGCTTATTTACAGTTAGGGTGTTCAAACTGTGAAATAAACTCCTTCCAAAGGTGGTGTAATCACCTACCCTGGAAATCTTCAAAAGGAGACTGGACAGTCACCTCTCTGGGGTCACCCGAACCCAGTTGTCTTTCCTGCTTAGTGCAGGGTGGCTGGAGAGCTGGACCTGATGATCTTGTGAGGTCCCTTCCAGCCACTTACAATCTGTGAATCTATGAATCATTATAAATAGATAATAATAATAAAAAAATTGAGAGTCCTAACATACTACACAACGACAGAAAAAATTACTATAATGAAATGCTTCAGAAGGAGACCTAGAAGCATTTCTGATACAAAGCTGGTAGTCCAGAATATTTGCTAGCAGAGCCTTAACAGACAAAGGAAGAGGACTGGTGGAGACAGTAAATGGAGCTATTGTCTATACTCTTTAGAATGGAATGATTCTCTCATTTCACCTTTGGGTACAACATGTCATCACAAGTCAATGGATAACTTCAGACAAAAGTCACTGCTGAATGTGCCCAAACAAGTTTAGTGCCTACTATTAAGACTGAAGCACCATGAAGAGAGGATAAAGTACTATCCAAGAAATTTATTACTAGCAGCAAGTATAATGAACAGGACAAACCTTTCGGAGTACAATACCCATGCTTCTGGGACAGGAGAACATGCTACAGTACTTTTCATCTTTAAAAGGAGGTTCCAGGTAATACATACAATTCCCAAACAAAATGGGGGATATTAAAATAGAAAAAAAAAATCTATATAGCTCTAGTTAGTTTGCCCAGAGCAAGTGTTATAGGAAACATGGACCCTAAAACCAAGCAGAGGATGTATAATGGGTGTAAAACAGGATAATCTTCAAATAGCACTGAGAAGTAATCCCAGAAACCTGAAATGCTGACACCAATAGAGGGATATATACTTTGTATGTAGGAATAAATTCATGCCTAACACCAGCTGGAGAAGGGAGTTACTGGCCATTCGTAAATGGACAATCAAAAGTATACCTGGGATACCATAACACGGGGTAGTCAACCATTGCAGTGGTTCCAGAGCGTGGCACACAGACATTTTGCTTGGCATGTGTGTCTTGGGGCAGGTGGCAGGGAAGCATCAGGGGCAGTGCTACCACAATAAGGATTGGGCCCCTTGTGGCTCCCCTGTTGTCCACCCCCAGCACACCAGCATCTTACAAGTTGAGGTCGCAGGTATTTTTAGCACTGTGACCAAAAAGTTGCTGACCCCTGGTTAGCACATGCAAAAAATACAGTGACCAATGAGGTAAAGGGACGCGTAGTATCTTGAAATCTCAACTCAATTTTGGGAAAAGGTTAAAACCAATTTTTAACAATAGAAACTGTGTGGTCACAGTACATTACAGTTTCAATTTCTGGGAACTGGACTGCCTGGAGGATACTCAGGCAAGAACTGTGATCAGGAAACTGAAGGCACATCTTGGAAGATGACATACCTGACATGCTGTACTCAGAGGACTGAAGTGCACTGAAGCAAAATTTCATTCAATGATTCAGAGTCAAATGGGAATTTAAGCACAAGTTATTTCCTCCTGGGTGCCTGCAAAGCAACGTGGAGGCAGAGTTGACAGTAAAAACATCTGAGAGACTAGCTATAAAGGCAAAACAGACAGGAAAGGATTTATGCCTGGCAATGCTGGATCATTACAACTCCCCCACCTAGGGAACAGGTCATAGCCCAGCAAAAGGATTTTATGGACTAAAACATTATCTGGGGTGAAGTTATATTTCACAGAAAGTAAGGAGTATAAATCTATGGATTGGTGCAAATTGCATCAGTGTACCAACTGTGTGCCTGTGCCCTTAGTGAAATTCATCCCAGGATATATATTATTATTTGCTTAACGCAAACCTGCTCCCCTGCCACTAGTGGCCAGACACTACATGCAGACGGTTTGGTAGAGCACGTTGCTCCACATTTTACTACACAGTAAATTTATGATGGAAAAAATCCAGATTAAATTGCTTCATATTAATGATGTTGTTTACCCGCTCATTAGGACAGTCCCTGAAAGCTGACCTGGATGTGTGCACAAGGGCTGTCCTAATATGCAAGCAACCTATTCTCCAGAAACAACTTTAGAAATTTAGTTATTATTCTATTGAAGAATAAATAAGGGTTTTTTATTATCCTACTAATGCATGTGTTTCTCCTAGTTATTCATGAGTTTCCATACAGTTGCGCACGAATAGAGAAACATTTTGTCTCAGTTCAAGTCAATGGCAAATTCCCACTGACTTCAGTGAAGCAAGATTTTCAACCATACAATTCTGGTGTGGCTAGTGAGAAATACTCAGGCTTATTTATTCTCTCCAGTTTAAAAAGGCAGGTGGGCTAGTGTTAGATAACAAGTGAAAGCAAAATAGAGCTACTTGAACTACTTACATAAATCTTAGTCACCCATAAGAATTGCTTATGAAGCAGAGACATTTATACTCCTTTAAAAATGCTCTACAGTGCCTAAAGTAGAGCTTATTACTTCACTGCCCTTTCCCCGCTTTTATCCTTACAGTCTTTTAAGCCTAGATGTTTCCTTTCTTAAAAATCTCTCTCTCAAAACAAAACCACAAAAAACAAACCAAAACCCCTCTTTAAAATATATAGATGAACTGAGGGTGAAGGCACTCAATTTGGAGATGGAATTTGCATTAAGGTTGTCTTAAAACAATGTTGCATTTGTACACCTAACCTTCAAATCGTATCTTTCCTTTCACTCCATGTTTTTGTTCTGTGGGATCTTGTGACTAGAGCTTCTAGGCACTGTCATAATAAAGTAATAAATAAATGTAATAACTCTTTGTGCTGCAAATTGTAACTAAAGATGAAAGAAAATAATTCTTGTTTCATGCACAGAAACACGAAGTAAAATGAAAATTAATCCCTGCAGCATGGGCATTTTTGGCATGGGTAGAATGACACCAGAAAAGAAATAGGGCCCAGAAGCATTCACTGTCCAGTTCAAGCATTTTACAAATGCTGATTATGAATCACTGTGTGTTACAACAGGACAAAGATAATAATGGCAATAAGCAGTAATTTACAACTTCTACCCATCCCACTTATGCCCTTGTAACAGTGGGACTAAAGTGGTGTATAGACCTTGGACTGGCCCTTGGCACAGAACAAGAGATTTAAGTCTTTATAAAGCTTATATAATGATGGCTATTTTATCTGAAGAAGAAAGTGGTTTAAAGTGTGAGAGCAGAAGTTTTCCCTTGGTGTCTCTTTTATTGTATGACTAATGTGCCCTTTTGATTTCTATTGTATGAAAATCCACTGGGAGATTTAGGATAGTTTTATTGCAGAAACCTATCAGATCTTATTGGCCTTCCAGGCTGATTAGTGGTAGATAGTTTCTCATTGCTCTCTTTTGTTCTATATCATTGTACTCTCCTTGAGGTGTTCCAGTGAGGTTTATGATGCTAAATCTTGTTTTGCTGGAATGTGTAGGATGATTTCTATTGCCTGATTTCTATGTCACAAACAATTGCATATGGTGTCCTTAAAAAGTGATAGAACTAGTTATGGTAGGCCTCTCTTTTCAGTTCATAAATTTTATTGTTTTTGTCAAATACAAAAATATGCCATTAAATTCTGAGTCAAAGAGCAGCTGGATATTATAAACCTTCCACAGAAACAAGGACTGAAATTCTTGGCTGTGTTTCAGCCACTACATGTTCCTATACAAGTGCATGCGAGCCTAAGGATGGTATAGCAAGCCATGAAAGATGTAGATACAAGTAAAGGGGTTTTAATCTATATATAAAAGGAGGTGAAACTGGAACTTCTCTTAGTTTCAGCAATCCCTAGATAACTTGGAACAGCCTTCAATTTACATCACCTTGCAGGTTCTTGTTCTAATTTATAGCCAGTTGCCTAAGCCTTTGGGTGCAGTTTAAGATCATAACTGTGAAAGTTGTCACTAGAAACTGGTAATGTTTTGAAGGCAAAACAAAACAAAATAAAATTCCCCTTCTTTTTTTGAGAATTTCAGGCAATCAAAATTGGAGATGGCTCAGAACAGCCATCCATATATGAATACCTCTGAACCTAAGCTTAGGAAAGGTTAATAGAAACAACTACACCACCAAACTGCAACCAATCCCTATAATTCATAACCAAGTAATTTAACTCCTAATACCTTTGAGCTTTGGCTCAAATACCTTTGAATTTAGATCTTCATCTGAATCCAGACTTGGGGGTTCAGGGCATGTGTACACATGTTCTTGGATGCATATTAGCCTATTTTAATGAACATAAAAATGTCACCAAAATACTCTTTAGGTAATTCACATTAAAATAGTCTATGCACATTTTTCTAGTACGTCACAAGGGAGATAGAAGATGTAATGCGCATTACCGAAAGCACATTAATGAATGTGCAGATGCACCCTCACAGTACTTTCCATTTAAAAGCTCTAATGCTAATTCTAGGTGTTGTCTTTTATTTACTTATATTATTATTACAACTCAGTTTAATTTTCATGTTGAATAATTTGCTTACTGAATAATGAAGTTTCAGGGCATCACTTATGGTGAAATAAAATCAAATTCTGCAAAAAGTTCTGGTTGAAAAAAATGGAAAAAAATAGAAGAGGAAATATATTTTGGTTTTGAGTTATTCTATAATGACATTTTGATATATTAAATGTCATGGAATTTAATAAAAACACCCAAATCCCAAACATGTTGTGGCAGGAAGGGGACAAATATTTGACCAAAACCCTTTCTTCAGGTTTATAGTTTACAAAACAATATATAAACACATGGCTCTAATTATTATGCTCTCCCTCTATATGTACTTGTGATCAAATACATTGTGAACTATCTTAAGACAGTGGTGCCCAAACACTTTGGCTCATGGGCCAGATGGGCAGTGCTAGGTCTCTCTCTGTGGGCCAGACTGAGCTGATGGGCCCAATCCAGCTAATGGGGTTGCACAGCCTGACCTTGATCCAGATGCACAGGGGTAGAGCAGAGCAGCTCCAACGTAGATGTATGTTGTGGGGTAGGAATCCTTACCTGGATGTGTGGAGAGGTGGGCCTGGCCCTGGTTTTGTTATATAGGCAGTGGCCCAGGCAAGGCTGAAGCTGGTTGCATGGAGCTTCTATTACTCTCTGCTGTTAGTTTTTTGACCTATGGGGGATCCCCACAAACCAGATGTCATGGCTCTGCAGGCCAGATTTTGTCCACAGGCTGGCAATTGACTACCCCTGTCTTAAGACATTATTTCTTTCAGCCACATCTAGTTTACATTTATAGAGAGGACATATAACATTAAGACAGGCATTAACTTTCAACAATGTCCGAATAATCCTTCCAGTGTCCCAGGATTAATTCCAAAGCAACAAGAATTGTTATGTTAATGCATCTTTTTGAGGAATGCATCACAATTTCCTAAATGTATCAATCTCTGATTCACTACCTGGCACAAAGAAACCTTTTGCTAAATTAGTAAGCAGTAATAAAACATTGTTTGAAATTCACTTACACAACAGTTTTAAATCTGTTATTATAATATAATCTAGTTCAGACAACACAAAGGGTGGAAACATTTTAATGTTATGCTTCTTTACAAATCAGCTGCTATATTTTAGCATAGCAAGTTAGATTAAGTACTGCCCTTTAGTATGGCCATAAATTTATATGGATTTTATTCCCAAATGGTAGGAAAAAAACCTGAAGGTGTGCTTGGTGGGCTAGCGTGGGTTTTTTGTTTTAATGTTGGTTTGTTTTAAACACAAGTTATAGGAAATCTGGCCTCGTTTCCAAAAAAAACAACATCCCTGATGAATTCACTAGGATAGCACAGGATTTCTTCATAAGGATATAATTTTAATATATATAAGTTATGTATGTACAGGAGTTATGCAACCACTTATGGAGTGTAAAGACAGAATAAAGTACTTGATTCAAAGGGTATGAGGTCAGTGAATCTTGTGACTAATTTCAGTGGGGTTTGACTCAGACTAAAAATTAGTATGCCCTATGCTGTATAATATTTTTGGAGCGAGAATTTTTTGTACAAACCTTGAGGGAAAATATTGCTTTTGTTAAACATGCCATTTGGGATTTTAATGTCAATATGAAGCAGATAGAATCTTGATTAATGAAGTGGAAATAGGAACAAACTATTTGAATACAGCTTCCAACTTGGATTTTCAATATTTCAATGGAGGGGCAAGTCACTGCATTTAAATTGTAGCCTCTAATTCAGCGTATTACAATAATATGTCACCCTTACTTTAGAAGGATATTGGGAGATTAATTCAACTGATTATGAAGTAATCTGATATCCTCGATAAAGATGTTAAAGAATTGGAAAGTATTACAATTAAAAAGTAGAATGGCAGAATTAAAATCCACGTTTGATTTCGTATTTTAGAATTCTTCCTGTATACCTCTTCCACCTCTGCTGTGAAATTTATGAGAATTTTGGATTGAGAGTTCTCATTTGATCCTTTATAAAAATAAGGTCAAACTGTGAAACTGACATTCAAGATCAGGTCCAAGCCCTGTCCCTCAAACACTGGGGTACATCAGATCTGAGATTACATTTTAGTCCCCTCTCTTTCAAAAGTATTCCAAGAAACAGTCCAGTTAGTTGCATAGATTTAATTTATCTTGCTCCAAGAGGATGAAGAGTTCTTTTGAAAATTATACTGTGAGTGTCTACACTTTCATTAATGCTCCGTAATTATGGCACATTAAGTTTAGTAACTATAATGACAGGTACTGAAGTAATGTGCCGTAATCAGCTCTACTGTAACTTTTTTTGTGACATTACTGCATTTTAGACTAAATCTGCTGCGCATTAGTACAGGCTTTGCCTGCCATGCTAATGCACAGCAAATTAGTTTTTGGTGCATTAAGCATCTCATGTAGACATGCCCACTGTGACTTAGCCACCAGAAAGTGGGGCTTTCTTTGGCTAGTAATGGGTGGCACCTACATCTCTTCTTTTTCCCATGCTTAATTCTCCAAAGCATAGTTTTTCCTGGCAATCGGTAAGGTGTACATATCTAAAATCTGTGCGTCAAGTTCAGCTTCTCATGTAATTCTGGAAATCTTCCACCTCCACCCAACTCTTCCAATTAAACAGTCACTTTGTAACAAGCTGTGGTTTTCTTAAGATTTAAAGACATGCTTTTTAGTCCTCATTATTTCCTTCCCTTTCCAACTTTTTTCCCTACTGTGCTATTGAGCCAGGAAACAGATAACAGACCAACCATCATATCAAATCCAGCTCTGTGCATTTTGGATAGACAAGGAACATATTTCTCAAGGGAGTAGTAGTCAGAAGGTACAGAAGGTATAAAGGCATGCCACATAGCATTCAAATACCTTCATGACTCCCAGATGATTAAATCATATGTTTAGTTATCAGCACATATTAGATGGGGGATTGTGCTTCTCTGAAAAAGAGCAGAAAGAACATACATTTTGCTGTGAATATTTGAATTACCTAAAACCATTCAAATTAACAAATTTAAATTCAAATTTAAATTTCCATGTGTGCATTGCAGTTACCGCTCCTTTCTGTGTTGCTCTTCCAAATCAATAACTATACTAAATATAAGGTATATTTTTTTATAAAATGTTTTTTCCCAAATGAGAGATCAGCTTAAATAGCAAAGACATATCTGTCTTCTAACACTTCTTTCCTTGTCTTTCTGATGTGTCAAAAAAACAAATTGCAATATTGTTTAGATTCAGTTTAGTTCCATCCCCATGCAAATGTTTGGGTTGTCCACTAATTCTTACTTGGGGAACTACAAGGAAAGGCCTTTACTGCTAGTCTTCTACTTCCAGGAAAAAAATCCACCATGTTCTAGATATCACTAGTGAGTCATTTATGATAAATTTGGCTACATATCATTACAGGTCTTTGCCCCTCCTACTCTTTTTCCCCTCTCATTTTAAGTCTGTACCCAGACTTAGGCTTTGGGATGCATTATACCAAAGCACTTAAAAATGTGCTAGTGGCCAGATCCAGAAACACTTTTTCATAGACCTTAGTGTGCTACAGGTATGCATCTATCAAAAGTTGTATGGACACATACAATCATTGCATTAGATCGCCTTAACAGAGCTTAGGGTGATCCTTATAGGTACGAACACAGGTGTTAACAGGGCACACAAGCATTAAATCACTCTAAAAATGGCACACCCAATCTAAAGTTAGTTCATCACAGATGTGAACAAGTTCTTTGGGTAGATGGGACATCTTTTTTTAGCCCAACTGAATAGTTGGGAAAATTCTTCTTTGCAAGCTTTTGGGTACAAACACCCTTTTCAAGGCACAGGGAGAGTTTGTGGTTTGTGTGCGTGCACTTCTGGGTGGAATGCAGGCCAGTATACAAAATGTAATCTGTGAAAAAGCAAATGCATGGCAGTGAGGATTAGAGGCCCCCAATAGGCGTGAAATGGGTAGGAAGGGGACAAAAGGGGTTACCTGGGGTTATCAGATAGCAGGCAGGTTATAAGGTGCCATAAATCCAATATCTATATTTAGTCCAAGATTTTTTGTATCTAGTAGATTGATGATGTGAACTTCATAAGCTTGTCTATGAAAGGTGTTTTTTGTAAATTTGCTTTGAGGATTAAAACTGAGATATTGGAGAGAGGGTGTTTATCTTGTGAGAAATGGACACCCACAGGTTGTTGGGTATTTTTGTTTTAGATTTTTTGTGGGTGTTCAATCATTCTGGTATACAGATTTGTTTGGTTTCTCCTACCTATTTTCCATTTGGATATTTAGCACACTGGATGAGATGCATTATATTTCTAGAGGTGCAGGTGTAAGATTCAGGAATGGTGACAGTTCTGTTGTGGGGTCTAATTATTGTGGGGATGTAACTACACCTCTCAATAGAACCATCACCATTCCTGGATCTTGTACTTACATCTCCAGAAATGTAATACATCTCATCCAGTGTGCTAAATGATTGAATGGAAAATATATAGGAAAAACCAAACAACAACTTCATACCAAAATGAATGCACACTGAAAATCTATCAAAAGACAAAAATACCCAAATACCTGTGGGTGCCCAGTTAACACAATATAGCCACTCTGTCTCCAATATCTCAGTTTTAATCCTCAAAGGGAATTTACAAAACACTTTCAGTAGATGAGCCTATGAACTTCACTTCATCAATCTACTGGAAATATGACCATGACATAGATTTATGGCACATTATAACCTGCCTGCCATCTGATAACCCCAGGTAACTTTTCTGCATTTTACAAGCTACATTCTTCCCACTTTCTCCCCTGGGTTTACACAATCTAAAATGGATGATCTAAAACTCAATTAAAAATGTTAGGTAATATAACCCAGCTTAACAAATGTCTGCACTCATTCAAAGCACAGCCCAGGGGCCTGGAAAGCTGAGCGACTTGTCACAGCCTTGGGGATATGCTATTTTAACCCCCCTGATTCTGACCTTGCTATTTTTACTCTGTCCCTCCTACCCACCCCACCAACTATCTCTCTCCAGACTAGGCACCCCCCATCACAGATGTTCCAGCTTCCCCCACTTGATCAGACCTTCCAGCTTTCCCCCTTTCTTCTCCCCCATGTCTCCCCCACATGATCCTGTCAACCCCTCCTCCCATCCTAGTGTTCTGGTTGCCTACATGAATGCCTGCATGCAGCAGAATCCCACTCAGGTTTAGAGTAAGCTGCCTAACCTGAGTCAGGTCATGTGAATGCTTGTTTGTACCCTAAATTGTTGCACAATATCATAATACTTGATTTTCTCCCATACACGATTAATGTCAGTAAACTGCTACTGGACTTCAGGGCATCTCTGGCAATTTTCTATTTTAGTATCACATCTTTTCTTGGGGAAGGATTTTTTGTTTTGTTTTGCTTTTCTGTTTTCATTTTTTTTGAAGAGGAGTTGTTACGATGTTTCCTAAGGATGATCAGACTCTATATTGAGCAGCTGATCTCCACTAATTATTTTATAGATCTATGATAATGACCTATCCCTTTGACAGACCCACAATAGTTCTCAGCCATTCAGTATATTTTAATTTTTTATATTAGGTTCTTTTTGTATTGGAAAAACTGGAACTCCCTAAAGAGTCCACAGTGCTGAAATAGCTTTCTGACAATCTGTATTGTATAGTCCCAGCACCTCTATAAGAAGTTTCAGAATAAAACACTCATACCATTTTTGAAGCACTTCAGTAATTTCAAATCATTTTGCCCAGACAAGAGAAATTGTTTTAGTGATTTAGTATTTTAAGTGCTTCAATTTGCAAGTCGATATGTATATTTTTAGCATAATTCAAGTCATACTAATTTTATTTAAATTTTTAACTTCAAATATATGATTAAATATATAAGTTGGCAGAGAAAATATAGATCCCCAGCATAAAAGGAGAAATTTTGGCTGAATAAAACACAGGCAATCTTAATAAAAGGTGTTTGGTAACAGCGATTACATAGGTAAGATAGGAGAAAGTAAAGTGAAGGTAGTTTGTGTTACAACAAGAGAGACATTTTTTCTATAAAGTCTAAGAAAATAGTGGACATTTTATTGTATTTGCCAACAAATACAGGCTAGTGCTCTAGCCTTCACACATTTAAGTGTACCTCTTAATGACAAATATATGTTGACCATATATTTATTCATATATCAAAGTGAATGTAATGCTAGCAACTATGTGTGTACCTCAAAAAACAAACAAACACCACAACAATTTGATATTTCAATTACTAAAGCACTAACAAAAGCAGCTAGTATTCATTAAGCAAACTGTAGCATGGTATGTCATTGTATTCTAATACTGTGCTACATGGAAATAATGTTCTTGCAGATTCTGTAGATAGACTGTGTCTTGACAATATCAAAGCCATTTTTTTTTTTTGTCCCATCTTATTTTTGGTAGCAGTCATGAAAACCTTGTGGAATTCCCGTCAGAGAAACGCCTCCAAATGTGTCACATCTGCAGAGCCCTTCCTGTAGGACAAGAGAATTTTTAGACCTCACATGTAGCCAACTGGCTCTAGGTAAGATGCTTAAAAAGGAAGTTTCTGTAAGAACATGTAAGAGGACAGTCAGTCTTGTTGAGAGCACCCAGCTGTAAGGCATTTGGATAATGGCAGAGTGTCCTGTCCCACTGGGAGCTGGAAACTGAACTGCTCCCTGCGTGGAGGATCCAGGCTTCTGTGTTGGGGCTAGAGCCAAAAGGTTTTCCTTCTTAGTGTCTGCAAAAGGAGATTGGGATTGTTTGGCTTGTTTTGTTTGTTTAAAAGACAGCATTTCACTTGGGAAAACTAGCTAAGGAGATCCTCTGGGAATAAAACCTACCTGCAGAAGTCAACAGGTGGGTCAAACCTAATTGTAGGGCAAAACCATGACAAAAAACACTCCAAACCTGCTTTTACATACTCTCTTTGTCCTCTTTAGTGAGTATATAAAGTAAAAGAAAGAAAGAAAGAGTTGTAGTCTGAGCCAGAATTAAACTTCTTCATAAAGAATCAACAAAAGATGATCGGTAGCACTTCTAAACCCAACTGTATAAACCCTGTTTTGAAGTCTTAAATAAAAATTAACAAAGCAGAAGTTTAGTATTGGCACAAATGTGAATTTCACTCCCAAGTGGACATTTATTCATAAAATGGACTTAGTTCATACTACAGAGTTGCTTCAACTTGGTACCATCTTGATAAGATTCAAAGCATTAAATTAGTGAAAAATAAGAAGTGCTGCATGTTAATTTTGGGTTTATTTCCATACTGTGCACTGCATTCCTGGAGCTATTTGGATTACCTAAGAAACAGTCACTGGGTAAAATTTGACTGATTATGTTGTCAGATTGATTGTCAGAGCTGTGGGTAGAGTTCCATGGAGTAGATGTGTGCGTAGGATGTACAAAATTAAAATAAATACTTGACAATGTTAGTTCTTGCTACTCGTGTTATGGAAGAAAGTATATGAACAGTGGAGTGGATTATACTTTTAAAAAGTTAATTAGGAATTGAATTACATATTAAAGTTAATTTAGCTGAAGGAAGAAAGCTACAAGAGGTCCCAATTTTGAAAAGAGGGATATTTTTAGAAAACAATCTGTTTGGAAAGGTTGGTAATGGTATAAATATATTTATTCTGGCAGTTTTTGAAAATGACAACATGTATGTGCCAACTTTATTTTCAACAACTGTACATCTTTTGTCATTGCCTTCCCAATATAGATGAACAATGGATATATATTTTGACTTTCTAACATCTGAATTCATGATGTTTTGATGGCTTCAAATATTGGGACCAAATACTATTGCTTAAAGAGTAAGTGATTCAGATACAGAGATCGTATTAGACAAAATCAAGTTGCTGTTTGAGCTGGATATTGTTTTATTGTTAGTATTACACAAGTGTATTGCCATTTAGGATCAACCTTTAGGACTGCTAATGTTAGAAAAAGTTAAAAAGGTAAAAAAGATCAAGTTCAATATACTCTTGTGAGGCAAGCCATGCATGCACATAAGTAATATATTCCATATTTAAATAATTATATACTGATTCATTCCATCAAAGAAAAAGTATCTCAGTAAAATGCATTGTAAATACACTGCAATGAAGCTAAATCAGTTTACATGGGCTTAGTGTAAGACCTGCAGGGGTCCATCCCATTTTCTGATTCCTTCCCACCTGACCTTTACCTTGGGTCTCTCACCTGCCACATTTTTTATGTTGCTCTTTGCTGATGGGGAGGGGTTCTTGAGAGGCAGTAGTCACCTTGCAACATAGGCTGCTTTGCCCAACCCGACCTGGGGCCTTTTCATCTTCTCACAGTGTTTCCCCTTTGCAGGGGGATACAGCCACAGGTTTCTGAGGCACTTACCAGGGTCTTGGCTGTCACAGCTTTGGCCCCTTTTTCCTCTCTGGCCACACCTTAGACCAAGACCTACTGCTCAAGACCTTGTTCTCTGAGGTTCAGTCTTGCCCTGATGGCAGCCCCTCTTTTCTGGGGTTCACCTGCACCTTCATGGTTTCTGCCCCTCTGCCTTATGGCCCAGATCCTTGGCACCTACTGCAAGGAGAGCACGCTAAAGCACCCCTGTTGTGGCCTCCTTTTATCTCCATAGCCACAAGCTGGTCCTCCAGTATTTAAACACAACATAAACGGCAGCACAATGACTGTGAAACAAAATTCTCCCAACCCTGGGTTAATTCTTCTTTTTAAGCTGTGAGTTCCCCCTGGCTGCTTCTCCTCAGGTCTCTGAGACTGCTTGAGTGCCTGCCAGTCTGCCTCCTATGGCAGTCTTACTCATGAGCTCCATTCCTCGCAGCCTGCAGGGCCAGACAGCCCTTTACAGCCCAGGGACAGGGCTTATATTGCTCAGGCCCCTTCCAGACACCTGACTGGTCTTTTTTTGCCCCTCATTCCCCTGGGCCAGGCATGGTCATTAGCTGCCTGATCCCTAGTCCTTTAGCAAATCAAGCCCTCCTGGTAACAAGGTCAGGGGTTCCCTGTTACACTAATGAGATGTCCCCCTGTCTCTGTAACACCACTTAAATCGTTTCTATAACAAATTATATTCAAGAAAAAATATGCTTAGAAATTGCAGTTATATTGGGATTCTGATGGCAGAATTGGGAGATAAATTCAAGTCTGTATCCATTAGCAAGACATGGCCTACTTCCTTAAAGGTATTAAATATTCAAACTCGGACAAAAGTAAATTATCTGTAATAGATTTCATCTACAATCTAAAGCAGGGGTAGGCAAAATGGCAGATCTGGCTGGTGGCAAGACTCCATGTCCTAGCAGCTGATGCCCACATTGCTGCGGCTGGTTTCCATGGAGACCCCAGCAGCTGTGGGCCCCTGAAAGCACAGAGCCAGGGTTTCCATGGAGGTTGGTTCTAGCAGCACTGGCAGGGTCACAGCTGGGCAGGGAGCTGCTTTGGGGCCAGGACTGGCATCTTGCAGCAGTGACAGCATGGTTCAGAGCTGGGGAAGAGCTGATCCGCTGCCTGCATGCCCCTGCCCAGGGCATGTGGGCAGCAGCTCCATGCCCAACTGCACACCCTTCCAGTATTGCTGGGTCAGTCTCCATGGAAACCCTGGCCCCACACTGTCACAGCCCACCACTGCAGGAAAACCAACTCCAGCAACATGGGCAGGGGCCTGAAACTGTGTCCTCCGGAGGCCAGATCTAGTCCATGGGCCAGATTTTTGCCTGCTCCTAATCTAAAGCCATGCCTCTTAATTATAATAATATTTTCCAATACTTTTCTAGCTATTTCCGATAGGGATAAAGAAATAAGTAAAAGTAATTGTACCCATAATAGTGGATTTGCTGACCAAAATGTATGACATCCTTCCATTTGCAGTGGTTTTCTGTAAGACAGTTGGCGATGTCTCTGAAAATGTCAGAAAGTATGCTGACAGCAAAATCACTTTCATGATTAATAGCATTTAGAAAATATGAAGGTGCTTTTCCCCCCTCACCCTTTGGAAGATAGATTGTTCTTGAGCACTTTCGCATCAATGCTCTTTAAGTTGATACTAAATATTTCAACTTGGGGCAGACTTTCACTGTTTTGAAATGGAGATCTCCCTGGGCAAAAGTAGTTATTGATGACTATGTAGCAATGGTGAAAAAAATTTGATTGTCTTGTTCTCTAATACTAAGCGTGACATACTTGATCTTAAAATGTTCTTGTACTTGGATAGTAGCCAGGGGTGTCTGGGTTCAAGTCCCAACAAGGTCAGTTATTTTTTTTTCTCATTAAAAAATAATGTAAGAACTACTGTAGCATAGAGGCTCAACACCCAAATGTATCTTGTTTAGTACATTGGCCTTCTGCCTTCAAACTCAAGCAGGAGTGCTGGATGCACAGTGAGAATTCAGTAATTTCTAGGTCTGTTGCACTGGAACAGAGAGAAGTAGCCCTTTATTTTTTGATACTATGAATACTTAGTCATTGGGCAGGTAAACAGACCATATGCTTGGGGAGATGACTGATTTCTGTACAGTGATTTGAAAAAAAGCATAGATCTATTTTGCTAATAATTTCTAAAATAAGGATGGATATAAATGCCATAGAAAATAAATCTAATGTACTGGAAAATTGGTTTAAATAAGTGTAACAATACCAAATTGCTCCTAGATACTAGGTGTGTCTACACAAGATGCTTACTGCCCATTGGACTCATTCTATGGAGCATTAAGGGGGCTCAAAAAAACATTTTAATGTGCAGATTAGTCCAATGGGCATTAAGTATCACTTAAAAATGTGCATCTGTGCTAACGCATAGTAGTGCTGGTTATGGTACATTTAGTACCTGTTATTACAGGTACCAAACTTAAGGTGCCATAATTATGGTGCATTAATGAATGTGTAAAAATGCCCACTTTGTACTAAAATGTGTTACTGTGTGGTAACCAGTACAGCCAGAAAACAAACGTACTATTGTGAATATTTTTTTGGTTTTACATTTGTGGTGGTGGTGGGGGGGGTATTTTTTTCATTTTTGAAAATAAGACCTTTTGATTTTTTTATGTATGTTTGTACATGTATATGTGTGAGTATGAAACTGCTTTCTCAGGACAGCTGGTGGCCTGTGGTTCAATCTAATGAAAAGAAACGTGAACCTGGACCTCCTACATCCCAGGTATGAACACTATTTATGTGGCTAGGAAATCAGTTTCTCTTCCAGTTCAATGAGTCTTTAATACTTTAATATATTTTACCAATTGAAACAGAAAGCTTTTAACAGAGATCTGACAGATTGGTACTGGAATCTGTGTCCAGTCCTATATTCCACATCCAAGATAAGTGCCCAAACCACTGAACTATCAGTAACTTTCTTACTGTGTTTCTCTGAAAGTTCTGAGAAATATTAACTGAAACAAATTAACAAATTAACTGGACTTGAGAAATATTAACTGAAACAAATACATTCTTTAGAAGTTTCAGTTTTGACATATCAGGATTTTCCAATAAAAATTGTTTCATTAAACAATTCCTAAGCAGATCTGTTTATCAATAATATATATTCTAGTCCATTCCTTTTTTTACTTGCTAGTAACAAATAAAAGATTGGGCCTCTAAATAGAGTTTGTTAATCATATTAGTATTGTGGCAGATGTATACTGCTACAGGTAGGGACCTACTCAAATCGCGTTTCTGTGGATTTTGTGGAAATCACAAAATCAGGTGACCTCCACAAAATCCACAGCAGAAAAACCCAAAATAAGCCAAAAACCTTACAAAACTAAATACTGGCTCCCCAGTAGGAGCCAGCAGTCCTCCCTGCTATGCACCCCAGCATGAAGGGGGCTGCTGGCACCAATGTAAGAGGGCAAGATGGCTGCCATTCTCACCTGTGCTACTGGTTGCCTGGAAGGCTGCCTGTTGTGTGGCCCCACCCCTCTCCACCAATCAGTGGCAAGAGGCAGGGCCACATGACACAGAGCACTCTCCACCAATCAGCAGTGGAGGGGCAGGGCCACTGAGGCCCATTGGCCAATCAGAAGCATGGGAAGGGGCCACCATGGTAAGCTCATTAAAATAGCAGCCAGCCCCATAATCTGTCTTCCAGATCAGCCAACCACCTTCTCAAGTTGGATAAAAACCTAGCTATTGGTGGTAGGCCTGTATGGGTAGGGAAGTATTCAATTTGGATTCAGAATTGGTCAATTTGGAGTATAGTGATTTGATTCGGTGATTTGAATAATTGTTCACATTCAATTTGGCTGAATCAGAATCAGAGGTTCAGCGATGATGCAGAGATTTGGATTAACTGGGGAGAGGCAGGCACAGCCAGGAAGCTTCAGGTTCTCCTGTGGCTCCAGCTGTGCCTCCCTCTGCACAGTGGGGGAAGCTGTGGGAGAAGCCCCCATGGCTTCCCTACCTGGACCCAGCCCCTGCTCTGCCCCAGCCTCCCAGCACTTAAAAAAAAATGCCCCTCACTCACCAGATACAGCAGTGGGGATCAGGGTCTCTGAGGGCTCATGGCAGAGCCCCCATATGCAGCATAGGGCATTGGGGGGCAGCAGGGGGTGGCTCAGAAGGACACTGCCTGCTGTTTGGAAACTGGGGCTGAGCTGGAACTGCCCCAGCTCCCAGACAGTGCGGAGTGCCTTGGCTAGCCACACTGTACCCATGCCATGGGACAGCTGCTGCATGGGTACCAGATGGGGGAGCCATGGGAGAAGGCCCTATGGCTACTCTGCCTGGCCACATCCCCCACTGGCTCAGCTGGTGCAGTGGGGGGGGGCACGATGCAGGTGTGGCTCACTTTGGGTGGCAGCAGGTCATAGCCCCCGGTCCCTGGATCAGTGCTGGGAGCAGGGACTCTGCCTGCTGCCACTTGCCAGCCAGCATAGGGGGGTGTAGGGTGTGGGTACTGTAGTGCTCTGAGCGGGGACTATACTCTGCTGTCACTTGCCCAGCTGGTGCAGGGTGGAGGGTATGATCCAGGTGAGGCTCACTTTGGCTGGCAGTGCTACTGCACCCGCATCAGCACTGGGAGCGAGAGCTCTGTCCTGCTGCTGCTTGCCAAGCATCATGGAGGGGGGCACAGGATATGGGCACTGCTGCCGCTTGCCCAGCCAGGGAGGGGGGCACAGGATATGGGCACTGCTGCCGCTTGCCCAGCCAGGGAGGGGGGCACAGGATATGGGTATGGTAGCACTGGGAGTGGGACTATACTCTGCTGCTGCTTGTCCCCTTCTACCTGGAACAAGTTGTGCCTGCATCCTGCCCCCTCCCCGCCGCCCCAGCTGGGCAAGTGGCAACAGGGCACAGCCACCTCTTCCAGCGCTGCTGTACCCACATCCTGCACGCCCCCACAACTTGTCCCAGCCTCAGTCTCAATCCCTCCCTCCCCCACATCCCTCCCCCAACCCCAACAGGCTTGCCATCTGGAGGCAACTGTGTCAGCTGCCTGTTTAGTCTATGGACGAATCTCTGAAATGGCAGAATCTTTTTCAAAGCTATTCTGAATCAATTCAGATTCTTCAAATTGATTCGGAGCTTTTAATTGGTCTCCTGATTCGATTTGGATTGGGAAGTTCAGTCCTCGAACGAGTCTGAATCTCCTTCAAATTGAACTGGCCTCCAAAGCATCATGCAGGCCTAACAGGTGGTACCGATAACAAGTGTATTATATACCATTACTTTTTGACGTTTATAATTAGTTGTAAATGTGCATTTTAGGATGAAACCTGGCTAGTAAGCAACAGCTTTGAAGTCAAGCTGTGAACTTATTACATTTTATAAGCTAAGAGCAAGCAAGATCAAGTCTCTGCTAAAATGGGGCACCTTTAAAATAGTTTGGATGATGCAGTACCTGCTATTAATGCTGGCTTGGTATGCATATTACATGCTATGTAGAAAAATTCTCCTACTGGAGATAAACTTTTGTTTTTTTAACCAGCACATATGGGTTGAATTAGCCAGGCAAGGTCCAAGTGACACATTCACAAAGCTACAAGTACTAATCATGAAAGTGAAAGAAAAGTCAATGGCTCATTAAGAGAGACATTCAGCTTAGTTTCATTCAACAAGAAGAAAATGATGCAAGTCATATTTTAAATTATATACCTTATGTTGTAGGAGGAGTATAATCCCAGAAAAAAATGATCAGTGACAATGCTGCAAGTGAATTATTAATCCCAATAAATTTAAGCAGTAAGAATAATCTTCTAATTTCAACTTCACCTATGTTCAGCTTAATACACCAACATGGACCACATCTGCTGACCTAAGCAGTCTGCCAAAGTCAAGCAGCCCTCTTACATGCTTCTGCAGTTATCTTCTAAATCAATTTTATATGGAAGACTTTGTTTCATATGTTTTTCATTCACAAAATTGTGCCCTCTGAAACCAAGAAAAGCAATTGATTTTAGTGCCACCTGCACTAGGCCTCAAACAATTCAGATCTCACTTAACCTTGGATAAATCAGGAATAGTTTCCCATTAACATCAAATATATCAACAGAACAAATCCTTAATTGTACCGGACATAAACTTAATACCTTCTAGCATATGATGTCTAGTTATGCCATCAGACATATAAAGGTTTTATTGTGCAACTTTAATTCATGCTGGTGAACATTTCCTATTCATGAGAAAATCTCGGTATTTTTAAACAAACTATGCAAATATGATTTTGGCAGTGTGGATGAAAGAAGCTTGACTAGGCATAATCAGTAGCATCGAGCCCAGCAACCAAAGGAGCTAGCAAAGAAAGAGCAGTAAACAGAGCAATATGTGTTGAATATGTCTTTTATTTCATGGGGGCAAGTACATTCATGTCACTGTTTCTTGTAATTTTTTGGCTGCAATAGTATATGATAGAATCTATGATTTAACTGCAGTTTGTAATTTTGTTACGAATTACGCTCTTAAAGCCACGTCCAGTTCGCTCTAGGCTGGGGCAATAATCAAGCAGAGCAAGTATCTAAAATTAAATACAGAATCTTTATTCACTCAAGCGAGGTGCTTCTTTGAGAGAGAGACCCCGCCTACTAGTTATCATACTATTTTATACTTTGTCAGGATGTCAGCGTTAGTTCATGATTAGCTCGTGCTCATAAAAATACCCAATCATCTATTAACTAAATTACTATTCTATCCAATCAAGTGGCACTGTGTGTGTGAACACTGAAGTTTAATTCTCATGACTGCATGTTTTCTATATTCTTGCCAAGTAGTCTGCTTGAAAAACAGTCTTTGTCTCGCTTTCAAGGTTTCTCTGTTGATGAGACTCCTCTGTTGACCAGATTCAGCTAGTTTCATATCTTATCAGTAACCCTTTACACAGCACTTCTCTTTTCACCCGTCTAGTATGTGCTGTGTCCATTTTTATGTATTGAGGTTAAAGGTAAAAAGAAATGGCCTTACTTTTAGCATTACAGAGCCTTGCTTTTAGCCCTACAAGAGTCATATATAACAATTTGCAGAATCTGTCTGAGGGTTCTAAGTAGGACAGAGGCCTTACAATGGAGGGTGTAAGTTAGGATTCCTACCGGAGAAACTATCCATTATCAATTGGGTAGAATCAATGGATCTAGAAAGGATTCCATAGCAACACAGTATTTCTTCAAGAAAGTTTGCTCCAACTCTACTCAGGAAGAAACATGAAAGATTACATATACAATTTATTTTATCTACCCTTGCAATCATAATTAGTGTTGCTAATTAAACTGTTGTTTAATGTTAATAATGGATATTTTTAATGAAGGAAACACCTCTTTGTTAAGAGATGGATTGAGACCACCAACCTTTTTACTACTGTTGACGGACACAAAAATTCAAACTGGTGCAGATCTCAAAAACAAAGGTCAGAATCAAAGAATAATCTTGGAGGCATATATACCTTGATATATAAAGTTGTATTTTATCTATTTATCTAGCTATATGTAGGTGCATTTGGGTTTATGCAAGTTTGTGCAGGCCAACAAGGTGCTTGTTAAACTCTTGGGGTGTGAAGCATAGGCAATGCCTGAGCAGGGGGGAGGGAAGCAGGGAGATTTCCAATGATCGGATATGAGGCTGTGGCCTGACTGGAGTCAAGGCCTAGCAGCAGTGGAGGTGGTGGTGGCACAATTTCTGTGCTGACAGTGGGGTGCAAGGCTGCAGTCTGGCTGGAGTGAACACCAGGCAGCAGCCAGGGTGGTGGCAGCAGCACAGAGTTGTCCCCCTGCACTGTAAACACTTACACATCAGCTGTTGTGTAAGGCCTTGTGTCAAAAAAATTGGATGAAAAGTGTCATCCAGCAAACACAGCAGGCATGCCCAGTCTCCTTCTGATGGCAGGCCTTGTCCTCTCTGAAGTATTACAAAGCTAGAAACCTGGAGTGTCGAGACTCATAGCAGGCCCAAAACTCTGGGCTCCTATAGATGTGCAGTGAGCCTGCTCTGACGTGCTGTAAATCCAGTGCGTTGGAGCAGGCTTGATTAAGTCTGCTGGAGTGTGGAAATTAGTTCGCTTCAGCAGCCTCCTGCATTGCATGTATCAGCATCCCCGCACTGAAAAATGGATATGGGGCTCTTTGTACTAATGCTAATTTGATAGGCTTTAGTTAAAAAAGTGCCCTACTGCCATTTTTCAGCAAGGGCATGCTGATACATGTAGTGTTTGGGTGCTTTTTATTAGTGCAGTTTGCCAATTAAAGTACCCCCTTCTCCCCAGAGCATGCCTATAAACACCCTCAAAGTCCAGCATAGTTTACATAGCAGCAAAAGCAACCAGGCTGGCCAGCAAGTGACTGCACGTGGATGCTTTGAGGCCTTGACCCAAAACCTATAGAACTCAATGGAAATATTCCCTTTGATTTATGAGTTTTAGATCATACGTCTGGTGCATACAACAATGGTATAGAAAGATTTTTGGGGAAAAAGCCAGACTTATGAGTTGGCATGTCTACATGTGCACCTGACTGTACAGTTGTTACTGCACAGTTCTGGCAGCACATGGATCGTTTCTTACCCTACTGCACTGCAGTGTCAGCATCACGGTTCATGCCCACCAATGCTATGTCATCGTAGAGATGAGCTACATCACCATAGCTTGTTGCTACCATGATGGTAATGTTACAGATTGTTAATGTACATATTATGTCCTAATATGTAAAGGTAGAATAAATGGTTAACTAACTGCAACAGGTCAGCTACAGGACTTTTTTCCAGATACTACTCTTTTATTTTCTTTTTTTCTTACTTCAGATGGAAACAGAAGGGTGATCCAGATAAAATTTGGACTACACTGATGCCAAGCAAAATATTGTGCATATTCATAGTTTCACAGTTTCTAGGGTCGGAAGGGACCTGAGCAGATCATCTAGTCCG
>NW_017728949.1:27027215-27029529 GCF_001723895.1 Crocodylus porosus | reverse complement strand
AACAGGCCACAAGATCCCCCCTCAGCCTTCTCTTTTGGAGGCTGAACAGGTTCAGGTCCCGCAGCCTCTCCTCATAGGGCCTGCCCTGTTGTCCCCTGATCATATGAGTGGCCCTCCTCTGGACCCTCTCCATGCTGTCAACACCCCCCCTGAAGTGCGGCGCCCAGAACTGGATGCAATACTCCAGCTGCGGCCTGACCAGTGCCGCATAGAGGGGAAGGATCACCTCCTTGGACGTGCTCGAGATGCATCTGTGGATGCATGCCAAGGTGCAATCTAGAAATTGTCATGGCAATAAAATGGTTACTCTACCCAATTTGATATGGTGGGAAAAGACTGCCTTCTACTACAGTATAATGGATGTATGATCTCAAAGGAGAGTTAGTTGAGACTATTGCTCATCCTGCTTTCACACAGACATTTTAGGGATCTGGACAGCTTCACAATGCATATTCTGTAGGAAAATAAGCACGCATAAATAAGGCTTAAATTATTTTGACAAAAAGAATGGGGCTGTTAATTTTCCTAACTGTCAGTACTATCATTACTTGTTCATTCAGAGATAAGGATCTACAGTATTGGATATGTGGCTAATCTTGTTTGCAGACCAAGCTGGCTAGCAGTTGAGGAGTCGCTTGTCTCTCTTAATCAGATAACTACTCTACCATCAATGATGTACCCTAATCTCTAATCAACACCCATTTCTCAATGCCACCCAGTATGTCTTCATAAAAATGGATATATTTACTGAAGTCAAATTCTCTTTCTGTGAATACTTAGTTATGGCAAAAAGCTGTCTTTAAAACTGATCATAAAAGTTAAATTGAGGTAAGTGGCTTTTCTGAGTTATAACCAGACACTAACATGACTTTTTGTTTGAAAAATGAACTTTTAATCTTTTACTGAGCTGCTCCTAAAGCAAATGATCAGGAACATTCATATATTTAAATGTACAGCACAAGAAATTAGCAGAACCAAGTAAAAATACAGAAGGAGGCAGAAACAGAATTCCTTTTAAAAATGAAAATAAATGGCATCCTTACTTTGCATAGAGTATTCTGGAGAAATGAAAAACAGAATTAATGATTAAGGGATGCCAAACCCTCAGGGATCTGATTTGGATTCATTTAGACAATACAATGTCTTGGAGTTTGATTTGACTTCAGTAAGCCTCAGTATCTATTAGTTTGCTTCATGCTGCATAAAACCAATCTGTATGCCTGCTGGAAAACATTAGGCAGGATGAGTCTTAAACACCTGTTCTGGATGACCCAGTACCTTTCAGATTTACTTAAATCCTTGCAATATACTGCAACGTAAGAGTGCATCTGCAGAATTCACAAATGTTTGGAAATAAGTCTATTAATTTAATGAGTAATTTAAAGATGGATCTTTTCAGGCCATTAGGTTTTTTTTTTGCTTTGTTTTTCAGAAAGGATTTTGCATTAAAAAAATCCACCCATGGCATTAGTAAAAGTACTATAAACATTAGTTGATGTGACCTTGTATAATATAAAAGCAAATCTGAAAAACTAGTCCAAATGTGTTTTGAGTGTAATGTTCCTGACCTTTACATGGCTATAGAAAGGAAGTGAGAAATAGGTAGAAAGGGTTTGTCTGACTTGCTCTCCATTCACTCTTCTGCAGTGGACCAAAGGAGTGGCCAGTGTTAAGAACCATAAATAAAAAGCTGTGTATCATACCTTAAACAGGTCACTCACCTAGCTCCCTTCTCAAGGACAGTCACCAATGTGTTCTAGGTTTCCAGGCACTTTATTTTTCATGGGGCAAATTCATCCCTCCAGAAACAAAATGATACACATGCAAACAATGAACAGACAGACAGATGAACAAAGCATATAGTCTTTCCATAGACCCTGAGGGCACATCTAAATGAACACGCATGTGCCTCTTGCCCCTCCTCAAACCCCTTTGAAGTGGGGCAAGAGCCACATGTGGGAATGAAAAAATGTTCCTTGCACTGCAAGTTTGTAGTGCAGGGATAAAATTAGACCCCTGGATATCCAGTGCTCTAAAAAAAACGAAGTTTGAAAAAGTGGGACAGGGCACAGTTCTGGACCGTGCTCTGAGGCAACCGGAGGCTGGATCCTCCATGGAGATGCTCTGCCTGCCAGAGCATCTCTATGGTTGGCCCCTCGCCCTGGTGCTAAAACACATGGCTGGCCAGGCCATATGTTTCAGCACCAGGGCTCCGGTACTGGTGAGTAAGGGGGTGGGGTGGGGGTTAGAGGAGGGCGGAGGGAACCATGGAGGGGACCCTCTATGGCCCCATGCACTACCCCAGCCCCCCCGA
>NW_017728949.1:26970318-27026733 GCF_001723895.1 Crocodylus porosus | reverse complement strand
TGGGTGGGGCAGCCATTTGGAGGTCTGGGGGAGAAGGGATGGAGCTGGGTGGGTCAGTCATTGGGGGGTGCAGCAGCTGGTGGGGAGTGGGGCCAGGTAGGGCAGCAATCGGGGGACTGGGGTGGGGCATGCGGGCCTTGTAGGGAAGGTGGTAGCCCCTGTGTTGAGAGGCTGTACCCCTTGTTTGCAGGCTGAACCCCCTGTTGGGGCCAAACCCCTTGTGTGGGGGCCATCGCCCTGTGGGACAGCAGCAAAATATGTATTCATGAAACATGTATTTACAATTCACTTTATTATTATGATAAGAGACATGCTTTAACACTGTAAGATATATCAATAAAACATTGTCCAACTGATCACTGTCTCTGTCTCTCTCGCTCTTTATAGTGGTCTTTTGCTTTACTTGTGGAGGAACATGGATTTGGTGGTATTTAACAGAGTGACTTTTGGATTTTTTTTTAACAGGGATTTTTCAGTTTTCCAACAGGGAACACCAGAATTCCTGCTAGGGAGGCTAGTGGCAGGACCTGCCTGCTCAGAGCTGACACCTTAGATCCATCTGGCTGCAGCTGACCTCCTGGCCAAATAGGGCCAGGAGGACATGCTTTGACAGTTCAAAGCAGGCCACCGCACCCGAAAGATCTTCCAGGTGATAGCTGCCCAGATAGCCAGGCAGGGGGCATAAATGGCAGTAGTGCCACACAAAGGCCAACCCTGCAACTGCAGTCCACTGGCAGCTGGCTTAGAGTGGCAGGTGCCTCTACTGGCTCTGCAGTTCCCATTCGAGTCTGTCAAGTGCACAGCAGGTCACAGCCAGGCAGCAGCCCCCACTGCCAGACTGCTGCAGTGGGTAGAGGGTGTAGGAAACTCTCAGGGCTGCTTCAGCAGTCCAGCTGGCACAAGGGGTAGTGTCCCTAGGTACCATTTGGCTGGGCCCCAGAAGCTCCTGAAAGCTAGTAGCCCTGAGCTACTTGCCAGGGTGGCTTTTTATACTGCTGGGGCCAGGACAGGGCAGCTTTTTATACTGCTGGGGACAGCACAGGTGCTGGCCCCGGGCTCTAGTTCCCCCGGCTGAAGATCCAGGAGGAGCCAGGCAGGGTTATTTTGCCCCAAGTGGCACAATTTGCTTCACAACAAACTACATGTCTGAGCACGTGCACTGAACCAAAAGTCCCTGGCTCAAATTTGCACTGCTTCTATTTGAGCTGCTTCAAGTGCATGTGCTTGCATGTGTGGATGCATCATGAGAGGGTAACCAATGCTTTGTGCCTCTCCCTCAACACCACAGCCTTCTCCTCCCTCTCCCTCTCCCTCTTCTTTGTTAAACAGACTCCCTCTATCACTGCTTATTTCTCTTGCCAAGGACAGTAATGAGTAATGGGCCCAGTACCCTGGTGTCCCTCCACATGCCCAGCAAGAACGTTGGTGGGATATGCTTTGAAATCCTTTCTGGGAAGGCAGCGTATGCATGGATAGTCAAAGTACATCAGTGTGTCTTTGCTGCCTGCCCTGACACAACTTGGAGGCAGTATCTAGTGGCAACAACCTAGACCTAGCAGTGTTGGTGGCTTGCCTTTTCTGGCAGGAGGAGGAGACCTTCTTCCATATCTTCTTGGACTGTCCATGGCTATGGTCACTTTGTACTCTGGAAGTGGGGTGGGAGCACTTTAATTAGAACAGCTCTTAGAACTGCTCTAATTTAAGTGCCCAGAGCGTCACATGTATTAACATCCCCACACTGAAAAATGGTGGCGGGGTACTTTAAAGCTCATCAAATGAGCTTGATTTTAAAGCACCCCCACTAGTATTTTTCAGTGTGGGGACATGATCCTGGAGGCTGCTGGAGAGCAGTAATTATCATGCACCAGCAGACTAGATTAATCAAGTCTGCTCCAATGTACTGTAATTACAATGCATTGGAGCAACCTTGCTGCATGTGTATAGGTGTCCTCTCTGCTGATCTCATCACCCTCTTTAGTACACTGGACTTGGACCTCTCTGAGGATCTGTACATCTTCTCTATTCCATACCAAGTGGTCACTGGGAGCTTTATCCGAATGGTCTGCTGGGCCAGGCCAAGATGGCAACTCTGAAAAGATGCAGAAATGGGCTCACAGAAGCCAGCTCTAATGATGCCTTCTAACTATTCCCCTTCTAGGTCCAGGTAGGTGTCCCACTTTAATTTGGACATTTTGCTTTGCAACAATATTGCAACCAGTTTGTGCCACCCTGGGCCATAAAGGGGACACTATGCAAGGTGGAAGATGGGCAGCTGGACCTATGTGTGTGATTCCATGGAAGTATAGTAAGAAGGAGGTTTCTAATATCTGGTGATACAGCGTTTTGCTGCCAACAAAAGTTTCACATTCATACCCTGGGAGGACATACATAGTGTCTGTGGAGTTTTAATGGTGTATGGCCAATGATACAAAAAAGTCCTAGTACAACCTAACATATCTCAACTATGCCCTTGAGGGAAAACTTCTCAGGATGAAAGCACAAGTCCATTCTGATGGCAATTGAAACTTTGGCCTTTTTTTCCTATGGATAATGATCTAATTTTTAACCCAGTCCAGACTTGTTAACTAGAAGTGAAAGAATTTTTTGTTAGGGTCCCAATACCTAAAGCCATCCAAGTCCCCAATTCACTGCCAAGTATGCAAGTTCTGAGCCAAACAAAGCAGTTATGTTTTTAAAGATTTATTTCCAGGTTTACTTATGTTTTACCATAAACAATTGTTGCTAGTTCTCCAAAATCTGTTATCAGTGAAATGCTTAACTAATCTGCATATGTAAATGGCAAGCAATTCAAAGTTAAGTGTCAATTTCCATAAACATTACAATATCTGCCTTGATAATATACACATGCATTTGAAATACTAAGCCTAATTAGACCTCAAGAGTATATATAAATAACTTTTATTGCTTTGTTGTTTTGAACTTAAGCTTTCAGGCAATAGAACTCCAACATCAAGGGTTTTTTGGTTGTATAGTTAGAAATATTCTGTGTCTGATCTTTTAACATTAGGAGTTTTTGCTGTAATAACCTCCACCTCTAGTCAGAGCTATGCTAATTGCAGCTAATTCAGAAAATGAAGTAATTTCTCAAGGGTTCTTTTCTCCATGGGTCATTTTCCTCTTCAGTACTGAGTAGGAATAATTTATTATAATACACAAAGTTTTTTGTGCTAGTGTATTCTAGGAATACTGGGTGGGATTTAATGATTAGGACTTATATTTAATTTGTGTAAAATATACACTAGTTTTCTACATAGCAATACTTCTGACTTTGATAATGAGAATTTGTTGTCAGACCACAAGTCTTGCTGTTGTTGTAGGTAGATAAAACTGTGTAAAGGAAAGAGAGATGGATAAAGCTGGCTATGTAGAATACAAAATATGTGTATGTACTTATTGATTACTCTTAAGATGCTATGATTCTTATCTCAAAACAGCTTACATCAGGTTCAACTCTAATTAACTCAGTAGAGTTATAGTGGCATAAAAATGGATCCCTCTCTCACCAACCTTATTTTCAGTTCACAAGTACAGCTTCCATCTGCTTTATGCCACATTTCATGTGAGCAACTGAGATTAAGTTTTGAAACATTATTCTTAAAATTTTTGCTTTAATCTGATAAAGAAAAAGACTTAGAATATGGTTAAAATTTGGGGATATACATAATCATTGTTTAAATATTTTTTTTTAACTTATTTGTATGCCTTTTATGTTCTCTTTGAACATCTAAGTGACTGTTTCTTTCTAGCATATACTTTTCTTGGGGAGAGTAGTTGAGTGTCCTAAGTACTGTGATGGAAGTGAAGAGGGAGGAAAATCATTTGGAGAAAAAGAACAGGGAAGGAAGTAGAAAGGGAGATACAACCCACCACTTATGAAATCAATCAAATGTAACATTAAGTATAAATTGGTATGATACAGTCTTTTCACAGCTTTTGCAGGCTCTCTCATATGTCCTTTGTTTCATTAAACTGTATGATCCTACAAGCAGGATGTTTCACAATAAATCAGAGTTCAGTTCACCTTTATAAACATTGAAATATGACAAGTTTAAAATAGCAGCACGGTTAAACTGCAATTTTCCCCTCTAACCAGCATGTCCTAATCTCATGGCTTTGATCTCTTCCTCATCTGGAAAACTTGACAGTAAGCCTTGCAGGCACATTTATTTCACCAAGCTTGAAGTGTTTCCTTTAGGAGACTACAAGAAACAAGAGAGGAGCCTTTGCACAAAAGTAACTAGTAATTTTTGTGTGCCATGCATTTGGGGTTTGATGCAACAGAGGAGCACCCAGACCCCTTTAAGGTGTTTCATTTTGGACAGACAAAAACAATGATGATCCACTCAAAATAACTAGTGACTATTAAAAAATTCAGCCAAGGTCCTTTTAATTTGCTGAGGGAATGGTATATGATATCGATGGGCCTTGGAAAAATAACAACAGTAAAGCTAACTAAGCTGACAGTGGAAGACTAGTTCAGCAAATTCTATGCACTCAGAGGTGGTGAGAATGGAATAAGGAAGAATTCTTTCTTCCCTATACACAGATTGCCATTTGCTACCACAGAAACAGTTTTGCTGTATATGTATGAAGCACCTTATGAATTTTAACACTTTTCATTACTCATGTCAAATATCAAGCATGAATGTTCAAAAAGCAATAAAATAGGATAAAATGGGTGCAAGGCCTTTAAATAATATGAATATAAAATAAATCTGAGAATCACATACCAAATTAAGTGTCTAAAGCAAACGGATTGAAGGTAGAGATAAAATAGCTACACCAACCTTGAGGGACTGCAAAATTCCATGTTATTTATTAGAGCATCTATGCAGTGCAGACTACTAAACATTACCCTTATTAACACCTTTAGAGTTATACTATGCCATATTGCACATTCAAGCATCAGTCACATCTTTTGAACTTCACTATCTCCGTCTGTGGATTGATTTTACATATATTTATGTCTTTTAATCTAATGAATAAATTTTATAGTATACATTTATTAAATAAGAAAAAAAAATGACAGAAAAAGGCGAAGGCCTAAATCCTATTTGCCTATTAGATGTCCTAGTGGTACTTTGGCATCTAAGGGGTGTACAGATGAAACAGGGATCCTAAATTGAAGCGATGGTTTTTTAAAAAGCATCACTTCAATTTAGGGCTGATTAAACCCTTGTGTTGTACACACACCTTGCTGACTTACCTGCCTCTCCAGCGGGGAGGGGAGAGCGAGCTGCCAGCAGGCAGAGCAGTACCTGGGCTGCAGGGAGGTCGGGGGGGAGGGGGCAGTTGGTGCTTCCCTCTGAAGCAGCAGTGGCATCCTGTACCCCACCAGGCAGCAGCCAGCTCAGGCAGTCCTGGGGGACACTGCAGCCAGGGAGGGAAGCACCAGGACCCTGTACAGCCCAAGCAGGCAGGCAGGCAGGATATGGGGAGGGGGGGTGGACTTAAGACATAATTAACCACTTTAACCAGCTGTCACCGGGCTTCACATTAATGCAGTTAATAATGGGGTCATAAAAGAAGAAAAAGGCCACAAAGTTATCATACAAAATACATATAGCAACTTTGTGGCTGGTTCCTATCATGCCATTAACTGAATGTGTCACCATACTGGGGCTCACAGGCATACCTGGGAGCCCCATCAGCTGATCTAGGCTTGTAGCCACTGAGGTATGTGGAGCACCCCTACCACTGGCAGCCCTATCAGTTGATTGGAGTTTGCTACTTGCTGGTGCAGGGGAAGCCCAGGATCATGATTCCAGGCTCCACCTGCACCCGCAATAAAGCATAGTGGGATCTGATGCTTGATTCCACAATCATACCCCTTAATATTCATGTGTAGCATGGCAGGAAGCATGACATTAGAAACTACACATCAGATCCTATCATACCTATCCTTGCACATGTGCCAGGGGCTTTAGTCTGATCCCCAGCTGATAGGAAATCTCTGGATGTCATTATCATCAGGTGATAACTTTTAGGCTGCTTTATGAGTTTCCCAATGGATTCACAGACAACGCACAATCAGGACATGACAGAGATATGAAAGCTGACATTACTACCACACCTGGACTTGCACTGAACTCAGCACAGGTGGTCTTAAGCTTATGATATTCCTAAGGCTCTTACTGATTTATTAAGACCACTTCTCCTCCCATTTACATCAGTATAGGATCATAGGAAAATAGCTCTGGAAGGGACCTTACAAGGTCATCTAGTTCAGGCTCTTGCTCAAGGTGTATACAAGAAATAACTTGAGGTGAATACATGATAATTCACATTGTAACGAGACATAGTAAACGTTGCTAAACATTTCACATAGAAATATTTTCAAATTTGGGTACCTCAACTTTTATTTCAACACCTAAATAAAGGTGGGTCTTATTTTCAGATGCAGAGACAGTCTCCAGCTCTCAAAGAATTCACTTGTTTCTGTTTCCTTATCTGGGTGGATACAATGACAGCCTTCTTCACTATGATGCACAGAGATTTTGTGGGTATTAAGACCCCAAGGCCATTCTCACTGAAACTCAGGAGTTTTGCTATTAACTTTAGTGAAAAAAGATGGATTTGAATACATAAAAAATTCTTTACTGGCTAGTATCCTGTAAAATACCAATGACTATGTGAGATTTGGCCAAATATTTGACGATTGAAAAACGAATTAAAGATTATTGTTAATTAGCACTATAATGGATGTTTTAAACGTTGTTCTGAATGGTTAGATAAGGTATCATAATGCAGTGATTGTGGACATGGGGCTCAGAATACATTCAGAATAAATTTTGAATCAACACTTTCTACAGTGGTCTTGCTCTTGCATGAAATGAAATATCAGCTGTCTTTCTAAATGTCCTCAGTAAGACTGCAATTGCTAAATTTTTCTTTTCTTAGCAACTGAGGTTCATGAAAAATATATATCTTGGAATCTTCTAACTTGGAGAACTATTAAACTATTCCTTATTATACACATAATACTGCCAAGGCCTTGTTACATAGTAATTTTGGGTGGCTTCTGGAGCTCTTAACACCTGGATTTTCTGGACATTAACATCTGAAACTGGTTTTAAGCACTCCTTATACTAAAGTGTAGCCACTGTAGTCTACATCTTAGTGTAAACATCCCACTCACCCCTGTCCCCCACTGGCCTAGATCAGGCACATTGCCCTCCTTCCCTTGCCCTCCCCAGCACTCCAGATCCCCAATCACTAGTCCCCTCTTCCCCCCTCCCACTTACTTGTAGCTACCCATGTTGCCTCTACCCAGGGAGCAGGCAGGGAAGGGTTAAACTGTCTGTCCAGCTACCAGGCTGTTAGTGCTCTCTAGACCAGAAAAGCAGGTTAATTCTTCCCTGCCTGCTCCCCTAGGACAGACAGTGTGGGCAGCCACAAGTAGGTAATGCCTTGGGTGGGAAAGGTAGGGAGCCTGGAGTGGGAGGGAGGGATTCTTACCTTTCAGTTTTCCAGTCCAAGCTGGCCCTAAAGTGTGTCTGTTCCAAACTTAGTGCTAATACTGAAATACTTAGTGTCATGTCATATACCCCAAGTTATGTGTTCCAGTTAAAAAGGCAGAAGAGGTCTCTTCCCTTGGGGAGATGACTGTACAATGGCTTTTAACGTATATGTCAGCATAACACAAGCATAATAAAAATAGTGGGGTGGGGGGGGAAGGGAGTGTGGAGAGACGCTACAAATTTAATTATTTATTGAATACCAGAGTTTTTCAGTTTTCAAAAGAAAGTATGTTGTTAACTAAGGAAAGCGAAGACAGCAAGCAAAATCCTGGGCTTTAATAAAACTTGATACAGAAAAACTTACGTGCATTATGTGCAGAAATATTGTGAATGATTCTTCCCTTGTGTTCAGAGTAGGAGTAGGACCATTATCATGGTCTCAGGACTGTTGGTATGGTGCAAGTCCCACAGCATACATTTGAACAATTCTAATATGCACTGGCTGCTAGTAAATTGGTATACTAAAACCAATACCAAGGATCAGCAGTGGATAGGAATTTTTCTACCTCTTTCTTTGGCCATCTTTTCCATTCTAGCTGAAGTATTGAGTGAATAGCATATAATTCTGCACACACATATTATGCCATGGAAGTTCTACCTTTACTGGAATGCTAAAACTCCTTTCCTCTGAAAAATGCAGAGGTGGTGACACTAAAGTATTTTTCAAATTTGTGTTGGTTTCACTAATTTTTCCACTAAAAATGTAAACAATTCTAAGCAAGTTAATGTTTCATTTTGAAGCATATTCATAGTGTTGTTGTAACTGTGATAGTCCAGGGAGCATGCAAGCAGCAAGGCTTGTTTGGTACTATCTTTTATTTAAAACTTTTCTATCATCTCTCCTAAGTACATAGTTGGTCCAGTAAGATATTACTAAACAAACCTTGTGTCATTTTCACATTTTTACATGAAAATTTTGATTTTTTTTATTTTAAATATCTTTTCATTTAGAATTTTTCTTCAATTTTCCTTTCTAGAAAAGTTAAAAGGTTAAAAAATATAAAGAGATATATCATTTCAAAAAGTTATTTTCATTGAGTTAGTTTTTTGGTACACTATTTTTTGGCTTGACTTCAAATATTTTTTCAAGTTTTTGGAAGTGTCACTGAACTGAATTCCCCCCTCCCCACTCAAATCATACAATGTCTAGTACCATGTCAGTTGCCTAAATATATGACCCATGATTGGTTCAAGCTGAACTACCACAATAGTATTCTTTACTATTTTTAAATACTAATACAATGTTAACATTTCTATAGTCTTCTAGAACTTCTCTATTATCCCCAAACTTATGGGAAATCAGCAGAGACTCCCCTGTCCAGCTGTTTTAAAATTCTTAATTTCAGATTCTAAAATGCCCAGCTTCAGCAGTTTCTATATAATGGGGTGTGTGAAATGGGTCCTATTCAATTTCAATTTGGATTCAGCTTGAATCAGGGACAGTGATTTGATTAATTGATTCAGATCACTGTCCCTGATTTGATTCAGGTGAATCCAGTTCTGAAGATTCAATGCTGATTCAGAGAATCAGCAATTAAGACATAGACACAGCTTTAAATGTTTTTTCTACATAGCTCGAGGTACCAGGCGCAGCTCATGAATGTTGCAATGCTGGGGTGGATGGAGTGTCCCACAGGAACCGGGGAGGGGTGAGGAGGGAAGGGCCCATGTGCTCAGTGGCAAACCTGGAGGTGGACTGGAAGTACTTTTCTTGCACTTCTGGGTCCACCAGAGAGTGCACAGGGCCCCACCCTGTGCTGCATTGGGACCCCCCATGTGCCCTAGCTCTGCAGCATTCATGAGCCACCTTCTACCTAGAGGTATGTAGAAAAAACATTTAAAGATGTGTCTATTTCTGAATCTCCAAATCTTTCCAAATCTCTCTGAATCGATTCGGAGGGTGCCAGTTAGATATGGAGAGATTGAACGGTCTTCTGATTCAATTTGGATTCGGAAATTTGGCAACCGAATTGGGCTGAATCTCCACTGAATTGAATCAGAAACCCAAGGTTTGCACAGCCCAACTGTATAACATCATCTACTGATACTTGGAACGGGAAATATTTCATGTTCACCAAATTACACCAATTCTCTATCCAACTTTTCCTTAAATATTCCTTCCTAAAAGGAAGGAACAGTTTCGGAGAATGTTTTTTCCTTTTCTATAATACTACTGGCAATTTTACCATTCTTATCTAGGAATGGACAAATACTATTATATCATACCAATGCAAATGATTGTGTTCCTATTATATTTAAAATCTCCTTAAGTCTGTTGACCACAGATTTTTCCTTGTCCTTATAATGCCATTAATAATTTTTCTACTAGTTTTAGCTTCTAATATATATTTACTTTTTTAAAGCTGTTGGGTTTTGTTTTAAATAGGAATTTTGTTTCTTAATGTCACTACATTCTTACCCATCCTCTAATTACATACACACATATACATACATAATACGTATATACTGCTTTTGCTACCTGTTACAATGGCCTACATGCTTATTATATGCATGTATGTCAGGCTTGCATTAGCCTTTTTGACTTGTTAGCAGAAATGATTAGTAAAAAGAAGTTTGATGCAGTTCCAGAAGCTAAAATTAGGAAACAGGTTGAAGAGACAGCGGGATAGATGTATTTTTCTGGGAGCTATTGGGCTTTACTGTATAAAATTAAATTTGAAAACAAATTTGCCTTTAAGCTCTTAATATATTTAGTTGTAGTTTCAAATATTAAGTTCAATTATGAGCAATTTGAGGCAGGATTGTCTCCTTGTTATTGCTTTGAAAGCTCTCCTTGTCTTTTATAATCTATGGTGATAAAGGAGGAAAAAATGATCTTTATGAACAAGTAGGGAACTACTTTTTCAGTTCTAATTAGAAGTCAGAATTGTATTTTTTGATTAACCTCAAACAGTAAAATAGATTAGTCATGTTTACTGAATTCTGTGGAAAAATATGGAAACTTGCAAAATTTAAAATTCATATACATATATTGCATAAAGATAAGATCAAGAGAGAGTAAAATGCATTCACTTTCAATAGTCTAGGCCTGAATAATTTTTAGAATTTGTTTGAAAAAAGGAATCACAAAAACTTTAAAATTGTTCAATTTTCTGCCAATTTGTGCTTGCCTATTTGTATAATACAAGATTCAGGGCCAAGATGTTCACATGTGATTGACAATTTTGGGTACCTCACTTGTTTGCATAGGCCTGATTTTTGGAAAGCAGATATTCACCACTTATTCAAAATCAAGCCCATTTAAGGTAGCAAACTGGCAACCTGACAAAGTGTGGCCTCATTCATTCATTTGGACAATTTGGGCTATTAATATTAATTGGAGTTAATTACCATAGTTGTATTACCTGATAGGGTTAAGATAAAATAGATTAATTTGGGGATTAAGGACTCTGAGAGGCACAGGTAAAATACACTGACATATCAGAACTTTGTTTTTCTCAAGTCCACGTAAACAGTGAAATTGTTACATGGAGAAGGAGAGGAAAGCAATGCAAAATGACCAGCATTCATGACTCACACACTCCTTTGGGGGAACAAACCTTAAGTACATGAAGATAGCTTAGTGCTTAATAGATAGTTACCTTTTTAATTTTCTTCTTTTCCCAAAGGCACTACATCAAGAAGCCTCATTTATGTGGTATTATACTAATCTCCACTTCATACCATTCATATTTCTATTTGAGATTCATCATGACTTTATATGGGTTAATACTTGTAGATATTAGTTATACATGCTTCCTAACAATGCCCTAAAACAGCTGAGATTCACAGCCATGGTTTTGTGCTCTACATTAGTCAACTACATTATTATACTTATCACATACCCTAAATTTTGTGACAAAGTCACTTTTGTGTTACCTATTCATGCTAAGTTTTTAAACCCACACCTAATTTATGCCCAGCTTATTCTAATGCATGTCTTCAGACATACCGGTTGTTCTATTTGGATTAAAGAAAATAGTGTTAATCCTTGATTTTTTTCACTTAGCCTACAAATAGCACCTAAAATTATTTTTCATTTTTGAAAACCTTGGCATTGGCTTATCAGAGAGTTCATTAGTTTTTTTGCAGATTCTGGAATGGGAATTAGTCTCTCCTAATTCTACTGGATATGCCAAAACCTTTTTTCTCTGCCTGTACCATTATGGCTGCATCCTCATAAGTGGGAACACGCATTTTCTTGGAGACAAGTATCAGCAGCACACTGTGTGTCACTGATATTTGTCCCTTGGGAACATCCATGCCATATGTGCTCTGGCACAAGGCAGATTACCCTTGGTGGGGTACTTAGGGCTGAGGCCAGCAACTGTGCTGGCCCCAGAAGTCATACCTGGGGTCTCGGGGGTCTTGGGAAGCTGAAGCCATGGTGCATCTGCAGCAGGGAACCTGGCTGACACTTGGAGTGTGGCTCCAGCTGGCAAGGCTCCGGTTTTGGACTGTGCATGTATACCACCCCCTTTTTTTTTTTAAATTGGGGGGGCTTACCCCAGAACCTTCCAAGGTCAAGCAAACCCCCCCACTGAAAAGTAGGAGTGTGAGGAACACAGGTCTGCAGCACCACATACTGCATATCCACACTCATCTAAATGTGGCCTATTTTGCATTTTTTATTCTACTCTACCACTTCCTACCTTTATAACATTTACTTCTTGAAGCCAGACTTAATTCGTTTTAACATAAAGGATTTGCTATGTGATGGGAAGCATTCTGGGTTCCACAGGTAGCCACCAGCAAGGGTTTTACAAACTCTCTGCTTAGCATTCCAGCAACAGCAAGTGATGGCAGGCTTAAGAGTTCAGGCCACAGCCAGGAGATAGATTTGTGTAAAGGTGCACTCATAGCAAAGCGCTTTGCTGCTATATCATTTATGGGTTCAGCAGTGGAAGAAGGATCATGTACATCCATGCAGCCCTATATATTTGCATATACTAACTTGCTTTAGTCATCATATTTTAAAATATCATCTAATGTGTCTTACTCTATTTGACCCCTAATATCCTCTTGGCATGTTTTTACATATGCACATATGCTTAATGTATACACATGTGTACATTCCTTCATATGTATTACACATAGACACATTCACAAAATACTGACATCAAAGTAGAATTATATGGTCCTAATGCATTTTCATTATTTTGTGGAAGAGCTGCAACAACACTTCACAATAGATAACGGGAGTCCAGAACCTCCCCTGTATCATGCAAAGGAGGGACTTGGGACTGGGTGTCTACCACACTACTCGAGTGCCCCAACTAATGACTGTTATGGAGATGGCTCTGTGTATAGGTGTATGCATAAATCAATCTACTTTTTGACAAGAAGTTCAGTCTTGTACCTAAGAACAATGATGAAAGGTTCATCAAAACTATTCCATTTCCACAAAATGTTTCTGTTTTAATGAATCAATATTTTCTTACCAAAGAAAACCACTTAGCTGAAAAAAAATCCTGAAGACTTCTAATTGGGACAAGCTTCATAATTGCTCTACTGAGCCTTAAAATCAGAGGTGCATAAGCTCATCCCACTTGTCTCCCCCCATCTGTGCCATGTATGACCCTGTTTTAGTTCTATACCAAAGCTGATTAGAATCATTTCCCACAGGTTTACAGTTCACAGAAGTTGGCTGGAACACAGATAAGAGGTGAATTTGTCTCTGTATGAAAACCATCCTAAATTTTTACCACAAAACACATTTGGAAAGCCACTATTATTATATAAAGGAACATATTCAGGTCATTGCACATTTTATTTAGGCCATTTACAAACCATCACCTCCAAATGCCAGCTGTATATATCAGAACCTCTGAGACTCCCTTCCCTCTGAGATGCAATAAACCTGCCAAGTCAACCCTTTCATAAAATTATCTCGGATATTAACCTAGACAGCAAGATCCTGTTGCACTAACAATAAAAGAATGAATTGGCATGATCTAAGATGCCCAGAGGGAAGGTTATGAAGGCAGAACCCACCCTGGATATATTCCAGAAACCCTGTAAAACTACTCCAGGGGAGTTTGCTTTCAAGCCAAAATGTAGACACCATTGTACCCTTCTCTGCTATAAAATTCTTTAGTCTAGGGGAGTTGGTAGTAAGTAGACAAAATACTTGAATATTTCCATGTTGTTATTCCTGCCAATGAGTAATAAAGGAAAAACAGCCTTTGAAACATAGCTGAATGTTTTCTACTGAATTTTAATAATAAAAAGGTGGAGAGGTTGTAGGAATTCTATTTAAGTATTATCCTTTCTGATAGTAACATGTTTAAAAAAAAAAAAGTAAACCATGAAGCCTTAAAATGTTTAATTCTTGCATTAAGGCTTTAAGTATTTGGGAGGAAGTTATAATGTTTGGGAGAAAGTATACTAATTTTATATTATTATAAAATAGTATGCATTTAAAATTTATCAAATGACAATTTATCATTTTTAAATTAAAGCCATACAATTTTATCATTAGGAACTTAGCTTCTCAGAATGTTGCCTAGCTAAGTGAAAAAGTTTTACACACTTTAGCAGCCTTACTTCTGTAGAGTAACTACCATTTAAATGATAATGGAGGTTATTTTAGTGCTACCAGAAGAGCTGATAAATGATAGAAAAGGATAATTAGAGAGTAGCTTTGTTCTAAAATTTGAGAATTAATGGAAGTATATAAAAGAATATTAGAAATATAGAAGACAATTCTACAGGGTTCTGTTTCAGCTCTTTGCCCTACATTTGCACATTGTTTATTGTTTTACAAAGAAAAAAACTTTAAGGAAGCCACTGAACCATTAAGCAGACTGAAAGTAGTGTGTTGCATAAAACTGAACCACAAAAAGCTAATATGATTAGGCTTAAAACAATTTAATCTGTGAACTCATGGTCCAACTTGCTTAAGATCATAGTACCATAGGAAAGTAGAGGTGGAAGGGACCTCATAAGGTCATCTAGTACAGTCCCCTGCTCAAGGCACAATCATTCCTGGCTATACAATCCCAGTCAAATATCTGTCCAAACAGCTTTTAACAATTTCTGAAGATGGAGATTCTACAGTTTCTCTAGGTAGCTTTGTTCCAATGGTTGACCAAGTTCCTCCTAACCAATGTAAATTTCCTTTGTTGCAATTTGAGGCTATTGTTCCTACTTCTGCCCCTGACAGCCACAGAGAAAACCACATTACCATCATCTCTCTACTAACTCTTCAGGTATTTGAAGACTGCTATCCAATCCCCACTCATGCCTCTCTGCTCCAGCCTAGTTTATCTTTTCTCATAGCAGTGTTGCTTCCCAGACCCCTAGTCATTTTTTGTCACTCTGTATTGAACTCTTTCCAATCAACTCACATCATTTCTGAAGTGTGGGACACAAAAATGTGGATACAGTACTCCAGGTGAGGCCTCACCAGTGTTGAGTGGAGTAGGAGAATCACTTTCCTTTATTTGTAAGTGACAGTCCTGTGAATACAACCCAGTATACTGTTGGTCTTTTTAGCAACATGAGCAGCCTTTGGTTCATATGTAGCTTATAGGCTACTGTACCCCACAGGTCCTTCTCTGCAATACTGGAGCCTAGCTAGTCATTCCCCAGTCTGTATTGTGCAATTATAGCGCATACAATAATTTTATCCCAAGTGAAGGACTTTGCACTTGTCCTTGTTGAATCTTATCTGACTGACTGCGAACCATTGTTCTAGTCATTCCAAGTAATTCTGAATCCTAGTGCTGTCCTCCAGAATTTCTGCAACTCCACTCAGCTCAGTGTCATCAGCAAACTTGCTAATTAGCAAAAATCTAAATAAAAATAATTAGAAATAAGCTCAAAGCAGGGTATCCAAATATCACTAAATTTTAAACTGAGAATGTTGAAATCCAGATCAAATTTTCATTGCTGCCACCCATCTCTAAAACTAGAATCATGTATTGCTGTATTTCATTCCAAGTGTGTTGAAATTCTTTGCCAAGATAGATGTACAAATTTACCCTGCCAAGTAAGGAAAGTCAGAAATTCAAGCAATTTCTTCAACTACCACTGAAATGCATCCATATAGCAGATGGACCACATTTTAAAACCATACAATCCTGTGGGTTTGAATTTTGAAAATAAGCCCCATGCTTCACTCACAGAGGATGAAGGAAAAGTCAAACCTATTTGGAGTCAGATGAAATTGTGAGAGGGTTTACACAGAAAGGCTTTCTGATCATATCTTTCTCTCTTTGTGATCTCTAACCACAAAACATACCAAGGGATATTTTATCTAAGAATTCAGTAGTATAACTAGGGTAGGGCAACCAAGGCAGCAGACCCCAGTCTCACTTTTGGGAAGGGAGGAGGAGGGAAAATAACCGCTGCTGCTGCAGCCATGCAATCTCACTGGTGGCGTGTTGACAGCTGAAAGTCCCCACTATCCTGGGAACCCAGCTGCTTTGTTACACCCCTGTAGGAATTTATTTTGGGAGGAGTAAGCAAAGACAAGTAACAATGATTTGTTAACATCATTTTGAGACTTCTGAAAGATAATCACTTTGTCATGAATATGGATGGAGGTAAACTAAATGCCAAATCAACTGGCATATTACATGCAATAATTCTGCAAAACAAGGAGGATTTCCATTGAATTGCCTTGGATTAGGATATGGGTCAGGCCTTGTCCACATTAAAGAGAAACTCTGAGAGAACATTAACCTATAGCAGTTGTTAGGGTGACTATATTTGGATCTTAGGGAGAAACTGGATTTGCAGATGAATAAAGACAAGACCTGTGGCCTAGCAGAGCTGCTGACCACAAGACAGAATAATAGCTAAGCCAGTCATCTGCTTGTGCTAAATACCCATCTTAACTGTGTCAACCATTTTTCTGGAAAAAAGCAGCAATTAAGTGTGTGTGCTGTGAACCAGCTACAGTGAGAAATGAACTAAGATACAGGGGCCCAAAGAGAGTGGAAGATGGTACAACCTGAGACAGAAAAACAGACTGGAATGTGAAAAACAACACATAATTGCTAACAGAATCCAAGATGAACATATGCAAAGGTGAATGGTGATTGGTGAGGAAGACTCCAGAAGCTTCCAGGTTTTGGTCAAAGTCCACCCATTGACCAAAGAAAAGAAGTCAAGGTCTTAGACATGCGCTTATAGCAAAAAGACAGTAAATGAGTAAAATGCATAGGCAATCCCATGCTAATGAAGAGGTGCAGCTTGAGATAGGAGGAGAAATGGGTGAAACAAGAGGAGGGACACAGGTGGAATGAATGTTAATGAGCATAAACCGAAGTGTATAAATGTGGGAAAAAACTATTGTTCACTGCAGGTCCCCAGTTTGTTGTTTTTTTGGGACCCTTGTCTGAAGCTGTCTCCATTCTGAATAAAGCTGTTGCGAGTGATATGTGTTGATGTTTGCTCTCTGCTTTGTTCTGGCTAATGAATAACAGGATCCAGGGGCAATTGAATCATTGTCTCCCTAATCATTGGGCGCCGCATGGAGTTGGGGTCTAACAGTCGTACTTTCAGAAGAAACAGTCCTGTAAAGTGTTGTTGATTGTAGTGTGTTGGTCTAAGGACATACGCAAACAAGGTTCTTTGGGTAGATGTGATATCTTTTATTAGACCAACTGAATGGCTGGAAAAAATATTCTTTGCAAGTTTTCAAGCACAAACACCCTTCTTCAGGCATTTCAGGAGTCTGCTGATGAATTGCTTGCTCTTCTAGGTAGAATAGAAGCCAAAATGCAAGTCTGTGAAAATGCAAACGCCTGGCAGTGAGGATCAGAGGGGTGGAAGACAATGAATATGAGATAGCAAGTGCGGGAGGAAAAAGAGGGAATGTTGAACTGGTGATAGAAGAATGTAGACAAGCTATCCGGGGTCATCAAATGGCAGGCAGGTTATAATGTGCCATAAATCCAGTGTCTACATTTAAGCCATGATTTTTTGTTTTGAGTAGATTTATGAAATGAAGTTCATAGGCTCATCTACAAAAGGTGTTTTGCAAATTTCCTTTGAGGATTAGAATTTAAAGACTGGAGAGAGGGAGTGGTTATCTTGTGAGAAGTATGCACTCGCAGGTAATTGGATATTGTAAAAGATATCACATTTACCTAAAGAACCATGTCTGTTTACTGTAAAGGGTGGAATTTCTTTTTTTTAAATGAATATATAAAACTCAAAGCGTTCCTAAATCATTTGCATGCTTTTTAAAATCTCAGCCATATTGTAATTTATTGTAATCCTAGCAAAAATTTAGAGTCTATGAGGGTAGTCAAGCATTATAACATACTAGAGAAATTATGGAATCTCCATCCTTGGAAGCCTTTAAGATCATGTAGGACAGACACTTGGCTGGGGTGGTTTAGTTGGGGATGATCTTCCCTGCAGCTGCGGGTTGGATAGATGACCTTGTGAGGTCCCTTCCAGCCCTACTTGTCTATTATCCTGTGATTCTATGACCTAACAACAATAAATATGAACTACATAAAGGTAAATGTGAATTAAAATACTGCTAAGAGAGATGTCTATGCAGGTCATCCTATGAACAATACAGCCCTAATCCAAACTATTGCTCTGAGTTAATAATTTATCAGCAATTCTTTTCAGAGAATCTGTTTAAAATTCATTACTGTTCTCTGGTAAGTAATGACTCATGACAAGTATGTATTACTCATCATTTCTTTTTAAAACATATTTATGATTTTCTATATTAAATAATACAGAAGAGTCCCTTAGCTGTAAACTGCTTGTTGCTATCAATTAATATCCCTTTGTTTTCTTGTCAAATGCAAAGAAAGAAACACATACACATGATGTATTCTCTGTTTGCAATGAAAGGAAGAGAATGTGATCTCAGAAACAATTTACATAATATATAAGACAGAAAAAAGTTTATCTTATTAAAAATTAACTCTAATTTTCAAGTCTCAAGGAAAAATTGCACCTTTCCCATAAAGCAATACTAAAAATGGTAAATTCTGCCTCACTGAAGTTCCTCCCATTGTGCCTGTTCAGAAGTTTATTTTTCATTTTTGTCACATATAGTGCTTTGTTGTATTGACTTATCCAGTTCAATAGTTGACGTTTCTCTGAGTATAATGGGTAAATTTATTTTATGCAGTCTGATCTATAGAGATAAATACTTATTCCTGTGCACAGTCCTAAATGATGTTTAAGATAATCAGTTTTCCTATTGTGATCATATGTACACCACCTTAAAATATAAATAATAATTTTTCTAATTATTAACCTGACTAAAATAAAAGCTTTTTTATAATATAGATTTATATTTTCACACCTCAAAAATCTTGTGGTATGAAAACAACGCAGTATACAGACACCCCCCCCCCCACAATATGAGAATGTGAAAATATATATGTATATGTATACACACATGCATGCATGCACGCACATAACCACCCATGCACTGGGCAGAGATCAAACATGATTTCAAATTAAATTGCCACTAGTACCAACTACTACAATACAATGAGGTATTGTTGATTACCAAAGAAAGATCAACTTGATTCAAACAACCATGTTTCTTCAGGTGACCATCTTCATAGCATTCAAAAACTTGTCTAAATCTATCCCAGCAATGCTGTTTGTCCAATAAAAGATATCACCCACAAAATTGTTGTCTCTAAGCTAAAAGGTGCAGTTTTAACTGTTTGTGATTATGCAGGAAAGCCTTTAGATCATAGATTCTCAACCAGGGTAATATAAAAAGGTTGCAGTGGATCATAACCACCTGCTGTTTTTATTGTTAAATTAAAGGGATCTAAGCAGAGCTTGATAGAAAGAGGCTCCATAAATATTCCTACTATTTTCTAATGGCTGAAAACTACCACATTGGCTTACTTCAATTTCATGTTATTACATATTCAAAAAAGAAAGGTGAAAAAAGAACATAAATAACCATTTATGCATCAATGATACAATCCTAGAACAACCACTCAGATGCACTTTGCCTATATTATGGGATAAAATGTCAGCACTTCTTATCCCATGAGCCTTTTCAAAGTTTGTCTGAGGAAAATGAATATAGACATCTGAAAAAATTATTTGCCCTGGGATAAAATGATTTATCCTGGGACAACTACGATGTCTGTAGCCAAGGATTCAGGTAGAGCATTATTTTTGGTTGTATTTTTTTATTCCTGTGGCTGTTTCTAAAATGCGGTCATAATAAAAGATACGACAGTTAGCAAATACTTTAAGATATTGCTACTTGTAATAAGGTTAAAACGTGTTATGAAAACATGTAAATAGGGCTTTGAACACTTTCTAAACAAAAGACTTTTTTTGAACGCTGTGAAATGTGTAATTAGGCTACGGAAGTAAGATTTCCACTGTACTTAAGGAGATTGAATAGTCTTCTCAGAATAAACAACACTAATTTTGGGATTGGCAGCTGAATGAACTGCAATGCAATGCTTTTATACCATTGACTCAATGATGAAATCCCAGAATAACCATTCTGAGACACTCTGCAATATCCTGGGATAAATTGTTAGTATTCCTTATGTTGTGAACCTTTTAGGATTTACCCCAGTATTATAGATGTCCAAACCAATACACTTTGTCTGGGGATAAAATGTTTAGTTTGTAGTCTCTGGAATAACTATTACCACAGATCATGTTCTACATTAACTGCTATACTGGGTGCTTTCACATACATTTTATCTTGTATATAACAGATCCAAATATTAGACATTTCAAGATTATAATATTATCTCTAATGATTCCATATGAATTTTTTGTTAGAGGTGTGCAAAGCTTCAGTTGCCAGTTCAATTTGGAAAAGATTCAGCCCAATTTGGAAGCCGAATCCCCAAATCTGAATCAAAAGGGAACCCCACCACCCCTCCAAATCAATTCAGAGCCTCCAAATCGATTCAGAAAAGATTCAGAAAAAGATTCAGGAGGCAGTCTTTGAGGGGAACAGAAACTGAGAAGAGGGAGGGGGAGCAGGGGAGAAATATGTAGCTGGCCAGTGACAGTGATCTTTCCCTGAGTCCCCTTCCAATCACAATGCTCTAGGGGAGGAACACAGAAACAGCATATAAGCCTTTCTGTCTCTTTCATGAGCTGTTTTTGCCTGAGCAACAGTGTCTGAAAGGTACTGGACTGTTTTGGTTTCCTAATCAGTCTCCCACTAGTTTCTGTTCTTGGAAAGAATTGAGTACAGCTTACTAACTACCCTTGCCTAAAGTCCCTTAACTTATCCTTATCCAATTCAACTTTTTCCTGCCTCAAAAACCTCTTTTTTGTTCTCGTTTTGTTTCACCCCCCCACACACATTTTTTAGAAAGAAAGCTGTATTTTTCCTGGCAGTATGATCCATCAGTGTGCAGTAAAGCACATACATTACACACACTCACACACATACACAGAGGAGAAGAAGAGATATTCATATTATTAATTCCATACACATACAGTAAACACAACAGAGAAGAATTCAGACACATACAGTAATCAGAGAAGATATATTATTAGTTATTTACACACAAAGAAGGCATATTACAGCTGCGCACACACACACAGAGACATTTTCCAGCACAGGAAATATTAATAAGTAGCATGCTGGAATGACAGGTGCCAGGTCTTCTGGCAGAGGAGGGAGAGGGGCTAGAGGGAGTAGGGGGACAGCTAGAGCTGCCAGCAGATGTGGGAGCAGTACCTGTCCCTGTACCTGAACCACCTTCCCTAACACCAGAAATAGCCACCAGCAGCAGAATGACAGTCACCTCCACCCCAATTTTATTTTCCAGCATAAGCCTCCCAGTGCCAAAGGAGGAGCAGGATCTGGAAGCAGGGGACCTGAGTTCCCTAGCTAAAGAAATTCTGCTGAACAAGGGGGGATCTGAATTTATGCTCCATACACCTCCAAGTTCCCTTAGAGCCATGTCTGCTTCTCCAGACAGCACCTCAGAGGTTGAGGTAATGGAAGTAAGTGGCTCAACTCAGTCAGCTCTTTCTGTTGTTGTGTCTGAGGGGGATAAGGCAGGATCCCCACCCTCAACCCAGAAGCAGGTGGTTAGTATAGTGTGGGATCATTTTGAGGTGGCAGATGACCCCAAGGCAGATCAGCCAGGGCAAGGAGATGAAACACTTCACCTTGACAGGGATGCTGCTGCATTTCAGGAGGCAGCACCCAATTGCCCTTGTTCCTTCTCAGCCTGGCACCAGTGGGGGCATGCCCAAAGGGAAGTCCCCATCTTGCTCCAAAGTCTCCATCCCCATGAACCAGAGGCAGGCCACCCTGGAGCAGTGGGGGAAAGTCACAGACAAAGAGGCGTGGGGGGGGGGAGGAACATTGCAAGGGCGAGTGAGGTCACCCAGAGCTCTGGGGAGATGCTTGCTCTGGATGTCCAGCCCTTCTTAGTTGAGCAGTTAGGGTCAGGCAGATCATGGTGCTCATGGCCCCATCCTATGAAGTGTCTGCACACACCACCTTTAGCAGGATGGTGGTGCTTTCCCTGTACAAAGAATGCAGGGAGTACTTGAGGGAGGAGTTGCTCAAGGCAGGGCGAAAGGTAGCCTTGCACTTCACCTCTGAAATCTGGAGCAGCTGGGGTGGAGATCATGCCTCTCCTTCACAGGGCACTAGTGCAATCAGTCAGGCTGTCGGTGGGCTCTACTTCAAGCTGAGGTGATGGATGAATCCCAGACAGCAATAGTGGCCATGAACTGCATGGTGCAGGGATGGCTCATTGGGCAGGGAAACCTCACCCGCAACTTCATGGTCACTGACAATGTATCCAATATAGTCGAGGCAGTCTGTGATGCCAACTTTGTTGGCATTCGCTGTGTGGCACATAAGCTGCACCTGATAGTTAGAGATGCATTGGAGAGGGACAGAGCTGTGAGTGATGGCTCCATCAGTACCACCCAGCTGATTTCAAAATGCAGGAAGGTGGTGGGCTACTTCCACCACAGCATCAAGGGAGGCAAGATGCTTTGGGAGAAACAGGCAGAGCTGAGCATCCCACAGCACAAAATCATGCAAAATGTGGAGACTCGGTGGAATTCCATATACCTGATGCTTGAAAGGCAGGTGGAGCAACAGAAGGCCATCCATGAGATGTCCTTGTTCAGGGAGATTGGGCTCAGCGGCCCCCTTAATGAAGTGGAGTGGGATAGCATCTCCTACATCTTGGTGGTCCTCAAGCTATTCCTCAAGGCCCCCAAGACCCTCATCGCCGGTAATGCCCTTCTTAGCTAGGTCATCCCCATAGTGAGGGAACTGGAGAACTTCCAGGGGATCAATGTTCCTGGCTGGGGCAGGTCACTATCACCAGACATGCAGGCACTGGTGAGACAGCTGAAAGAGGGCATGAGGAAATGGCTGGATCCCTTGTAGTCCAGTACCTCCATGTGCTGGTGAGCATATGCGACCCAATGGTGAAGGGGAGCATGTGCACTGGCAGTACCAAAACCCTCAATCACTGCAGAGAAATGCAGATGAATAGAGTCAGAGAGGCAGAAGGGCAGAGGTGAGGGGATGTGGAAGAGGAAGATCCACTCTCCCATGCCAGCACTCCCAGCACCAGCACCAGCCAGTCTCCCTCATGCCAGCCACTGTCATGTGGGCCAAAGGTATGGCTACAATGTTGGGGTCCAGACGCACCAGACCCCAGTCTCGGGCAGGTAGCACTGAGGCTTCGGTGGCTACCTATATCACCAAGAATGTGGAGCCACTGGACTGACACCTCTTTCACTATTGGGCAACCCACAGCTAGATATGGCAGGAGCTGGCCACAGTTGCCCAGGAACACCTGCCCTGTCCACAGACCAGTGTTCCAAGAGAGAGGGTGTTTAACATTGCTGGGGATGTTGTGACACCCCAATGAACCTCCTTGGATCCTGGTTTGGTAGAGCAGCTGGCTGTGCTTCTGGGGTTTCCCAAGCTCCACTTGCAGACAGAGTGCCACCCTCCTCACTCTGTCAATACCTATTTCCCTTTTTTCCCCTTTTAAACCATGTAATGTCCTGCTCTCTGAGTTGGAGGTGGCACTCACTACATTGCCAGCCAGCAGGTGAAGAACATGTCCCCACTGAGCTCGCAGGCCAGGATAAAATTGCAGGTATGGCTTGGGGCTATGAGGAAGGAGGCGGCCCCAGGTGCTGGGCATGACCACTAAAACTGCACCCTGCCAGGGTCAGGAGGCTTGGTGGGACTGCCAGTGGTGCGGCAGTCCCAGGAAATGCCAGGACCAAGGATCTCCCTGGTGAAAAGCAGGTATGAGGTGCCATAACCTCCATCCACCGCACGCATAGTCCTGCCTAGGGAAAGGCCAGAACCACCTTGACAGGCCTGAGGCTTGCTAGTTGAAGTGGAATTATGAGGTTCCAAGTGAGCTCTTCGTTGCAAGCTTTTTGCTCTAAAAACCCTTCATCAGGCTGAGGAATCATCTAGTTGGTGTGTGTGCTCTTCCTGGGTGGAAGTAATAGAGGCTGGCATGCAATGCAGGCAAGAAAGCCAGTCAGTGAAAATGAAAATGGAGGAGTCAGGGGGTGAGAGACAGGCTGGGGTAGTGGGGAAGGGGGATCTAGTAGGTAAAAGTGGAGAGCCACCTGCTGCTACCTGGGAAGTCGGATGTCAGGCAGGTTGTAGTGCATCATAAATCCAATGTCTGTATTGAGTCCATGAGTTTCTGTATCTAGGAGATTGATGAACCGGGTCTGCTCACAGTACAAAGCATAAATTGAAGGCATAGAGAAAGCGCCATGCTAATGAGGAAATTAGTTCCCAGGACTGTAACAACTATGATGTATTGCTGAGGAACCTGGCGCCTGTTTCCTTATCGGCAGCCTGGGTTTCCCTTGCTAGTGAGGTAACTAGCGAGGCTCTTGCTGTTGACCAAATCTCCTGCTGGGCAATGAAGCCAAGGTGTGAGAGATCACTACCAGGGTGGCTTTACTAACTCTGTGCGGGGCAATAGCACTGAATCCCTTTTGTTATCTTTCAATTCAAGTCATGGCAGACGAGTGCAAAGGAAGACAGAATTAGCAACCACAACCCGCTCATAATGAGGTTAGTGAGGTTCGGTGCTTGTTTGAATTTACAAACCACTTTTCACAGACGGGCCTATGAACTTCACTTTATCAACCTCCCTAGATAAAGAAACTCATGGATTCAATATAGACATTGGATTTATGACATACTACAGCCTGCCAGACATCTGACTCCCCAAGTGCCTCTCCAATTTTACCTGCTATATCCCCCTTCCCGCCCCCAGCCTGTCCCTCACCCCTCGACACCTCCATTTCCATTTTCACTGACTGGCTTTCTTGCCTGCATTGCATGCCAGCCTCTGGCTTCTTTACTATTACTTCCACCCAGGAAGAACACACACACACACACCAGCTAGATGCTTCCTCAGCCTGAGAAAAGGTTTTTAGAGTTGAAAGCTTGCAAAGAAGACTTTCTCCAACTATTTCACTGGTCTAATAAAAGATATTAGATTGCCCCTAAGAACCTTGTCTGGACTATGTCCTTAGACCAACACAGCTACAACCTACACCCCTTAACACACAAGACACGAGTTTTACTTTCAGCAGTTTGAGGTGCAGTTTCACAGAAACCCCTGCACTGTTCTGCCTGAAATCTGGCAGGCCTCCCTCATACCCAAACAAGGGGTGATGTATGTGGCAGGTTAGGGTGGCCATTTAATGCCCCACTTTCAGACCTGGAGTCAGCAGTTTAGTTTCTCACCAGCCAGCAGGGGAAAAACATCAGGAAGAACTTGGAGGTGTAAGGGCTGGTGCTATACGGGGTAGAGAAGGCCTGACTTCATTCTGGGCATGACCTAAACTGCACCTTGCCAGGGTATGAAGGCCTGGATGGGACTGCCAGTGGCACTGCAGCCCCAAGAAATGCTAGGACCACAAGCCTCCCTGGTAAAATGTGGGTAGGAACAGGAGGCACCTGAACCTCCAGCCATTGCACAGTCCTGGCTGGGGAAATCCCAGACCTGTAAGATGTTTGAGAGACCTGAGGCTAACTGGTTGCAGTGGAGTTGTGAGGGTGAAAACAGGGGCTGCCATTTCTGCAGTTTTTACCCCACTGAGCCTTAACACAAAGTCACACATGTCATGAGTTTAGCTTAGCCTGAGGTGCAGTTTCCCATGCCTGCTGTTTTCATCAAAATATGCCCAAAACCCCACAAAGTTATAGGTATTTTAATGATTCCCCATTATTATCTATGGCCGAATCTCCGAATCTCTCTGAATTAGAGCCAGATCTTCTGAAGCCAATTTGGCTGCATCTATATGGGACAGTGATCTGAATCTCTGTATTGAATCACTGCCCTCCAAATCATCCAAATACAAATCAAATACTTCCCTAGTCACACAGGTCTATTCTTTTTTCTCCGTCATGTGGTTTATCCATCTTCCCCATGCCAACATCTTTATCTCCAGGTTCCAACTATTCATATCTAATATTCCCAAGGTAGAGAAGGCTCTCCCATCCCTAACATATACATATAAGCTATTTATGATTGTGCTTTGAAGAACATTTCTAAGGTATGAGTATGACTTCGTTATTCTTTTCTTTTTAATATAGAATAAAACTTGCCAGGTGTGTAAACCATGAAGAAGTCTAATTAAAATCAATAGAGAATTTAAAAGTGGAAAAAAAAATAAGGCCTTAGGAATTTAATTCATTAATTACACACACCTCAAGTAATAGGTAGGACTAGATCCCTGTTATAATTAATGAATGTTGGGAAATGCCTTTGACAAATGATACACAAACTGTAATAAACATATGGAATATTACCTGTGGGGTGTTGAAGCAGATAGTACAAATGAGTACAAGAGACACCTAGATTAGTTTTTGAGAAGACAGGGGTAAGGAATATATAACAACAACAACAATATTAATAGGAACAAGAAGCAAATAATGTTTGCACCGGAGTTGGAATCTCAGAAATAGCATGACTGTGTACACTGTATCTATTGGCATTTTAGAATTGTGCAGATGCCTGTCTTCACTGGAAAAGCTTGTTTTAAATCAGTGGTTCTCAACATTGGTGGCCAGTCCTGACCCAGTGCCCCTGACTCCAGACCCACTGTCCCCGAGTGTGTGGGGCATGGGGGGTCCCAAGCAGTTCCTTGCAGGCTGGAACTCTGCCAGCCTGAAAGGGAAAAACTGCCATTTCCCCATTTTTCTCCTTTAAGGACAATCCATTTTTAAAGTCTGTTCACATCCCTTTCATATGTGACCTCCTTTTGGGTGACCTCTTATGACCTCCTTTTGGGTAGCAACCCATGACTTGAGAAATGCTGGTTTAAATGACAAAGAATTTGAGGTTAAGTCAGAAACCTTACATTACAAAATGAGGCATTTTGGGCTACAAGACCATTTCCTTTCCTATGGGGTGTAACCCCCATAGTCAAGTAATCAAGTAATCAAGAACTCATCAAATCAAGGTTAAAAAGCAATATTTACCACCACAGCTGAAGTGTGCCAGTCTTTTCTGAGTGCCTCAGTTCAAAAAAATCTTGAGTATAGCAGGTCTGTCACTATGGAGAGAATGGTATAGAAGAGCTACCTAGGCATAGATTGGATGGAAAGGATGCAGCCATCTAGGACATAACCATCTGGAAGTAAATGAAGACTAAAAGATAGTTAAAAATTGTTTAGATTACAGGATGAAATTAAGACGAGAGAATTTGTACTGCGCAATGAATGACCGTAAAGTCTATTAACACTGTGAAACGTGATTGAGGGACAGAGCAGAAAACCCATCATTTGGTATTTCCAAGAATATTCTTGGCAAAACATTAGAATATGTACTTTAGTAACAGGAGTAATATTTAGTAATATGCGAAGTAACAGGAGTCGAAAGTCGAAGAAAAGACATTAAAATCATTGGATCTTTAAATTATAATAAAGGAAATTCATTTGTCCAACAATACCAGCAGGCAGTAAGAACACTGCTTTGTTGCATCTATAAGAGGTAATTGTCACCTCTGTTTCCCATAATTCTTAATCCATCTTTACTTGTCATTCAGTCTCCTCCAAAACAAACATAATCTAATGGGTTAGGAAGAACACGTGGAAAACAAACGCATGCAAGTTCTGCTTCTGGGGAAAGGTTCATGAGAAAAACTTTTAGGATAGATACTAGTTTTATTTACTTCTTAAAACCAAAAATAGGGCATAAAGTGAGAGTGGGGGTATCCTAGACAGAATAGAAGCCTGCTAGCCATTCAAAGGATTTAACACTAGTGATTAGATTTCTACATCTCCTGAAGACTGTTCAACTAGTATCGATATGAGCCTCTAGTAATCTACCCTGTGGTAAAACATGCATAATACAGTTCCTCTTCATTTCTATTAAATTTGGAGTGCTTTGTGGATAAAGTTTATGATGTACCGCAGGAGAGGGATAAATGGAAAAATAAATGATTTATAGACAAAAAATCTATGATTCTATAAATCTAAACACCACAAAATGTTTAGTACTGTGGGGCTTAAAACTAAGAGAATCTTGAAAGATTTTACCATGTTTAAGTGACAAACATAGAAATAACAGCCATGGAATTAAAATATCCCATGCCTATTTATGGAATAAATATAACTTCATACAACATAGAAATTCATGTACAGCTCCTGAAAAGTAAGTGATGGGATATTCAGCAGCTAGTCAACATGAATTCAAAGCTTTGTATGTTCCCAAGCATAATATTCATGAACCCCCTAGAGCCCTTGTTTATCACTTTTTCTCTATTCACGTCACTTCCATAAGGAAAAATTTAATTTTGGTCCATGTGATGTATTCATGGACTGAACTCATTTTCCCTGTGGTGCTGCCTAAATTAAGCTTGAACTCCTTGTTAACTCTTTTGTTAGCTTTGGTAATTGCTATGTCTCTGGAACTGTGTAGGGTGAAGTTTTAATGCTCACGGCAATGGCAATTTTTTGTCCATTTTGAAATAACATTTTATTAAACTGTTCCAATCATTGCTACATTCTTTGAGTCCTGGTAAGCCAGATGGAATACTTTCCCTATAATTTTATTTAAAAGAAACTTGAAAAAAAAATGGAGTTTTACTGTTTTTTAACATCAGAAATTTAGCATCAGCTATATTTTATGAAAATATATGAGCTTCCATTTAAGTTGTACTAGATAGCAGTGACTGTACGTATTACAGTCCTACACAAATAAATACCAATCCTTGGTAACTTTCTCAAATTAAGGTATTACCATCCCTATCTTCCACAAGTCTGGCAGCCCTGGGCAGAGCAGTAGGTGCTTAGTGGGAAAATACAAGTAAGAAACCACTGTGTGAAAGTAAAGGGGCTGACTGACAACATAGAGAACCTCTAGAGGGGAAAGGGCTGTGAAAGGTGAGGAGGGACAAGAGAGTCAAGAAATGTATGTTTAAAATAGGGATGAAGGAAACTTTTCAATTGCCCTTACAAAAAATTAGTCAATATTCACCAAACTATATGCAAAGAGAAAATCTGTTGTCTTATGAAAATCTGTTGTCTTATGAATGGGCCTTATTAAGGACAGAGCTAAGGTCTAATTTAAACTGTGGCGCTGTTGGCAAAATCTGTATAATTCATAGACAGAGAGAAGGTAATCGATTAAAAGCATAAATAAGGAGCAAGAACTATTTTGCACCTTTCAGTGTGGTTTTACAAGTGCATATGCCTGCAATAGTTCCCCTATCACAGAACAGACTGAGGCATCCCCAAACCTGTCCTTTTTCTCTAATGCCATCATATCATTGTATGTTAGTTCAACAGCTAAACCTTGATTATTGTTTATTCAATCATAGGATTGTAGGGTTGGAAAGGCCCTTACAAGGTCATCCAGCCCAACTCCCTACTGAAAGTGGGATCATCCCTGACTAAACCATCCTAGCCAAGTGTCTGTTCAACTGCTTGCAAATTTTCAGGGATGGAGATCTTACAACTTCTCTAGGTTGTCCATTCCAATACTTGACCAGCCTCATAGTCAGAAAGATCCTCCAACTTAAATTTCCTCTGCTGCAGCTTGAGGCCATTGTTCCTAGTCCTATGATTTATGGCTACATCTCCATCCTGTCTATAATTGCACTGTAGGTATCTGAAGACTCAAATCCCCTGTCAGTCTTACCTTTTCCAGACTAAATACATTTACCTCTTTCAGCATTCCTTGTAAGTCATATTTCCCAGGCCTCTTGTAATTTTACCTACTTGGATCAACAATGAATGCATCTAAAAGCATGCACATGCACATACACACTCACACAAATATACATGCTGAATTTCATCTCTTGAAACTGAAAAATACTATTATTAGGAATCCTAAAAGTTTTCTCTCTTTGCAATGAGTTTTTCAGATGCTCAGTATGCCAGAAATATTCTCTTGTGGGTGCTGTTTTGTGGTATGACAGAGGATTTTCTAAAGATTTCCAACATTCTTATGAGCTTTTTAAAGTTCAACAGTGCTTTAACAAAGTCACTCTGTAAATTCCAAGCTGCTTGTGATAAGTAAGGGATTCTACAGACTTGGAAAGCAGTGAAACAGAGGAGGATCCAAAAAAATTGAAGATTTCAATGGGTTTTGATTCTTTTGATTCTTTGTGCAAATGTCTTCACTTATTACAGACAAGTCAAAATGGTAGCTGGGAAAACAGTAGCTTGACATAATGGTGAAAATAAATACACATACATGTTTAATTTAAAGTTATGCATGGCATGCTTGTGAGCATGGTATCTGAAGAAACTGGGAAAGTATTATAAATGTCTGTAGATCTACATTTTGCTAAACAGTAACTATAGCTTTTTGGAAAATGTTAAAAATAAAAAACTATCAGAAAGCATGTGTGTGCAAATGCAAGCTCAAGAAAACTCCACAGTTAGCCTCCAAATCTCTGAATTTACATAGGAGACACCCAGGCCAGAATGGAGATACATAGGGGAAACCAAATCTGTTCCAATATGCCTATCCACTAACTTTTCTGTATCCTCCAAAAGGTCACTCTGTAAGATTCATGTGATATTTTGGTAAAATAAAATTGGGTGTTTCAACTAATGCTTCTGAAGCTTTTTAAGAATCATAAAATCAAAGGACCAGAAGGGATCTGTCAGATCCTCAATGGGCAGGAGGTTACTGGGCTCAAATGAGCTCAACGAGTTGCTTGTCCAGCCTCCTCTTGAACACCTCCAAGGATGGTGACTGCACCACCTCTGCTGGGAGCATGTTTCAGATTCTAGATACCCTTACAGAAAAGAAGTTTTTATTAATGTCTAAACTAAATTTTTCCCCAAGTAGTTTGTGTCTGTTGGTCATTGTCCTCCCTGAGGGTGCCTTTCTGAAAAGTTGCTCCCCTACATCTTGGTGTTTACCCTAGACATACTTCTAGGCAGATATCAAGTCACATCTCAGTCTTCTCTTGCTCAGAATGAACAAACCCAGTTCCCAGAATCTCTCCTCAGAGGGCCTATCCTTCGCAGAGCCATCCCTAGGGGTGTGTGGGTCATGGGGCAAATCATCCCATATGGGTCTGGGAGGAGGAAAGTAGGAAGGTCAGGAGGGTGCCGAGTGGCCAAAGCACAGAGCTAGCAGTGCACAGTGGCCACAGCAGCGCCTTTATAGCACTGTTCATGGGACTCCCCAAAGCGTGGGGCAGTCACCCCAATTCACCTCTGCCAGGAATGGCTCTGCCTCCAGGCCCTTAATCTTATGAGTGGCCCTTCTCTGTACCCTTTTGAGCTTATCCACATCCTTGCTGAAGTGCGGTGCCCAGAACTGGACACAGTACTCCAGCTGTGGCCTCACCAATGCTGGATAGAGGGGGAGGAGCACCTTTCTGGATCTGTTCTCAACACACTGCCCGATACACACCATAGTTCTATTTGCCCTGCTCATGACTTCATCGCACTGTTGGCTTACATTCATCTTCTGGTCCATTGTCACCACTGGGTCCCTTTCAGGTGCAATGCCAGACACTGGCCCACCACCCGTCATATAGTTATGGTGAAGATTCTTCCTACCCAGATGAAGGACCTGGTACTTGTCCTGATTGAACCTCACGTGATTGTGTTCATCCCATAGGACCAATCTGTTGAGGTCATCCTGGATCCTTACTCTATCCTCAGATGTGTCGGCATTTCTGCAAACTTAATCAGCCACTTGGTCTCATCCGCAAACTTAATCATTTCACTTTCCAAAAAATCATCCAAGTCATTGATAAAGATGTTAAAGAGCCCAGGCCCAAGCACTGATCCCTGGAAGACACCACTGGAGACAGCCCTCCAGGATGAGGTCATCCCATCGATTACAACTCTCTGGGATTGGCCCCTGGACCAATTACTAGCCCACCTCAGTGTAGACTGGTCTAGATCAGTACCCTTCACCTTAATTGAAAGGATCTGATGGGAAACAGTATCAAAGGCCTTGCTGAATATCACTTTCATCTTATTACAGGGTTGGAATGTTATAGCTATAATGGTCCAGGAAACATTGAAGAAGCAAAGGGGCTTTTTTGTTTGCTTGTTTTGTAATAAGTAACTGAAACTCCAATAAGACTGTGTATTTTCTTGGTATACGAAACTACTACCATAGAGAGAGGCAGCTTCAACAAGCTGAAATATGTTTAAGGTTACTGAATTTCTACTTAGTTTAAGGTTACTGAATATCTGCTTAGTTGGGTGAATGCTACTATAGAGCATATAGGGGTTCTTAAATACTATATTTGATTTTAATAGTTTTATATTATTTATATATCAAATAATCTTTAGGATGTGCTTTCTGATCAAAGTTATGGTATGCCTTTCAATTGTGTCAGAGCTCTGGAAGTAAACAGAACTGTTGTGTAAGTTAGCAACTTAGTTCTATAAAATGTATTTTAGAGTTTGTTGCAAGATATATGATGTGAGAGATTTTTTAACTATGTTAGCAAAAGAACTCCTAGAATTGGTACAAGCAGCATCCTCTTTAAGGAGTTTTGCCAGTATAGTAGTAACAGTAATTATGATTGCATGATTGTAGAACCAGTATGGTGTCTAAACAGAAAAGAAAAAAAAAAACATAATTGCAATCAAATTCAAATAAACTTTGTGCTTTTTCTTGCTGAACTAAAAATCAACCCAAACATTTGCTGTCAAGTAATTTTTTTTATCTTCAATATTTACTCAAAATTAATTTTGGGGCTTTTCAAGAAAAACAAAAAGGAAGAGGGTGATGCTGACCACACCTCAAAGTGACAGTACTTGCTAAAGTATGCCAGATCCAGGTTTAATTCCAACTTCTTCCGGGAGATATTTGCTTCCCCATGTCTCTGGAGAATGCTCTAACCATAATGCTATGCTATACTGTATGCTGCAATAGGTCTGTAAGGCTAGAAAGAGAGATATCACACAAATTATTACTGGCATTTGTGGAGCAACAAAGCGACACCTATTTGCTTTTGCTTTGTGCTGCCATAATACTTTCTATGGCAGCACAAAGTTGAAAAAAATGCAATATCTGTGTCCATCCTCAGTCTCCACTTCTGAAGAGATTTAATTTCTTAAATATTGATTCAGCTACAAAGCTAGTAAGAATGGAGGATAAGTGGGTGGTCAGGGCACTCATTTACAACATCTGGGTCCCAGTCCCTGCTCCAGTAAATGCTTAGTCTCCTAGGTGCTTCAGTCTTGGATTATTAACTTCTACGGTTCCCATTTCAGTCACTGTAATGCCACTATAGATTTTGCCTCATATGATATTAAAAATAATTCATTTGTCATATTCATACATTTAAGTTAATTGTCTTATGAAACAATTTCACTTGCTACCAATAAGCAACATGTAGATTTCCTTACCTAGATAGGAAGCAGAAAGACTAGCCAACTTGATTCTGCATCAACTTATTTAGAGAAGTAGCATCATAACTTTTCATCTACTAGTTTATTAGTTATACATGCTGACTTATACCTGTAGAATAAAACACCTCAGTAAAATCAGTGTTATGCACCTTATCTACCTCTGTAAACCAGTGGTATTTTCAGACTAAAGTAATTCACAAACATACTATATTTGTTCTTGTGAAACAAATATTGGATTTCAATTATTTACATTTAGTGATTAAAAAGAAAAATTAAATTACATCTGCAGCACCAGAAACTAAACAAACAACTTACAGTGTTAACACCCACAATATGTCTTTTTATAAAGGGGGGGGACACCATAGGTAAAACAATTTCTGTTGACATTTTTCTATTAAATGAGACAGTGATAAACACAGAGTGGTTCTGTCTTGGAGTACTAACATACAGTACATTAATGATGGCAACTGCACAACTAATTTTAAAATAATCCTATTTCTTCATTTATCTATATATGCATATGTGTATGAATTTGTGCATATAAAATAGTAAGACAAATAGTAATTTATTTAGATTTTGAATCATAATAGAATTATATCTAGTAAATAGAAATAATAGAGCACTGCTGATGGGTATTAAACTGACAAGTTTTGTGAATGAAGCTCCTTCTCTTTAGCGGGCATAGCCTCATGAGTGCTTTTTCACAGTTCCTACCAATATTCTCCAATCCTAAATTGGAAAGACCTTAGGGCAAGGAGATAATTGAGTCTCCATGCTCATTTAACCTGTGACTTCTTCCTTGGGTCTTCCAATAAGGGCAACTGTTATAATGATGATTTATGATATGGACGTCAGTCCATTAAGAACATGATCAATCCCATAAACTCATTTCGTATTGAAGCCTATAGGAGTGTTATTTGTTTGTTTAAATTTCTTAGGTTTTTGAGCCCAAGGTTATTAACTTCATATCACTGTTATTCTAGTGAGAATATATATAAAAGACTTCCTACATTGTGATTTTAAGACTTTAACTGATTTAATCCCATCATCATAAGTAAAAACAGGATATCTTCTAATACTTTCCTTTCTGATTACAAAGGCCATTGATTGCCTAAATGAATAGGAACAATTATTGTTCTGCAGGTATATTGTATAAATGAGCACAAATGGACGATACGCTGTTGCTCTGAAGTGACATAGAGTATATAACAGTGGGCACATCTACATGTGCATTAATGTGTTTTTCCTAACACGCATTACATTTAGTACCTCCATTGTAAGGTACTAAATTAATGTGCATTAGGCTGCACTAACGTGCAGGAATGCAAGTGCATGCTTTTTAGGTGATGGTTAATGCACAGTAGCCTATTTTACTGCTCTTTAACGTAATACCATGCTTCTTACATTTTGCTTTAATGTGCAGTAAAATAGGCTACTGCACATCAAAGCACACATATAGATGTGCCCAGTGTATTGTAGATGCCTAAATTAGCTCAACCCAGCACAGCTAATTAGCCTTGTTAAGTAATCACACTAATATAGCTACACTAGTTCTGGCTTCCTTCCTTTCCTTTTTCATGTCCTTGTGCATCAAGGAATTTAGCAGAATTCACAGATGTGTTGGACTTTGACACAGCCACTTCTGCTGGGACTTTGAACTTGGAACTGCTGGTTTGCCAACTATGCAAGTTTCTGCACCAGTCCAGCCCTGCTTCTGACTTATGAGCTAGCACCCAACTATGACATCTCATCAGGCATTGTCCTATACTGATTAGCTACAGCTTTACATCAGGCCTGTATGGTATAGCAATTTCTGTTTAGGGATGTATTTTTTTTCATAGAAATATCTGTATCAAAATAGTTTACTTCTCTCACTGAACCAACATAGGCTATACTCTAAACTAAACTCTGGGTATGTCTATACATGCATTTACTCCCGCCTAGATTTACTGTGCAGTAAGGTACTGAATGATGGGCAGGTCTACACATCACTGTACAGCAACGTTCCTACGGTGCTGTACTTTAGTCCTTCCTTTTGGCTCTCTGATCAGGGTACAGGGCTTAGAAAGAACTGCAGGGGTGGGGCAGGTACCATCCCCCTGCCCCAATCTGCTGTGGGGCAGCTAGCTACTAGCTTGCTGCTAGCTGCACCACTGATGCATCAGAAAAGGGGACCTGCTGCACCCCTGCAGCTCTTTCTAAACCCTGTGCCTCAATCACCCAATTGGGGCATGGGGCTGGGATCTGCCCCTGACCATGACAGCTCCCGCAGGCTGTGCATGGAAGTCTGCTTGCACAGCCTGGAGCTGGCTGGGGATTGCCTGCAATACCCCTTGGTGGACAGCTGCCTGTGAGCAGATTTGCCTCCTCACCAGGCATCTACACACGAGCTACAGTGCTATTACTAATGCTGAGTAAATTTGCTACTTGCATTTGCAGGTAGAAAATTTACTCAGGATTGGGGAGATTAACTGTGAAGCAAGCATGTGCACATGCAGACCCACCATAAACTGTGCCAATTCACTGTTAAACATCTCATGTAGATATGCCCTGAGTCTACATTAGAAAATTTGCCAGTATAAAAGATTTCATGTTGTAATTCTATTATTGCTGTAATACCAACTTGTTTATTATGCTGTCCTTGTTACTTGTTCTGGTCAAACCTTATGAAGAATGTTTTGCATTTGAAAGCTTGTCTGAATCTTTTCCAACTATTATACAGTTGGTTCAATAAAGGGTATCATTCTAAGAAGTCTGTGCCCTTCACATAATATTTGGATCATCATGGCTACAAAATTACCCTTACACTGAGTATAAGAGAATCATTTTGGAAATTATATTAGTATATAGTAGTCAGACATAGGGACATTATACGGACATAGGACCATAAGTAACTTTCCCACGTATGTCAGCGCTTTCTTTTCAACTTTTTGAAGTCTTTTGCTATACAGAAGTCCTACCATGTTTATTTAACCATTTTCATTGCCCGTCTCACAACCCTTTTAGTTTTTACTAGTATCTTGTGAACAGATGCCAGGCCCCTGGATCTGTGAATTTAATCCTAACTTGTCTTGGTTTTCCTATAATTTCAGTGGCAGGGTTAATATTAGCTGTTACACTCAGTTGTGCCTGTGTGTTAAATGCAAGAATATTATAATGGGATTTGGGAATATGACAGGCAAAGTGAAATAGATTTTTTTTTCCAGTGGTAGCTGCATAAGAAATAAATTTGCAATTAAAGGTTTACTGCTCATGTATGATATTAAGTTTTGTTATACTGCTCACTCATATTTCTCTCTTTTTTTTTTCATTTTCATGCATACAAAGTTGCTATGCCCCAGGGAGTCACTGTAAATGAAGTGAATTTTTATTATTTTTATCTCAATAACTATTCATATTAACTGTATTTAAGAAGTGGCACATATGCTTTAGAAGAAAAGATTTTTTCCAGCATGCATTCTCTCAGTTGAAACTTAAGTCTTTTTTTCAGATTCCTTAATGGATTTATTTTTAATTCTTCAGATTGGTCTTCCAGTGAAATAAATATAATGAAGCCAATTGCTAATAGAGATTTTCCACTTCTATTAGGTTGAACTTTCTTCCCAATACATATTTTTTTCATAAATCTTTTATTAACTTAATCATAAATATCAGACTCTATAGATATGAATGGGTCATTGTGCAGTAAATTCACACTCTGAACCCATATTCCTGTATAAAGAAATTATATGCAACATGGTTATAACAGGAATGGTTGGAATAACAGGGTTATATCAAACCCTTAACTAATGTACTGGCTAAAGATTTTTTTAGTTTTCTTCTCCGTTTCCAGAAATGTATCTCCTCTCCAGTCCATCCTGAGCTCAGAAGTAGAGATTTAAACTAATTAATTTAAATTAATGTATATAGTTATTTCTACCTTAGAGATAGGTATATGTGTGTACATACTTATATTGCTAGTTATTGTTTTGCTAATTATTATACAACTATACTACTCAGAACCAATCATCTTAATTTACTGATGTTTTCAAAACTAGCATTCAATTTAAATGCACATACCTTTGGTCTGCCTTCCTCCCCCCCCCCTTTTTTTTTTCCAGCTCACATGCTGCCATAAAGATTTCCAAGGAGTTCTATATATCCTGCATAATGCAGTGGAGCATGTGAACTAGCCACTGGTAAGATAAACTTGTCATTACATGAAGTATGCAAAGTAAAAGGTAACACATTCCATATATATCTCAGTATAGGGTCTGGCCTTAAAAGTTCATAGATGCAAAGTTCTGCCTGGTTCTAGCAACAACAATGAATTTGGGCCTCACAGGTTTGGATCCTTCTTTTTTCTTCTCCTTCTCCTTGTTCCACTAAAAGAAACTTTGTAAACTAACTTCTCTTTTTACTAAAAATAGAAAGAGTTCATTCACTTCAAAGTCATTACATATCGGGATAGTTAGTGGCAGCAAATCCCTGAAGCGTGCAGTTACATGGTCACACACCCCACTTCCCCCGTGTACCTCACATGCTGGTGGCTCCAGTTCCCTTAAATCCTACATGTCTGGGTCCCTTACAGAGTTCAAGCTATAGTTGTATCCCTGGGCTGGAATGGGACCAAGTAAGGAACATGTGAGGAAGGTGGAACCCAGCTACTCATACTACTGTCCCTGGTGGGCCAGGCATGGAGGAAGTCCCAAGGATGCTTCTACTCAGATACAGCAAAGAGCTACAGAGAGGGGAGTTACAGGATGCTGATCTCAGCAGCGGCACACAGAGTGCCAGGCTTGGTAGCAGTGGGCAGGCCTCTGCTCTCTGTCTTCTTTGAGTTTCACCTGCTGGCCTGAGGACTCCAGCTGTGGGAAGCATCTGTTTTGAGTGCCAGGCTGGGCTGGAGATGGAATGGGTAATGGGCAATAGCATAACTGTTTGGGGATAGTACGGGTAACTTTCCCAGGCCCCAAACTGGGATGTGCTCGGGTGGGGGATAAGAAAAAAAGGGTTGCTGGTAGCAGCAGTTATGTTTGTGCTCATGAATGCAAGCTGGAAGTCACTGCTTCTGCCTTGCCCTAAGTGCAGGCAGTGTCCCAGCACTGCTGGTGCTGAGACCTGTCAGGGAAAAGAGCCTTACCTACTGGAAGGACTCCAAAAGTCCCCAGCAGCTGCTACTGTGGTACAATCTGTCTGCCAGGGTGGGGCTTCAGCCACCCCTGCAGCAGTGGTCACATCTGCACCGATATTTTTAAAATTCCTAGATCCACCCATGATAGTAAGTGTATTCTCTTTCAGGAAACACCCTACATCAAATCTATTTCAGTGTAAATAATTAAAATCCTCTTAGGAAGCACTCCCTCTAGCATTAAAGTGCAGGTGTTTTATTATTTTTGTATATTTTTTAAAGTTTCTCCATCTTGGATATGAGATACTAAATGTTTGGAGAGTGTGTTCTTGGAACACTATCATTGTAAAATATTTTGGATCAACCAGTTAAATTATCAAATGGTAGGATGCCACCACTGGTAGGATTACTAACATAGGCAAAACACCCACATATATTGGAACTTGGCTGGACTTGAAACAGCACCTTGGACAATTGAGCTTCATGGCGATGTGAAGGTTAGCTTAGGAAGATAAGCAATTCCATGCACGGGTTTCACCCCTACATGCGATCTAAGAGTTAGGGGTGGGGGAGGGGGACTTCAAACACTATAGCCAATAAACTTTACAATGACTTGCATTAACTTCAAATGGCACTGGATCAGGCCCCTAAATACCAAACAAGTAGGCAAAAGGATTCTTCAACCCAACCCTTTTGTAATCATCTGAATAATGCCAATTAATCTTAGTGCCAGCCCCAAACATTAATCAGACCCTGAAAAAAACATGATATCAACTTAAGTTTTGATATAAAAAATATAATATGAGATTTTTTTTGTTTGTTTGCTTTTTGACATTGGTATTTCAACATTCTGGGTGCAGTCATGTTATATTTTCAAGCTTTCTTCTGGTAACTGTGAGGGTAAGAAACATCTCTGTACATAAAAATGTCACCTAATCTTACAGAATCACTTGTAAGTTGAAACTCAGGCATTTGGTAATGACAAAAATATCAGAAAATTAATGATAAAACCACAAGAGTTAGATAAAACAGCTTTCTATTAAAATGTGTGTCAGTATTTGGCCATAAAAAGAATGGAAATGGAAATTTCTCTGAGAGCAGCTATTCAGAAACGTGTCTAGAAATTGTGGTACAATTTCTATCAACTGATGTTTCTCCAGCAGGTTAGTTGTAATGCTATGGAAGGTCATAAGAAGCAATTAGAGGGGTGGCAAAGAATTCACAATTTTATTATAATCCATGACAAGGAAAATGTTGCCCTTATCCATTAAGGTTACCCATGCTCTCTGTCAACTTCTTGCAACTCCCACACAAAGTAATTACATATGTTTTATCATTGTTACCATCAAAGCATATTTTTACTGTTGCTTTTACAGTAAACATGAGGGGGCTGCAAAAAATGTAGATTTTGAAAATTGCTTTAGAAAAAAGTCAGATTTTGTTGTTGTTTCTGCTATAACAAAAATCTATTTTTAAGGCGATTTGTTGTTCATTGATTTACTGCCAATTCAAAATGCAATATATACATTTCTTTAATCATGCATGATATTTTTAATATTGGGCATCATACTTTTTTGTAATTACAAAAATAAGACAACTCCCTCCCAATGAAAGGTTTAAGAGATGTGTGAAAGAGTTGCAACAATTGGCCAATCTGTTAGAAAAGTGGTTGAAGCCACAGGAGGTATCCAAGGTGGAGTTATGTGACCAGATCCTATTGGAACAATTATGAATAGATTTAGAGGAAAATACCCAACGTTGGGTGCGGTGTCATTGACTGAAGTCATCGGCAGAAGCATTATGCTTAACCGAGGATTTTGATAGTGCTCACATGGATAACTACTGAGAGAAAGCCCAGAACTCCTCAAGTTGGACAAGAGAATGAACAAAAGGAACTTGAGAAGGGAAGAGACCAACTACAGTATGTTTCAGGTGTGGGAAAATTCGACATATTGCAAGGGAGTGTGCCAGTGACCCTCAGTTGGGTCCACGATCTAGGGAAATACCATTCAAAACCCAGATACACAGAAGTGAGAGGAGTAACAACAGGCAGGTGGAGATGATGGACTGCAGCATCGGAGAAACACATTGGGAAGCATCAAAGGAAAAACCCATTGTGTGGATCTGAATTGGAGGGAATAAATGCATGCTTACCTCAATTTAGCCAGCTATTACTGCAAGTTCATACCACATTTTGCCAAGATAACCACCCTCTTGACCGACTTATTAAAAGGACGAGGCAATGAGCCTATAAAATGTGAAGAAAAACATTTAGAAGCTTTTTGTAGGACTCAACAAGCTTTATGTAATGAAGCAGTCCTTCATACACCCAACTTCACCCGTCCTTTCATTTTACAGATGGTTGCATGAAGTTATGCTGTGGGCTATGTGTTGACGCAGAAAGTAGATGGGATAGAACGGCCGATTGCCTATGCTACTTGGAAACTTAACCCACCAGAACAAAGGTATGCCACTATAAACGTGAGTGCCTAGCGATGAAGTGGGGAGTAGAATATTTTCGGTATTATCTCCTGGGCCGTAAATTCAGATTGGTTACTGATCATGTGCCCTTGAAGCGGTTAAAGGCAAGGAAAAGAGATAATACACGAAATACCAGATGGGCATTCGACTTACAACCATTTCACTTTGATATTGAATACAGGCATGCCAACATGGTAGCAGACTTCCTATCTCGATGTGATCCTGGTACCCAATCCCTAGAGGCCTTGAATACTCAGGAAGATCCGAACTCTCTCCGCATTGATGATCAAGATAAACAACAAAAGGAGCCTAGTGGCGTCTTAAGGGGGAAGGCGTGTGAAAAAGTAAACAGCAACATGGCAAAAAGAGCTGGAGAACGCCGCTTCCGGAGCTATTACCATATTAGGATAGAAGCTCTGGGAAAAGAAAAGAAAGAGGAGAAAGGAATCTTAGAAAGGGAGAAGAAAGAAAGAGTGTCTGAAGGAGAAAGTGAGGGAGAAATAAGACTTCCAGGAGATAAGACACTTACCTCTGGATTTTTCTTGTCACTGGAGAGAGCAGAGCTCTGAGAAAGAGGGACGGATTCCTGAAGAGGCCCCGGAAATGGGGATGGCAGCTGCGCTGAAAAGTAGACAAACAAACCAAAAAAAAAAAAAAGAGTGAATTGACTCACTCCCACAAGTTTAATGAAAACAACTGAGTGCTGACCACAAGGATTGAAGGCTTCAGGCATGCACCAGATGAGATACACTCAGGATAACAAAAGTAAAGAGCGAAAAATAACAAGGCTTGAAGAGAAAAGCCTGCTCTAAAAAAGAAAAAAAAAAAAGGAAATAAATAGACAAAGCAGAGTTAAAGGGACTATGCTTACAAACACCAAGTTCAGTACAACCAAACTGGTGAAGGTTAAATAAGATCAGTATGTAGCTAGAATTACAAAGTTGATACAATTGTTAGAAAAAAAAAGGACCATTTCTGTTTAAAGATAACGAAAATTTGTATAGTGTTATAAAGAATAAAGATAAAGACAAGTGTTAATCTGCATCTGATTGTGAATATATATATTCTTGAGTGTGTGGGTATAATCAAGTGAAGTTTTCCTCTATAATACCAGGATTCTTAATTAAGACACCCAAAGAGCAAAATAAAACAACAAATATATATATAACAACCCTCCTGACAAGTGACATCATAAAGCAGAACATATTATAACAACATCCAAGACGTGGCAGATGGGAAAGTCAGGGTACTTACAGTTCTTTGGGAGATTATAGAAGGATACAGAGAGTCAAGGTCCACCATCACAATATGCTTTACCAAAACAATTACACACATAATATAAAGGAGCAGGGCATTTTAAGCAAGACAGTGCATACTTCCAATGGTACTTGGTGCCACTTAAAGACTTCTCTTTAATAGAGTCTGCAGTTCCCATGATGCATGGGAAAATGGATTAAAAAAAAAAAAATCACTCATCACGTTGACAACAAAAACTTCAGTAATCAGGTCCTTTCTCTTGAATTATAATTTTACATTTCAATAGTGATTACCAGGGATCCTGGTTTTACAAAACAAAATTCTCCAATAAAAAAACATAAAAATCCATGTTTTTCTCTGGCACCCTCCCCACAATGCTGATTGGCCAAGAGAGCCACAATTCATGCACCGCTTCCCCTTGCTACTGATTGGCCAAGAGGGGCGGGACTGCAAAAAAGGCAGCCCTCTTGGCCAATTAGCAGCTGAGGGAGGAGAGAATAGCCATCATCTTGGGTACTTCCCTGTGTGCCAATTTATTCCCCACACTGGGCTGCTGCAGTGGCCGTGAGAACCGCTGGTTCACTGAAGAGCCAACATTTTATTTTACTTTTAGATTAGCTCTGCCCACCCCCAATGATTCTAAAGTTTCTCTTTAAAAATGTAAATTTCGTATTTTTGCATGGCAAACAGCTTTCTAGGAACCCTGCTAATTACCATATATTTCATTAGTAGAAACAAAACACAGCATGGAATGACAAAACACATCTGTCTATGGAAAACATGGGGCAAAGCTGTCTGCAGTGGTACAAGTAGCTGAACTTGCTGCTAAATGAGGCCTGAGAAATTAGAAAAATTATAACATTTTATACAATTTGCATATATATATACACACACACACACACACACACACATACATGCACAGACACACACATACACACACACACACAAATCATATCTCTGAACAAGATGCTTCCTCCTGAGAGTGAATTGATTTTTTTTAAAAACCTCCTTTTCAAATATACATTACAAGAGATTTTAGAGTAACTAAAATTTCATTTTTTTTTTTTTAGCTCAAGTCTTCTTATCTAACAAGGATAGCTGTTATCAGCAGATTCTAAACATAGAACTGGAAAACATGAAAATAAAAGTATTTTCACATTTATTCTGTACTTTTTCCTTAGATAGATGCTTACATATTTTAAATTATATTCTTGAATTAAATTTATCATCAGAACCTCAGAGACTCAGTGTAAAAAATTATGGGATGCTGAATATGGCATTTCACAAACCTGTTGTTCTATCAAACCATCATATACTGATTGATCGTACCTCTAAAAGGAATAGCTATTACAGCTGTTCTGAAATTTTCAGTTCATTCAAACCATGGTTACATTTGTCCCAAAACATTCACATTTCATAGATTCGCAGATGTTAGGGTCAGAAGGGACCTCAATAGGTCATCAAGTCTGACCCCCTGCCGTGGGCAAGAAAAAGCACTGGGGTCAGATGACGTCAGCTAGATGCTTGTCCAGTCTTCTCTTGAAGACTCCCATGGTAGGGGAGAGCACCACCTCCCTTGGAAACCCATTCCAGAGTCTCGCAACACATACTGTGAAGAAGTTCTTTTTAAATCTGCTCTCCATCAATCTGTGGCCATTGTTCCTAGTTACTCCAGGGGGTGCCCTAGTAAATAGAGCATCTCCTATTCCCTGCTGCCCTCCCCTGATGAGTTTATAGGCAGCCACAAAATCACCTCTCAGCCTTTTCTTGCAAAAGCTGAAGAGATCTAGGTCCCTGAGTCTCTCCTCATAGGGCCTTTCCTGCAGGCCTCTGACCATAAGAGTGTCCCTCCTCTGAACCCTCTCCAGATTTTCCGCATCTCTCTTGAAGTGCAATGCCCAAAACTGGACACAGTACTCCAACTGTGGCCTGACCATCACCTCCCTGGGCCTTTTTGTCATTCATCTGCTAATGTCTAATAAAGTACAGCTAACCATGTTGATCACTTCATCACATTGATGACTCATGTTCATCTTGGACTCAGCTATGGCTCCAAGATCCCTTTCTACTGCTGTGCTGATGAGAAGGTCCTCCCCCAGCCTGTAAGTGTGTTGGTGGTTCTTTTTGCCCAAGTGCAGCACTTTGCACTTGTCTTTGTTGAACTGCATCCTATTTTGCTCTGCCCATTTTTCCAACCTGTCCAGATCTGCCTGGATGTATTCCCTACCCTCTGCTGTATTAACTTGGCCCAATAATTTGGTACCACTGCGAACTTGGACAGGGTGCTCTCCACACTCTTGTCCATGTCACTGAAGACATTGAATAGTAGGGGTTTGCAAAGTGGGTGCTATTCAATTTATATTTGGGCCAAATCAGGGACAGTGATTCAAGTCTTTGATTCAGATCACTGTCCCTGATTTGATTCGGCTGAATCCATATCTGAAGAGTTGATGCTGATTAGGAGAATCAACTATTCAGGCATAGACACAGCTTCAAATGTTTTTTTTTTTTGTTACATACCTTGAGATACCAGCATGGCTTATGAATTCTGTGATTCTGAGGCACATGAAGCATCCCACAGGAGTGCAGGGGGTCCCCTCCACATGCTTAGCAGTGAACCTGGAAGGGGACAAGAAGTACTTCCAGTCCACTTTCAGGTCCACCGGGGAGTGCACGGGGGGACTTGGCGATTGCCTGCAGGGGGACCCAGGCCGTTCCCCCCCAGACCCAGTAGGCACCAGTCACACTTCTGTGGGACAACCCACATGCCCCAGCATCACAGTGTTCACGAGACATCTGCTACCTAGAGGTACGTAGAAAAAATGTTTAAAACTGTCTATGTCTGAATCACTGAATCTCTCTGAATTGATTCAGAGGGTTCTGATTAAATTTTAAGAGATTAAAGGGTCCTCTGATTCAATTTGGATTTTTGGAGTTTCAGTCAGTGAATTGGGAGACCAAAGCTTCGCACACCCCTATTGAACATCACCAGTCCAAGGACTAAGCCTTGTGGGACTCCACTGCCCACATCTTTCCAGGTCGATATCAACCCATACACCACCACTCTCTGGATGTGACCCCTAAGCCAATTTGCCACCCACCTAACTGTGTAATAACCTACATTATAGCTTGTCAGTTTATTTATGAGAACAGAATGTGATACCATATCAAAGGCCTTCTTAAAATCTAGGTAGATGGCGTCTACCTTGACTCCTGAGTCTAAGCATTTTTTGACCTGGTCATAAAAAGAAACAAGGTTAGTCAGGCAGGATCTACCTGCAATGAACCTATTAGGGTATTGAGGGGGAGTGCTGGGTGTGCAGCTGAATAAAAGTTTTTTTCCTGTGTCTCAGCAAAAGCCACTAGTCACAAGGCTGGATGATATATTAAAACTTTGTTAATGCTTAAGTAAGTGAATTCTTAATGAAAGGATAGGGTGCAAAGTACATGATGTGTTGTGTAAAAATAGGATGCACCCCACCAGCTATCATCAGGAGATAAAGCCAAAGTACAGCCTTGCAGATGGTGCTGAAGTCAGCAAGAAACTAGAAAGAACCAGCAAGAAACCACAATTGACCAGGAGGTGACGGGGTCAAAATCTTACGCATGTGTGCTTAGCAGAGAAGCATGTAAATGAAGGAAAGGTATAGGCAATACCATGCTAAGGAAGCAAACAGTAAACAGAGGTGGAGCTTGAAATAGGAGGAGAAATGGGTGGAATCAAAGGAGGGACATAGGCAGAGTGAATGTTAATATGTATGAACCAAGTTGTTTTTTGGGACCTGGTCCAAAGCTGTCTCCATTTTGAATAAAGCTGTTGTGAGCAATGTGTGCTGGTGTTTGTTCCCTGCTTGCTCTGGATAATGAGTAACAGGATTCATGAGCAATTGGATCGTTGTATCCCTAGTCATTGGGTGCCACATGGAGTCAGAGTCTAACAGAACCCATGCTGGTTTCCTTTCAGCATTATTTCCCCTGCTGGGCTCCCACAAATGTGATCCTTAATGATTGTTTCCAGGGTTTTCCCAAGGATAGAAGTGAGACTAACTGGCCTGTAGTTTCCTGGTTCCTCCCTCCTCCCTTTCTTGAAAAGAAGGACCACATTGGCCCTTTTATAGTCCTCTAGGAACTGACCAGAGCACCATGAGTGCTCAAACAGCTGTGCCAGTGATGCTGCTATGACACTGGCCAATTCGTTCACCACCCTTGGATGAAGCTCATCTGGGCCCACTGATTTGAACACATCCAGCCCCTCCAAGTGCCTCTTCACTAAGTCTGTGCTAACAGTTGGTGGTCTGGGGTCCTGCCCATGTCTACCTATGATCCAACTGGGAGTTTGTCTTGGTCTGTGTCTAGGAACACAGATGCAATGAACTCATGGAAGACCAATTGCCCAAGTTTGTCCTACAGGGGTCCTATGTTACCCTGCACATTTTTTAAAAAATTGACCAGACAGACCACCCACAGATTACTTCCTGGATTTCTTGATGATACCAAGCTGTGGGGCATAGTAGGTACACTGGAAGGTAGGGTTAGGATTCAGAGAGAACTAGACAAATTGGAGGACTGGACCAAAAGAAATCTCATGAGGTTCAATAAGGACAAAGTCCTGGACTTAGGACAGAACAATTCCTGCATGCCATAAAGGAAGTGGAGAAATTGTAGAGCGTCCCGCTGAGGAAATGCTTAGGGGACTGGAACACAAGACTTCTGAAGAGAGACTGATGGAACAGGGCATATTTAGTCTGTAGAAGAGAAGACTAAGAGGAGATTTAATAGCAGCCTTTAACTACCTGAACAGTGGTTCTGAAGAGGATGGAGCTAGACTGTTTTTAGTGGTGGCAGATTTTAGAACAAGGAGCAATGCTTCAAGTTGCAGCAAGAGAAGTTTAGGTTGGACATTAGGATAACACTCTCACTATGAGGGTAGAAAACACTGGAACAGGTTCCCAGAGAGTGGTGGAATCTCCATCCTTGAAGGCTTTTAAGACTCAGCTAGACAAATGGTTAGGATGATCTAGCTGGGATGGTCTGGTGCCTGGAATGATTTATCTTGGGAAAACCTTAATTTTCCAAGATTCTAGGACTATGAAAGGCAGGGATAATATGCTTCTGTGGCTCACAATTCCAGGACAGTTGCAACAGGTAAGCTTCCCCAATACTATAGACCATAGCCGTAACTAGGGACCCGATGAATTCACGATTTTGCAAAATCTGCTCAATACCCACAAAATCCATGGAATACATGAAGTCCATGAGGGGGTGAGGGATGGGTGCAGGGAGTGTGATAAAAAATTTACTGAGTGCTGCATCAACTCACTGGAGGGGAAGTGGGGCTGGCCACTCTGAAGGCTGCTGGCAAGATTGCTGTCACCCCAGCCCCTCACCATTGATTGGTTGTAAGGGCTGCCTGTCATGTGGTCCTGCCTCCCTCCACCAATCAGTAGCAAGGGCAGGGCTGCATGACAGGCAAGCCCTGGAGCCCAATCAGCAGCAAGGGGCTGGTCCACCAGGGTCCCTTGGCCTATTAGAGGCATAGGAAGGCTGCCAGATTCCATCTATAAAGTGATTGCCTGGACCCACATTCTTCCTGCAAAATTAGGAGGCACCCCTGTGAATTAGGCAGATCTTTATTATAGCCATATCAGCTACCTGCTGTTACGCTATAAAACAGATACCCCTGGGAGCTCCAGCTTTAACTGGGATTAACTAATGCTCAGATCCTACTCCACATTACCACAGGAATCTTGGAAGTTCCAGGAGAGCCACAGATGCTAGACTCCTAGGTAGCTCCTTATTATCAGTTTTATTAGTTAATACCAAGAAAATAAATCCTTATCTACCTGTAGTGTCCAATAAACATCTGGTTTCAGAAATACCACATCTGTTTCTGAAATACGATTTTCTCTGAAATATAAACTGACAGGAAATCTTGATTTTCAATTGAACAAAATCCTTGATTTTGTAAACCAGAAATCTTACTTTATGGTTATGTATATAAAACTCTATTTGTCATTAACCAGAAACTAAAACAGCGGTTAGTGTTTTGATCCTCCTTTTTGTTATTACAGTTTTATGCCACCATATCTGTCAATGAACTCAGAGACAAAGCATTTCTTAATCTGCTTCCTTGTAAGGCCACAGATGAGCATTATCTTATATATATTAAAATTAACAGGTATTTGATTTATCACTAAATTCAGTCTTCTTTGGTTTTCTATATCTGCAATGATACCCAAAACTTCTTGGTGAAACAGTTCCAGGAGAATTCAGTGTTCTCTGTATATACAGAGAAGCTATACTAGCTTCTACAGGTGTTAAAGGCCTCTTTCCTGTTGCAGGGGCACTCTGGTGCCCTGCTTCTATGAAGGGATACAGGTGCCAGTTGCTGGGGCAACCGCAGTTGGTCAGCTGACCAGGAGGGGGCAGGGCCTGGAGTATATAAACAGCCCAGGCTGAAGCCTAGCTGGCAGTTCCCCTCTGGCAGCCTGAGCAGAGCAGCACAGCACAGCGCAGCGCAGCGCAGCGCAGCGCAGCCTGACTGCCTGAATGATGGTATGGGGTGGAGAGAACCCTGACAGGGAGGTATGAAGGTGAGCCAGGGTGGCACAGAATTTATGTTATGGTCAGGAGGCTTATTCTGTGTTATAGCCAGTTGACTTATGGCTTTGTATTTTCTGTTCGGTTGTTTGTGTAACACCGGAGGACCGGGTGAGGCTGTAGGGGTTGGAGGAGGCCTCAGGGGAGCTCCCCAGTAGCGAGGGGTTCCTGGCACCAGAGAAGGTGCCGCATTTGAGGGTTTGTACAGACTCCGGCCCCAGTGGGGCAGAGTCGTGCAGCACGAGACAGGCCCCAGTGTGGGCGTGAGCATGAGTAGAGCCCTAGGGAGGGGCATGCAAGCAAGAAGCCCAGTGAGGGCACAACGTTTAGGCAGCACTGACTCCAGCCCCAGAAAAGGGGCCTTGAGGGCCAGGTAAGGCAGAGGCCGCCTGACCCTGATTGTGCACAAGTCAGGTGTAAGACCCCTGAGGAGGGTCAGGGGGCCAGGCACAGCTACGGCCACCTCAGCCCTGACTGCGGGAAGCGCGGGAGATGAAACCCAGTGCAGGCATCGCAATCATGGGAGACGAAGCCCCAGTGCAGGCAACCTGGCCGCAGGAAGTGCTGGAGACGAAGCCCAGTGTGGACTACGTGAGCACAGGAAATACGAGACAGGCCCCTGTGGGTGAGCGCGGGACGGCCCTGATACAGGCGAGTGCTCGGAGGTGAGCACACTAAGGCCCCGGTGAGGGCAAGAACAGGAATTAGGAGCCCAGTGAGGGCAAGTGTATGAATAGATGCCCAGTGGGGGCGAGAATGAGGGTACTAAACTGGTAACTTGGCACAGTAAGGGTGCCAGGAGAGATTGTGGCCACTCCTAGGGTCCCGCGCTGTGACATTTCCCTGGAAAATATTTACTTGCAACTCCATCTAACAGAATACAGACTGGTGACCCAATTTTAGATTAATTTAAGTAACATTTACTAACAACGTGCAGAATAGAAAAAATAAAAGTTTAAAAAATAAATTCCTACTCTAAAAAGTGCTTTCACAGTCCAGTTAGATACGTATGTTTACATTACAGTTAAAGATATGATTGTAGTACACATACATTTATGCACATTTACACAAATTAACTAGATTAAAGTTATGAAGAATGGTTATGTTGACACATGCTGCCAAATGCTGTATAAGCATATCCATAGAGAATCTAATCTTTAAATTATAGAATAACTAAGGAAGATTACTGCATGTCACAACAACATTATAAAATCTGTCTGCTTCTAACTCATTCCACTTACTCAGGAGAGGATGTGTTATCAATCTAAACTTCCAGCTAAGTGGTACTACATCTTGGCTTTGAAGTAAAGTTGTCAGAAATTGACAATATGCATTTAGCTTTTGATTACATCAGCCTTTGGTCATTAAGGAAACCACAGTTGCATCTTCCTGTTACAGCCTATCTGATTAAGTTATATGATACATCCTCTAGCATTATTCACATCCTTATACAAAAGAAGCTCATTTCCTTTGTTGCATTTCACCCCACTGTTACAGAAGCACCTTTTGAAACACATATTTGGAGTTGTTGCTTTTTTGCTACTCCATGTCACCAGTTTAGGTAAACTATCTTCATGAATACTCTTTCTTGACTTCCTTGCAGGGTATCAAGGCATCATTCTTTGCATTTTTTACATTTAATTGTAAATTAGTTTACTTCATACTATTTTATGTAGCTACCTCATTTACTCATTAATCATCAAGCTACAATAGTTGGTCTAAGGGAATTTACTGCAAGATTAAAGTAAAAAAAAAATAATAAAAAGAATACAGCAGTAAAGGATTACAATTAGTTAGTGGGCCACAAACTGAGTGGGGAATGATAGCATTCATTCTTTTATTATGGGATATGTAAGCATTTATACAATCTATAACATATTCATTGATGCTTCTCTCAAGAGATGTATGCTAATTTTAGTCATTTATAATCTTAAACTAGAAAACATAGCAAGAGTGCCTTTCCATTTTATTAAAATTAATCATGCCATTATTTAAGTATCATTGAAATGTTTGACACAATTTGATTACAATCTCTTTTCTAAACTTTAATTTAGATCATTCTATTTTTTTATTCTGAACATCATTAGCTGAGAGTCCCCTATATAATTTCCACTATAACCTATAATTATCACTAACAATGATCTGTGTATTGGTGGTGGTGGTGTGGGCGAGGTCCAGTTTGACTGTTCTTTTGAACCTTTAAAAGACAAGATACTGACAAAAAGTTGTACGCACACACATATTCTAACATCTAACATTCATCCACATTAAAGTATGGCTCCTAGAACCAGCATTTTTAAATCGACAGTTTCAATGTATGGATGCATGCATGCATGCATCTGAACACACACAGCCACACACAAAATTAGCATGAAAATGTTCTTTATACATCTTCTGTGACTGCTCTAAAATATGACATTCTTTAGTAATTTGCTGGCAACCTAACTAGGCATTCTAACTGCATTTTTTTCTTTTCTGCAGGAATGGATAAAAGTTCATAGGTGACAAGGTTCAGAGGCTGCGCAACAGAAATATTCAAAGCTCAGGAAGAAGTGTGCTTCACATATGCCAGAAAGAATAGGGAAAATAACAAAGTTTCTGCAAGTTGGCTGGAGAGCGTACATAGGAAAACCAACTGGACACCACTGTAAAAGTCTTTTATAAAAGCTATAGGACTTTGAGACCACCTAACTTAAGTCATTCAGGATTCCTTCTACAGCTTTCCCTCTTAGTCATGATAACCAGTGCCAAAGTTAGATTTCCTTAGTTAAATATGTGCCATTACTGCCCACAGTTATCCACAAAGTTTCATATAAGATAGCTGCTTTTAATACTTCCAAGTCATCAGAAAAGCACGTTCTCAGTTTGTGACCAGCAAAAAGCTACAGTAATAAAAATTACCTGTCTTATATTATTTGCATAGCTTTCTCCTTAATACTATCCGATATAGTCATATACAAGTTTGATATACTCAAGAAAACTTGAGTTGTATAAGATTACTTACGTAAGTAAAATTATGTTAACAGAAGTATAAATGAATTGTTAGTACTGAAGAATGTATGAACCTATGTTATCTCATTAGCACTGAATTGAATATACCATCAATGGCATACATGAGTTATACAAACTCTAGGCAGTCTGTAATTCTGAGAAATGTGTACGCGTCAGTGGTGTATCGGGCCTATGTGAAGAAGGATATCAGTTAGTCTTATTTCAGGACAGTAAATTCATTTCAGATTTTCTCCTAAGTTTCAGGGTAAAAAAGATCAGTCCATTATTTTTTCTTACAGCAAAAGAACCACCTAATTCAAACTACAACATATATCTCCATAATAAAAGGCTTCTAAAATATCAACTATTCTTCATCTTTATGCTTATTTCATATACACACAATATAAACAGTACGAATTATATAAAATATAATTGTATTATAATTTCTACATTCTTTAGTATCTAGCTTTTTTATTTAAAATTCTGTTTTTTATTTAACTTCCAGTTTTGGGGTGAGGGAATTGCAGTGAGATGTTGTGGCAAAAGAAAATAAGATTACTATTTCTTGGCAATTAATATTGTAAGTCAGATTTGTGAACATTTATAAATAAAACCTTAATAAGAATATGCAAATAGGTTAAGTTCTTCAGTAAATAGACATTAATTAATTTTGAAGATTGTAATTATAAATAAGTATTGAAATTTAATTTGACCTAAAAATTACTATCTCTAGAAGAGTTATATATTTTGTGCACACGATTTTTTTCCTGGTAAAAATTAGTTAGATAATTCCTGACAGAAGTATTATTATATCACTTACATCAGACAATGGAGCAGAGAACTAATTTGGATGCCATTGCACTTAAGACACAAGACCTGATTTTTTTTTTTTTTCTCAACCGTCACTAGAAAGAAGAGAGAGAGAGCCAAATAATCCATGGAGTGTTGGATGTGTGGGGAAAGTGAACAGATGGTGTGAAGGGATTTGGAGAGGAATTCAGGGATAGGCATCTCACAGGTTGGTGCTGTCATGGAGGACTGCCTTGATTTCACATCTGAACAACCATGAATATAACTTGGTATTTGTTTAAAAAAAAATCCTGGGTAAAGTCTAGATGTCAATTTACTACATTTCTATATCCAACCTCAAATGGCTACAAGACTCCAACCCTATATCAAACTTTAAATGAATACATGAAAAATCGATTCTGTGCAGAATGAAGCCAGTGTTCTTTCAATCTGATGAGTCTGTTGTTCATTTTATACAGCTGTATCAGCAATGGGTTGTTAAAGTTGTTCATAAGAAATCAAACTACTTTCCACAAGTACAGTATAGTCTCCCCATAAGAGGATAACAAAGGTCTATTGCAGCGTACACAAGCTAAGCATCTTACTGCCCTTGAGTAGATTACCTTTTTTTTTTTTAACAGATGAAGAGAATTATGAAATAAGAGAAATATGGAATAAGTAAAGTGTTTGCCTAGCATCACATTGACATATATGGAATATCTGAGAAAAGAAAAGAAAAAAAAAATTATATGATTCATATCCTTCTGTCCAGAACAAAACACTTCTTCTCTTTCATTAATCAAATCTCAGTAGTTAATCAAGTTATTTAAGAGATTAATGTAAACAACTACTCATTAGAAATTTTTCAGGGCATAGCAACTTTTATTACTTCTATGAATTCCATGGATAATGTGGTGTACTGGCACATGATCTCTTAGCTAGCTCTATATATTCATGCCAATATCTTTCATATTACACTCCTCTAATAGTTTCTATGCACAGTGGGACAGAAGAAGCCAAGTATTAGCATACCAAAACAACAAGAGCAGAGAAATAAACTATTTTACCATTTCTGATTAAAAAAAAAAAAAGAAAATATTGTAATCCCAAAGCAGAAAAATAGCAACATCTCAAAATTAGCTGTGAACTAAAAATCTGTAAAATATTCAGTTTTGGGCAATCCCTTGCAGCTGAGGATGATAAGGCAATCATGGAAGACAATCTGTGATCCAAAGATGGCTGACGAGGCCAATCTGGGATCAACATACTCTGATGCAACTCAAGCACATGTTTCCATGCAGGGTGAATGGCTCTGAATTCTTAATCTGGTGCATGACTCATGGTTTTTGCTACTCCGGCTTTTCCATCTTCTGTTATCCTTGTAAGGTTTCAAAGTGCTAACATCATCCAAATAGGGTGGTCCTGGGAAAGGTTTTCAGGAGTTGATGTTAATATTGCATTTTTCCGTCTGACTTGGACGACAGCCTGGAAGTACTTTCTCTGCCCTCCTCTTGAGTATACACATTGATTGTGATTGAAATGGGAGAATAAAACTTGTTTTGGGAGTCTGGAGATGGGCATCTGGATGATGTGGCTGGCCCAGTGAAGTTTATGTTAGATGATCATCACCTTGCTGCTTGTGGTGATTGCTTGCAATAGGACATTAATGCTGGTGCATCTATCTTCCCACTGGAGTCAAAGAATCTTCTGTAGGCAGCTTTGATGGTACTTCTCCAATAACTTGAAGTTTCTCCTGTACATTGTTCATGTCTCAGCTCTGTACAGAAAAGTAGGGATCACAACTGCTTGATAAACCATGATCTTAATTTCAGATCTGATGTTGAAATCTTTGAACACCCATTTCCTCAAGCATCTAAAGACTGCACTTGCATATTTAAGGCAATTCTGGATTTCTTTGTTGGTGTCAGCCTTCTGCAAGAGATGGCTTCTGAGGTATGGGACTACTCAGTGTTATCCAGAGTCTCATCATGGATCTGGATTACTGGAGCTGGGGACTGCTCATTAACAGCTTGCTGGGGGAGGACTTTAGTCTTCTGAATGTTAAGTGTAAGTCCCATTTTCTGATATGGTTCATTAAAGATGCTGACAATTTCCTGAAGGTCTGCTTTCAAGTGTCCACATCCTACAGCATCATCAGCATACTGGAACTCAATGATTGAGGTCAAGGTGGTCTTGGTTTTGGCTTGCAGTCAACTGAGATAAAACAGTTTACCATCTAGCTCCACTCTGACAGGAAGCTTGTTGATCAGATGTAACATCATGGTAAGCAATATCAAGAAGAGTCTTGGAGCAATGACTCAGCCTTGCTTAACTCCCATTTTAAGTTTAAAGGGATCTGTAAAAGATCTGTTACTAAGAACTACTGCTTACAGCCATCATGAAGGAGTCAAAGAATGCTGATGAACTTTAGTGAGCATCTGTACTTCAGAAGAATTCTCCACAGCATTCTTGGTTGACAGTTGAAGGCTTTTGTGAGGTCAAAGAAGACCATGTAGAGATCTTTATTTTATTCCTAGCATTTTCCTGCAGCTGGTGAGCTGTGAAGATCTTGTCAGTTGTGCTTCTCAATGTCCTGAACCCACACTGAGATTCCAGGAAAATCCCTGTATAGTTTCCACAGTTGGACTTGTCTTCTTCCTTGAAGATTGTCACAATCATGGCATCCCAGAGGACATTTCCTCATTATTCCAAATCCTTAAGATTATGGCATGGAGTTATGAAGTGAGTTCCTCTCCCACGCTGCTTGAAAATTTCAGCCTCATTGTTCTTCATCTGCTTGATGGCTTTCTTTACCTTGTCAAGGGTTGGAGGGATTCCAAGACAGTCTCTGACTGGGTGTTGCAGGATGTAGTTGAGAATACTCTAATCAACAACAGAGTCTCATCAATAACAATCTCAACTGAGGTGGTCTTCCAAATGTTCCTTACAACAGGATCCCCTTTCCTTGATCAGGTCTCCTCCATTCTTTGGTCCCAAGTTGGGTTGGTCCCCAAGTGCTCAGACCATAGATGGCTTTGGTGGCACTGACAAAACTGCGAATATCATGAAAGTCAGTGAGATGTTGAATCTCCTTTGCCTTGTCTTCCCACCATCTGTTCTTCATATCACAGGCCCTCCTCCTGACTTCTGCCTTGGCTTGCTGATGATTCAACTTGTATTTATTTTGCTTGTAGCTGATGTCATTCTGCCAAGCACAAAAGGCATTGCACTTGTGGTCAATCAACTCTTGGATCTCCTGTTCATGCTTATCAAACCAGTCTTGAAGTTTCCTGATTCGAATCCAAATGTCTATTTGCAGGTGCTGATAACAGTGGACTTGAAGTCACCCCAAGTACTGTCTATATTCTCCCACTGTTATTCATTGGAATTCACCAGTTTTTCATTGATGCATTGGTGGAAAAAGGTCTCACTTGAGCGGTTCTTTGAGTCCTGTGATTTATACTTCTGTCAGCATTGTTTCTGCTGCAGCCATCATTTGAGGGCCAGTTTGAATAACATAACTGAGTGGAGGAGTTGGTGATCAGTCCATCAACTGTCATCTCCTACCATAGCTTGGGTGGTGTGGACAACTTTGTGATCCTGGGTACAAAAAATAATGCAATCAATCAGGTGCCAATGCACCTTTTCTAGCCTCTACCCCATGTGGGGTGAGCAGAGTGAATCCTGAAGAGAGATGTATAATTGCAGGTGCAGCAAAACAAAGCATTTTTAAAAATTATAACTGGGTAGTCTGTAACATGCCATCATATCCCTACTTTCTGTCTGTTAATTTATGCTGGTTTGTTTTGATTTTTTACTTTTTTTTTTTTTTTTTT
>NW_017728949.1:26951255-26970218 GCF_001723895.1 Crocodylus porosus | reverse complement strand
CCATCATATCCCTACTTTCTGTCTGTTAATTTATTCCGGGTTTTTTTGATTTATTTATTTTTTTTTTTTTTTTTTATTTTAACACACTAACATCTCCTAATGACTTTCCATCTTAAACTGGTAGGTAGGCAATATGCCACTGTTGTCCACACATATTCCCTTGACTCTTGATGCTGCCAATGAAACCAAGGAAGAATTCTACATCAGCCTTGACCTGAGTTCTTCCTGATGCTCAGATAATATTCAGCTCCAAGATCAGAATTACACAAACCATATAAAGAACACCTAAAATAAGAGAGTTTGCACATCAAAGCTCATTAACTTGTGCTAAATGCCCTCTGAGTGTCTCAATGTTATGCCACTTGAGGCAAGTGTTAACTCTGGGCCATGTTACTTAGCCCATTATGGAAATTTCACTCTGTTCCACAGAGATAAAACAAGCAATTTTAAGTCCCCCAGCATCCCAGGGTATACCACTCCCAGTCCCTACCCTCCACCAAAGCAGAAACAGAGCCCAGCTGTTCTGGCTTCTAGCCATACCCACAGGTGATGGGAGAAAATATTATTTGGGCAGGGATAAGTAAAACTTAAACTTAATAAATACTTTTACATTCACATACACCGCCCAGCATGCAAGTCTGCAAAGGGAAAAAGGCATAGAGAAGGAAAGGGGTGGGCAGATTGAGGCCCCCACAGGGAGGGAGTGGGGCAGGGGAAAGGGCTGGGACCCCAAGGCTGGGGTGGGTTGTGGGACAGTCTCAGCTGTGGGTGGCTCATCCAGGGGAAGGGAGTGCTCCTGCCTCTCCATGCACCCTGAGGGATGTATAGGTGGCAAGTGCCCCCTGGATTTGTGCATGGGACATTACGGAGGTGGGCTGCTGCTGTAGGTTGGGCTCTATCCCCCACTGCCGTTGCCTGGAAGCTGTACGCAATGTCATGTGTCTGCTGCTGCTGGGTGAGCAAGGGACACTGCGCAGTCAGTGTGCAGAAGGCACCCCCTGCACCTCTGGATGAGTGCCTGCAGCTGTGACCATCCCATGACCTGCCCCATCCACAGGTCCCATTCACCCCAGCCCCTGCTCTCACCACAGGGCCTCAATCTGACAGCAACCACTCCCCTTCCCCTTCACAGACTTACCTGTTGGGTGCTGCTCTCCTGGACACTTCCGCAGGCTGTGGCTGCATGTCTGTGTGCGCCCCCACTCCCCCACCCCACTGCAGCTGCTTGGCACCCACAGCTGGGCTGCCATGTGGTTCTCTGTGCTACCACCACTGCCCTGCATTTGAGGGGGTGGGGGACTAAGCCCCATTACTTCTGGTCTTCCGCTGCCTATGGCCATACCCCTGCTCGTCAGTCCAGTAGAGGCAAATCCAAGCTGTACAGGCAATGTGTGTATGCTCACAGGGCATTCTAAGTTTAACATTATCTAACATTCCATGCACTTAATATGGCCTAAGTGTAACAGGCATCTGCACCCTTAATGAGTCTTTGAGAATCCCATCAAATTTTATGGATGTTATGACGCAATCATGGTTTGGTAAGCTCTAATTACCATAACACACATCTCTGCTGATTTGTCAGAGAGAGAAGCCATTTTATTTAGGTTACTCGTAATAGAGAAGAAAAAGCATATGGTAGCTGGGGTCCCCAAAGAAGTTCTCTTTTCTTTCCTTGTTGTTTTTGGTTCAATTTGCTAACTGAGAAAGAAAGAAAAAACAACAAAGGCAGACAAAACCAAAATGCCTGAAATTATGTACCTTTTGAGTGCTTATTTATCACTATAGTTGAGATATGGGAAGATATTAATAAAACACTCTCCTTTTTTATGTATTTGAGGCCAATTATATTTCTTCCTCGTACACAGGCATGAAGTAATAAATTGTAGAGCTTCCTTGGAATTCCCCGGAAGGTCAAAGTAGGATATGCAAAGATATGGACTCTGAATTCTCAAACAGTTGTCAATGGTGCAGCTTCTGCCTTGAAAGATGGCAGCTGACTTCACTCCCAAGTGATGATGAGATATTGTCATCATCTAGGAGATATGAGACCACATGCCTCAGTCCATATACTCCCACACAAAGGGCATGAAGGAGGCATTGCTATTATTGATTTTTATGGGCTGTAGCAGTACCACAATAGCAGAGAGGTGGTTTGCTCCAAGCCTTGAGGTCACAAACAGCTTTGCCATTTGTCCACCCACAGCAAAACACTTTTAAGATGGATTTGATTAGTTTCACACCAGGAGACAATGTTTAAAAGATGCATCCTGAATCAAACAAGTCAAAAATAGGATTTTTCTATTTCCCACAAACTCTGTGATATCTCAGAATTTGATTTTGCTCTAAGTAGGAACACAAAAATTAAATGATCCCGCAATTGTACAAAGACACTTTTTTTCAATTAAAACAGAATGTTTTAATAAATTTAATTTCATTCCCATTTCAACAATTTAAAAATAGTATATATTACAAGAAAAATAAATTTGAAAACATACATCATTTTAAAAGTGACTCAGGAGGGACTGTGTTCCATTCTGATATTATTAAATGACTTTTTCTAATTTTGTTTCTAAAAGCAAAATTCATCCAACTTAACCTGTTCTCAAAGGAAAGTGCCCATATAACATAACTTTCTAAGAATGACAGTATGCAATGATTCCTTTGATTTGCTCTGTTTGTAAAAATCGTGCACTTGATACTCCTGACCAGAAAATAGAAATTTAACCCACAGAAAAAAATTGAAGTTTTCAAAAGGTAAAAAAGAAGGAATTTAGGACGAAAAATAAAATCCTCTACATGTTTCACAGGACAGACATTCCAAAAATCATCCAATTTGGGGAAAACAGAAATAAGATTTATCTGTTTGCATCCTGCTCCAGGAAAGGGCTCTTTTTCCAGTTTCACTGAGAAATAAGATGGACAGGAGAGGCTTCCTTTCATTAGCCTGATTTACCTGGTAGCAATTTAAAATGTTTATGTGGAAAACTGATTTTTCAAAATGGGCAATTTCTTTTGCAAAAAATCATTCAAAAAATAAAAATAAAAAAAGAAGAAGAAGAACATCCTGACCAGCTTTATGAAAAAGATACTTGTCAGCATTCATCTTTGGCTGGGCACCAGCTCAGTCCTAAATAAGAACACTTAAGCTCTGTATAAAATTTAATTTATCCCAACACAATAAATGTCAAACTGAGCATTTAATCATGTCCTATGTAACACAGATAATATACCAATTTCAATACATTAAATATGAATACATAATAAAAACAAAATTCTGTCAAGCTGTAAACTGCTGCAGTTCAGCTTTATGCTCTTCCACATAATCTTAACATGTACATATTGGCTCAGTGGATTTATTTATGAAATACTTGCAGTAAATACACTGCTAATGGGAAGTTTGAGATCCTGTATGACCCTTTGATTTAGTGAAGTAAAATACTTCCAAGATACTTCCAATGCAGGCTTAGGCTATGCATTTTCTATATACCCATTTTGCCAGAGCCAGAGACATGATAGAAATGCTCGTTTTTAATTTATTTATTTATTTTAACAAGTAGCCCTTCTCTGCATTGTGGAAATCTAGCTAGCTGTGTTCTAGATCAGTCCTTTGGCTGACCTAAATTATGCTGTCTCTGAATACATGATGTGATTTAGAACAGCCCACAAAAGCACTGATAGGGCAACTGGATAGAATATAGTGTTAGGCTTCTTGGCCTTTAAGCATACCCTGCATACCTACAGACGAAAAAGTGTGCGTGCACACATGCGTGTCTGCAAATGTGCCAAGATAAATACAAGATAAATATCACAGACCAGTCTCTCTAAACAGAAGATATGACACATGGCCCTTGGGACCCATTTTAATATTTGGGGCCATCCTGTATTAAATGACTAAAGACTGAGAGGAAATATGGTTTACCCCCTCCCCCTTCCCCCCCCTTCTCCATCCCTTCTTCTGTACAAGTGATGCTGGGTAACATTTATTCTATAAGTTTGTTCCTACTGAACCGCCATCTCCCTGCTACCCTTGTGCTAGTTTCATCATTTTTTCCTTACACAGTCTGCTTCTCCTGAGATCTCTTTGCCAAATTTTCAAACTGTTGAAGATTTGTTACTTTAACGTATGTGACAGCAGCATTACAAGTTGGGCAAGTTTAACAGTCACTGGGCTGCCTTCAGAATCAGCAGCCTAACAAGAGATTATCAATTCCAATAGGCTCACTCAAATCAGACCAGCTTTCCTCTGGGGCAAATCTTCCAGGAGAAGCCCCCTCATGCTTCTGGCCAGCCACAGCCTTTTAAGAGCTTCTTTGATGTGTATCCAAGTGAGAATATAGGTTCTAAGTTCAGTAAAGTGCATTGTAAACCTTAGTAGTTTTATCTTCAGAAAGCAAAAAGTGACAGTAAATATCAGTGAAGAGATCTCTTTTGAAAAGTTGCAGCAAGAAAAATAGAGGCTAGGAAATGGCAGGTATTTTCTGGAGTTTTAAACTGAACCTTAGCTCTACTGAAAGGCAGCAGAGCCCATGGTTGTATCCATCAAAGAACAGATGCTGACAACATACACTTCCCAGCACCGTCTCTTCTAATTGTGTCTGCAAGAAGAATAAATAGCGGAGAGGTTAGTTCATTTCCTACAGTCTATTGTTTGCTAATGCTACATCAATTGTAGTGGTGCATCTCTTATTCCTTGTGAATCTATAGCTTTGGCACAGAAACTACCCTCCCTCTGGGATACTACATTCAGTCTTTAATCCACAGACAAAAACTAATTTCTGCTAACAGCTGAAATACAGTTGTTATTGGTAATTCTTCATGTTGTAAATCCATGAGAACAGCACCGAACCTTACAAGCTGACTCCTTTGTTCAGACCTAAAACCTACACTACAAAGTTCACACTAAAGGCCCCTCTGAAATGGGAGAAACTTTGCTGTCCAGAGCAAGGTTTCTGCCACCCCTCAGAAGTGAGCTGACAGCATAAGAAGATATTGGCTGCCACAGTCTATTGAGAGGCTGACGTCTTCCCAGCATGCACTTTGTATTCTGGGACTACCAGAAAATTGTGGGTAGGCATTTGCTTTATCATGGTGATGGTGGTGGCTTCTGGCTGCTGCCAAAACTTTCTGCTACCAAACTAGGTAAGCATAGATATATAGCATTTGTCCATTGGCTGCTAACCAGTTGCCATTTATTTGGCAATCATTTTGGACTATACAAATTAATCCTGGAAATTGTTTATGTAAATTTCATGATGCATGTGCAGTATGTTAGATGTCACCATAAATTTCTTTTTTACTTATTTAAAATAATTTTTTTCTTTAGTAAGACCAAGTTGATCAGTGTTCCAGTGTTGATCCTTTATAACAAAGATTATATAAAAAAAACACAATCCACTATCTGAAGGCCATCAAGATTTCCTGTTTTTGAAGTAGAAAGAGTAACCCAGGGCATCTCTCTGGAGGTTGCCAATTCAGCAGATTTAATAATTTGTTTATGCCTTCACCATTAAAAAAGGGAGTTAAACACAACAAAATCCAATTCCTGACACCAAACTGTTCAGATAGTCTCCTTCTGTCCCAAATTAATTAATTGCCTTGTGTTATGATCCTTCATTTTTCCATTTGTACATTCAGTTCTCAAACTATTAGTGTGCTCAGCCAGTATGTGTCCCTGGCTAAATTTGTTTTTTTTTGTAGTATTATTGATGTACTAATGTAGATGCTTTAATTAAATTCCAGATGTAATACATCCACTACATTTCCTTAGCCAATAATTATATAATTTGGATGGTGTGTGTGTGCACACATGTGTGCGCGTGTATTTAAAAAAAATCAAAGTTGTTTTTTATGGAGTGTACATTATCTGCTGTTCATATTCAATCTAGAGATGTGTTTGAATGCTTATACCTTATGACCAATGCACTGATCTTTATATTCAGAACTTTCCACTTGTAAAAATATTTGGCTTGTTGTTCACCCAAAATCCATATAAAGAAAGACTCTAACAGGAAAGCATTAACAGTGCCTGAACTGGGGGATATGGGCAGGTAAGGTAACATACCCAGTTCTCAAAAATGCCAACTTTAGAAAGAAATACCGGGAAAAGGGAAGACAGAGGAAAATAATTTTCCCTCTCTTTTTTTCCTTTAAATTATTCCATCATTATTTTCTACTGCCTCCTTAATTTAAGCACTACATTGACTAGTTTTAACCCCCTAAAGAGGTACTTTGACTCTTGTTGCTTTTTTTAAAGCCTTTACAAGAAATTTGATCTTGTTATTTTTTCCTTAAGGCAAATATGTTTGCTACCAATTTCCTGCTGTGTCACAATTATACCATGACCAAAGACAGTTTAAAGGACTTCACTTAAAAGTTTTCATTTATCCCTTCAGAATATTTGGCAACAAACTCAATCCCACTACAAATGTTGCATGATTTGAGAAATACAGGATTTAGTCTCCTGTCCAAAAAACTACATGAGAAAAAGTAAAAGTTACATTATTAAAACCTCTTCTTTAATTTGCGTAACAACAATGAGTTTTACCAGTGAAAAATACACTAGTTTTATCAAACAAGAGTTTGATACACAATGCATTCATAATGGATTTTTTATTTTAATTAATTTATATTTAAAAATACAGATATAAAATAAATAATGTTATGATTAACATTGCAACAATGCATATTCTTCTTTCAGATTATGAAAATACTATTTAATGGATTTACAACAGTACAACAAATATGACACCTTTCCTTTTTTGACTTTAACCACTTTTTCTTTTTGGAAATGCTGCTAGATAGCATCCCAAATTAAAGCCCTAGTCCTACAGACTTACTTGTGGGAGTAACGTTATACTCACATACATAAAGTTATTCATATTTAAAAACTGAAAGATTGGGGTCTAAAACAGTCTGATTCTATATTTCTATTTAGGCAATATTTACAATTAACAGAGATTTCTCCATATAGGGAATGCAAAAGTGAACCTCATAGACTACAATTTATTTCAAAATTGTGAAAAGACTGAATGTCAATGGTCTTCATTTTTAAGCAATCAATACATGCTTGCTATGTACCAATAAGTGGCTAACAAAATAAACCTTTAAGAGCTAATTAGCTATAAACAGGCTGTGTAATGAAGATATTTCCCACAACTTCTTGTATATGATGATCATGTTTTAGTGGTCTTATTAAATTTGAATGACATAATCTTACATGCCACGAATGCAATGTTAAACATTGATTTGTGCTGAGCGTCAACCTGTAAAGCTAAGGCATGAGAATAACTACATATTGACATGTGGCATAAATCTCAGAATATATATCCAAATTGCAGTTGAAAACAGAACTGAAAAGTTTTGGGAAATATCTGGTATTATGTCACTTTTAAAAATATGGTTTAGAGATGTAAATTTCTAATCATAGTAATAGTAGTTGTTACAGGGCACATCTACATGAGATGCTTAAATGGACTAATGCTGCTGTGCATTAGCATGGCTGGCAAAAAGTGTGCTAAGGCATAGTAGACTAGTCCAATGAGCATTAAGCATCACAAAACAGCTTTTGTTTGTGCCAATGCACAGTGCGCCAATGACGGTGCATTGTTAGTACCTGTAATTATGATGTATTAATCTATGTATAGATGCACTTGTAAAGAAGTAGTTAGACAACTTATTTCTAAGTCAAGCAGAAGGTAGGACAGAGTGACACCTTAGACCAGCAGATCCCAATCTGTGGTACAGGTACCACCACTGGTAGGCAGACAACCGGTCAGTGGTATGTGTTGACAGATTTATTATAATTAACGACAAACATTTACTGGTGGTACTTAAGGTTGAACTGAAAAATTTGCTGGTTGTACTTGAGGTTGTATCATTTTAAATTGGTGGCGTGCAATCTGTCACAGTTTGGGAACTGCTGCCTTAGACACTAACTGGTTCTGAGAGGAATGAGCTTTCAAAGGCAATAACCTACTTCACCAGAATGGACTGGCAGAAAGAAAAGGTTTTATATGTAGAGGGGACAGGAACAGCAAGAGGAGATATTCCTAGAGAGTTTTAAAAATGTTGATTAAATCAGTTAAGATGAACAAGGCAGTAAACACCTTGAAGGACGCTGGAGTTAATGAGTTAGTCCAGGTAATGGGGTAAGATTTTATAATTCTTCTTGAGACTACATTCTGATCTACAAATTACCTTTTTTCCACATTTTCACATTCAGGCTGGTTTCTAAAGTTTAAGGAGGCCTGTGATGGAGTACCCAGGGAGGTTAAGGTGTTTTGCCTTAGGTTTTTTGTGGTTCTGGAATTGGTGTCAACTGGATGTCCGGTCATTCTTTTATGAATGGATGACCACTGAGGTAGCTATCCGTAGTTGATACAGTAACACTAGAGTCTTTACCAGAGTTCAAGGGCCCTCTTTGTTAGGAACAATATAAACAGTTAGTGAGAAAAAGTTACAGCATCAAAACATGCACCATCTAAACAAAGACTGGCAGAGGGAACAGATTCAACGGTCAGTGGCAAAAACAGAAATAAAATCCAGAGGTGAAACTGAAGTCAAATAGGAGTTTGGTCATAGAATTCATTAGAAAAGGATTTCACACCAAGTCTTCCAAAAACCAATCTAACATCCTGATTTTGGTACTATGTTGCCTCAGTTACAAGTTGAAAGGTAGTCATTAAAGAAACAATAAAAAATGCTTCTTGGGAAATCAATAAAAAAAAAATAGTCATCTGTGAAAGCATCAAGAAACCCTAGAAATTTATTTTATTTATTCTTTTTCATATCTCCTTTTGTTTTTTTGCAGTGAACTTAATAAAGATACAGCCTGTCAGCTCCCAAGATGAAAGCTTTCTTAATGTGCAAAATGGATCAAGGAGAACATTGCTAAAAATGATGGGGTTCTGTAACTATTGTTACAGTTGATCATAATCTAGCTAAACAAAGAAAGGGATTAACATAAAATATCCAAATTATAAGAAAATGTATGATGTTATCTTGTGAAATGACACAGGCAGATTTTTGTACCCTCACATAGCCTACTGTGTAAAAGGCTACTCACGCAGCTAATTTAGAATCAATGGTTCTTTATAAATTTGTGTGTGCATGCTTTTGGATTGAGGGAATGCATTTTCCTTTAATAAATAAACCAGGGATGCTATATCAAATTAACATGGAAATTAAGCAAAGCATGTACTATGCACTGGGACCAGCAGCACCAGCTGCCTGGGGCTGGGAGCACTGGTAATATTCAGCTGGAGAGACAGTGAGCTGGACAAGAAACTACCTTAACATAATTGTTCTTCCTTTTGGTTTATGAGCAGTATATACATCAGTTTTGTGTGCATCTATGTATGAACACACGCGTGAGCATGTGTGTACACTTTTATATCCTCTTTTGACCCAAGATAGTAAAAAAAAATGCATAGGAAAGCACATTCTTCTAAGACATCCATCATTGTATCTACAGCTGGCACTTGATAGATTGTAAGTGGGAAGAAGTACCGTGTATATTACTGCAACTGTGTGATACCTGGTTCAGAACAACTCAGTCATAAAGGGAACAGCAGCCAGATAGCAAGAAGTACATTTTAGTCAGCAGAGAAAGAATATTTTAATATTAACCAAAATTCCATTACTTCTCTTTTCCCCCCAAAGGGTCCTATGACAGATAACTTGTCATACACATTTATGTTTATGCAAGTACTGTTTTTTCAGAGAAAGTGCAAAATAAAGCAAAGGTATCTTTGAGGCAGGATCGGCTGTCAGTGGGAATGATGCGATTTATAGGAGCTTTCATAACTGGGGCAGGTGGCATAGTGATATTTATAGCCATCTTCCCAGCAGAACAGGTGGGCCTAGTGAACAATGTTAATTTTTAGTTTCATTGAGTAAATATTCCAGGTGAAGGTAAGTAGAAAAGAAATGTCCATTCTCATAAAAGGATATTATAACTACCTGCACAATATTTTAAGGTATTTTAGGGATGAGCTATTTGTATATGGGACCTGGTGTGGTTCAGTGGTAGAATCCTTGTCTGCCACAAGGGAGACCTGGGTTCAATTTCCAAATGCACATAACTGAAGCCATTGAGGCACCAAATGTCTGGATTTGGTTTAGCCTCTAGATTATCTAAAGGGCAGATGGAAAATCTGGGAATCCTCCATGCTCCTTCAGAGGCACATGAATCAGAGATCTTTGTGACCTCTTACACATATATCATGCTCCAGAAGGATCAACAGTTGCCTACTACTTGCATGTGGTTCAAAATTGATCAGGTCATTTTGTACTTAAGTGCTTTACTAAATCAGTCCCTAAGAATTAATGACTATAAACAGTAGTGTGATTAGGGGTGAGTAACACTTTCCTGGCCCCTGGGTGAAGAGGTAAGTGCTTGGCCCTTTGCAGGCCCCTGTACCCCGATTCCCACCCGTCCCAGTGTCAAAATTCTCTTGATTCTAACTAATTATGGGATATTTCACTTTAAAAAAAACTGTATTTTGAATGCTTCAGATGTCTATACTGGAATTAAAAAGAGGAATACAAAAGTCTATACACAGAAACTGCATGGAACAAGATAAAAAGGTATGGATTCTAAAATATTGCTTATTACAATGTTACATTTTATTTATAATTCCAGATTCTTTACTCTCATCCACTTTAGAATTTTCTCTCTCTTATAAGGACTTCTGTTTTAAAGAAACTATCAAACATTTGACTAAAACCCACTCAAATCACTGCTAATATTAAAGGTTTTGAGGAGAAAAGAACAAATTTTCAATGCTGACTGTAGCAAGGGATTCACAGTTATTTCAGATATTTACATTAACATTCTGGCAACAAACAGTTATACATTATCCAAGCAACAACAAAAAATGCAATATATGTTTTTTAACCCTGAAACCGCACTGAAGTTCCCTTGGCTATCTTTGTAGACCATGTATAAACAAAATAAGTTGTGTGTGCACAGCACTTTAAAATGAACTAACTGCTTTTGCACCACTTTAATGGTGACATTGTTTGCACACCTTGGTGGCACATTGAACATTAATTCCAGCCGCTGCAGAGAATTCGGCAGTGTAATGCACCTTAAGTGACTTAGGGCGCAGCAAACTAAAATTCCTATGAGGAGTTTTAGTTTGCTGTCCCTACAGCCACAGAGCAAAGCATCAGGCTCCATGCAGCTCCACAGCTCTGCAGGCAGCCTGATAGCAGCCTGGGAAAGCAGGCTCTTGCCAAGAAAAGCAGCAAGCCTGATCTTCTCCCCCTCTTTCCCCCTTGGGGAGCCCAGTGCTTCCCTCCATGGTTGCAGTGCCCCCAGGGACCACCCAAGCCAGGTGCCTGTGGGTCAATGCTGCCTGGGATGGAGCCTGCAGCTGCCATAGAGGGAAGCACCAGCCACCCCCATGCAGCCCAGGGACCGCTCACCCAGCTCACCCTCCCCTCCCTGCCAGAGGCAGGTAACTCAGTGGGATGTGTGCATGGCATGGGGGTTTAATCAGCCCTAAATGGAAGTGGTGTTTTTTAAAACTTATCGCTTCAGTTTAGGGCCCGTTTCATCTACACAAACCTGCAGTTACTTTGCTGCACTGTAGGTTACAATATGCCAAATTCATATTCAGCAACACCAGAAATATACATTGTGCAAATCCATACAGCCATCTAATTACTACTTGTACACAAAATAGCTTATGTAAAGCAGGGAAATGCTGTACCCTTACATTTTTTAAACAGGCCATGGTAATCCTTTACCTTGAGAGCAAATAAAAAAGTGTCTGTGTATGTCATGTTTTTAATAGATTTTCATTCAAAACATCATGTTAAACTTTTCATGCCAAATTTTCACTCATTCTAAAAAAAAACCTTTGTGCAATGTAGTAGCTTTAAAGAATGAGTATGCAGTCCTTGGATGTGTAAGTACAGGAACATCAGGCTGGAGTATGGAGATAATATTAGTCTAGTGGCCATTACTAGTGTACATACTTTAGAAAATGTTGACAGCCTGGAGAAGATCAACCTAACTTGACAATTATTATTATGTTTTAAAAGATATGAACACAACAGCAGCGGATTTCAATAGGTGTGCAATGGTACAATATGTTGTATAAAAATACAGCTTTGCTTCTGTTGTACTCATGTAAGGCTATACTATTATACATACTATGTAGGACACCAAATATCATCAATATAATAATGTCCACTTATTAGGTACTGATTTTTACTTGTTGGCTTTCCAAGAACTTTTCAAGGAAATGATTTCCTCATCATACATAAAACAGGGATATTGAGGTAAATTGAGGACCACAGTCACACAGCTTGCTAACAAAGGAGCCGCAAATGTAATACAAATCTTCTGACATATCAGTCTGGATTCCTAAAGATTGAACTGTCTTAAATCATTCTTCATTACATGGTGATGGCCCATAGAGTATGGCTTGATTCAGGGATGGCAGATTTCTGAAAATGCTGTAATCATGGCTGTAGATTTTCTATAATTTCTTAAGAGATCCAGTTGTTCTACATATATTTGCACATTTTTAACATAATAAATACCAATTGTGCTTTCCAAGGGTCCAGCTTGGGTTCAGTGTTGTTTAACATCATCATTAATGATTGTAATAATGAGATTGAGTGTCTGCAAATTTGCAGACATTCTAGAGGGTAGCACTAGGATCCAGAATATTCTGAATGGATTGAAGACATAATTTACAATCAACTAGATGAAATTCAACATGAAAAAGTACAAAGTCCTGCACTTGGAATGGAGTAACTGCACATACACACACACACAAATGAGGGAATGGCTGACTAGGCTGCAGTACTGCAGAGAGGACCTGGGGATTAGAGTGGACTATAAGATTAATATGAGCAAACTGTGCTTTTTTTTTTTTTGGCAACAAAAAGCATTTGTGGTATATTAACTTGAGTACCTCTTGTAAATCAAGGGAAGTGATTCTTTCACTATTTAGTACTGGTGAGGTCCCTTGAGTTCCGTGTCTAATTTTGGGCCCTGCACTTCAAGAAAGATGCATACAGATTGGAAGGTGTCCAGCAGAGAGTAGCAAAAATGATTATAAGCTTGAGAACCATGATTTATAAGGAAAGGCTGGAAGAACTAGGGTGATTTAGTCTGGAGAAAGGCAGACTGGGAGATGGGTAGGGATTTGATAACAAATCTTCAAATACCTGAGGAGCGATGAAGATGGGCCACAGGGGATAAAGACTAGAAGCAATGGCCTCAAACTGCAGCAGATGGAGCTTAAATTAGAGATTAAGAAGGTGGTTAAACATTTCTGACTGTGAAGTTAGTTAAGCATTGGAACAGGATACCTAGAGAAGTTGTGTAATTCCCATCCCTGAGCAACCTCTGAAACAGGTCTCTTGTGCAAGAGAAGGATAGCAATGCCTCCTCTTAGCTGAGAAAGGCCCTCCAAACACTGTGCCAATCTGTCTCATTCATCCTATTTGCATATGTATCTAGCAACAAAGTGAAGCACAACTGTTCCTGGTTGAGTGGGATAGTGGGAGGAACCTGGTGAAGTGGTACCAAAATGGCAGGCCCCCAGGAGGCATCCTAAGCACCATCAGGGGAATGGACGAGAGCCCAGTAAGGACAGGAGATGGTTTCTGCATATCTGCAGGAGTGGCAGCAGTGTTAAACTCATGCTTGCTATAAAATTGGCGAGTGTGCCAGGGCTGATGTCATATCCATGCATCCCATGCTGACAGGGAAAAAAAGGGAGGAAACAAGGAGGCAGCACATGGGGCTTCATGGCAGCAAGACCCTGGTGAACATTTCCTAAATGGACAAAAAGGCCACCTTCTTCACAGGCTGAAGGCTCCAAGGGAATTTCATCCTCAAGGAACCTAATGCCAAAGAGGGGCAGCGGGACCAGAATATGAGAGAAGCTGTCTGCTGTGGCTGCTATGTTGAGCCATGAATGGGGGGAACTGCAGTTATCAGGCATAAGTGACACATAGGCACGTAGAAACTTTGAATACACCATTTATTTCTTTCTGAAGTGGATTTGAGTAATATAAGCTACTATGAAACTATGAAGCCAACTTTATAAGAGGAATTGATTGATTTGCCCACTGATCAGAAGGTGGAATGAATTGCTCGGCATGATTGATTTGATTAATTGAGCTACAAATTGATTTAGAGGCATGTGGACAATTAATTTATTGAAGATTTCATAGTTTCATAGTTTCTAGGGTCGGAAGGGACCTGAGCAGATCATCTAGTCCGACCCCCTGCCACGACAGGAAAGAATACTGGGGTCAAACGACCCCAACAAGGTGTACATCTAACCTCCTCTTAAACACTCCCAGGGTAGGAGCCTGCACCACTTCTCTTGGAAGCTGGTTCCAGCTCCTAGCCGCCCTGACTGTGAAGTAGCGCCTTCTGATATCTAACCTAAACCTACCCTCTGCCAGCTTGTGACCTTTATTCCTGGTCACTCCTGACTAGTTTATAACAGGCCACAAGATCCCCCCTCAGCCTTCTCTTTTGGAGGCTGAACAGGTTCAGGTCCCATAGCCTGTCCTCGTAGGGCCTCCCCTGTTGTCCCCTGATCATACGAGTGGCCTGCTCTGGACCCTCTCCATGCTGTCGACATCCCTCTTGAAGTGTGGCGCTCATTTAATTTATTTATGAGATGATTAAATTAATGAATGCCACCCTGAGATGATGTGGTTGTCTATGAATTGATCTTAAACCATGAAAACTATTTATTTATTGGTGAAATTGATTTATCTATTCATCAGCAGATTTAATGCATTCCTGCTGAGCACAGTTAACTGAGTTGCTCATCTATTAAGCTAATAGCCCAGGACACCACACATTAGGGCCTGGGGGGTGTGGATCCCAGTTTAAGACCTGGTTGGCATTTGGAAGGGGTGAATGGGGAGAAGAAGCTCCAAAACATCACCTGTACATGCACCTCATGAGGGGTACTACATCTGACCAAGGACCCTCCCTCTAATTTATAGGATCAAGCAGTGGCAGGAGATTCAAGGGGTGAACCCTGTGAGCAAGACAAATTGAGTGTCAAATTGTGCATCCCCAGGAGTTGGCACCCCAGGAACAAGAGTGCTCATGCCTTATATTGGCACCACCACTCATATTTAGAAACTCAAGGAGCACTGCTCATTTTCCCTTTATCCATTCATGTTGACTGAGTTGAGAGTAGAAGTCAGCATTGTATGTAGTTTGAAAGGTGACAGCAAAGGCAGAGAGGAAAGATGAAGAAGAAAGAAAGGGTTACACATCATTTAGGCTAGCCCATGGTGTCTGTGGTGGATTGTCACTTTGCACAACATAGTCTTTACTTTTCCCAGGCAAGCTTGCTCCACAGGATACAATATAAACCATAAAGCATCAGACAACAAGTACAAAATAATAGAGAGTTAAACCAAACCCTGTGGTCTTTTTCCAGACCCCCTGATAAAGTACCCTGGCTCAATGCTGCCTCCTCTAACATTGCAGCTTTCCCTCTCTCCCTTACCTTCCTTCTCTGGGAGCTTTTAACTTCCTCTGCATCAGCCAATCACCCTTATTAGATGGCCCAGTGCTCCTAGACAGGCATGCAGTCACTTACTCCCTGCAGCTGGGCTGCAGTCCCTGAGACATGCACCCTGCTAAAGTATTATTCATAATGGTATCACATACAATGTCATCAGTACGTTAAAAGCTTCTAGCTTTACAATTACATTTTGTTGAGATTCAGGGATGTTTCTGGTACTTCCTTTTATCTTCATTGGGTGTTGTAGGAATACATTTAACAACAAAAAATAACTATTAACATTATGATGGTTATTACTGTTGTTGAGCCTAATTCATCCCAAATCAAGATGAAAAGTTTGAAAAAATATGATTTTTCTTCACATGAGGTGATTTCTAAGGTGCAGAGGGGTACAATTCAACAGAACTGGAACAGTGTTTTGGATTGCTGGATGGCTGGTTCATCTTCCTTGTATGCAGAAAATAATACTGATAAAAGATTTCTAGGAAGGTAGCCAAGGATTGATCATTTAGATTTTCCCAATGGAGAAAAAAATTTAATTTTTTTTTTAAAAACTGAAATTTCTCTGTGAAAACCAAAAAACACATTCAATACAGATGAGAAAGGTTTTTTTCCTTCAGAGATGTTCTTTACACTTGCTTACACTTCCATCATGTAGAATACCATGTTTTCACATCTCATTCAAACATCCAGATCTCTCATATCCTAGGACTTCCATAAGTCAGAAAAACTGCATGCTTCTCATCCTCAGGAAACACAATGAGATGTAAAAATTCATCTGGGCTAGACCCTCACACACTATCATATTTCTTATTAAATTAATTTCCCAAGGATGAAAGATTGGAGGCAACATAAATCCTGAGGTTTCAGAACATAAATGAGATTAAAATAATTAAGAATGAACATGTTTAAGGTGGGAAGATTTTGAAAGTTTGCTTCTTTGTTGCTTTATTCTCTAAATGCTCATCACTAGGAAAGATATTAAACAGAAAAGCTAAACATGAACTGAAAAATTATGCTTGAATAGCTTCGAGTGCCATATTTTGTTTGTACATATGGACCAAAAGAAGCCCTGCTCTTCTTTTTCCCCACTCTTTTTACTCAACCATAGTAACAGAGCTGCTCAGATGATGCAGTTTTGGAAATGGATTGAATCAGTCAAGTCTCACAATTGAAATAAATACATTCGTACCTTGTTATTTCCTAAATTTAACTCTTTAATCACATTTTATGTCTGAACAGACTGTCATGTTTAAAAATAGTTGATACATTGTGGACCTGTTCGAAAAGAAATCATTTGTAGCAAAGGCCAGTGAAAATGCTTTTTCACTATTTTCAGTAAGAGTAGACAAAAATCCATTTTCATCAGAAGACTTTTAGCTATTACTATCAAAAGGCAGCTTTTGCCAGTGAAAAATTGCTTTCACCTATTGAAACCCCATTTTTTATTCACTCTACAGATGAAGGTCAAAGTTGAAATACATCTCGCTGTGTAATGAAGACATAATAAAAAATGTGAAGTCATAAAAAAGAAAGTGAATGATTACAAACACTACAATAGATGCCCTGTTTACTCTATAGATTGCATTACAACATATAAAGCTAAGCTAGGGGGACAAGGTGTTTTTGCCTACTGCAAATGATGATTCTGTTGTCTCCAGGCTACTACCATCCAAGGGAATAGTATCTGATGAGCCACATGGTGTTAAAGTTGGTTGATGGCCTGAAAGAATTGCTATTAAACAAACACAAATGGTTCACTCTGCCTTAATATGCCACCACCATTTTGTTTGATGACAGCAAATAATTTATTGTAAATTTAAGTGTGAATATACTCAGCTTTCATAAGAAAGGTCCAAGAAACCTTCATGGCTGAGTGCAGATATCCAGGCTGGCCTGAGGGGAAAGAAAAAAGTGCACTGGCAGTGGAAGCAGGGGGCAGGGACAAAGGAGGAGTACACCTCCCTGACCCGAGCTTGTAGGGATTTGGTGAGGAAGGTGAAAACAGCACTGGAGCTTAGATTAGCTTCTGGGATTAAGGATAACAAAAAGTCCTTTTTCAAGGATATAGGTAGCAAGAAGAAGTCTTGGGGTAACATTGGACCTCTACGAGGCAGGGCAGGGCAGGGCAGTTGGTGATGGACGCACGAGAGAAGGCAGAACTCTTCAACAAGTTCTTTGCCTCTGGGTTCCTGTCTGCTGACAATGGGGTGCTCTCGGGTGACAGCGTAGAGAGGCCCAGGAAAGATGCAAGTCCCCCGACAGTTCAGACCTAGTTAAGGATTACCTGGAAAGCTTAGATGTATCCAGGTCAGTGGGCCTGGATGATTTTCATCTGCAGGTGCTGAGGGAATTGGCTGGTGTCATTGTAGAGCCTTTGGCACGGCTGTTTGAGGACTCCTGGTGCTCGGGCCAAGTTCCTGAGGACTGGAAAAGGGTCAATGTGGTGCCTATTTTCAAGAATATAAGGAAGGAAGAGCCTGGCAACTACAGGCCAGTCAGCCTCACTTGTATCCTGGGGAAGGTCTTTGAAAAAATTATCAACGGCCACATTTGTAAGAGCCCTGCAGGGGAAGTGAGATTGCGGGGTAACCAGCATGGTTTCGTGCAAGGCCGACCTTGCCTGACTAACCTGGTCTCTTTCTATGACTAGGTAACAAAGAGCTTAGATGTGAAGGAGGAAGTCGATGTCATCTTCTTAGACTTCCAGAAGGCCTTCAACACAGTGTCCCACCCAATTCTGGTGGGCAAGCTGAGAGACTGTGACATTGATGAATGCACAGTCACGTGGGTGGCAAACTGGCTCCAGGGAAGCACCCAGAGGGTGGTGGTGGACAGGTCAATGTTGACTTGGGAGGGTGTGGGCAACGGAGATCCCCAGGTCTTGGTCTTTGGGCCAGTGCTGTTCAACATCTTCATTAGCGACCTGGATGAGGGTGTAGAGAGCACCCTGTTCAAGTTTGCTGGTGACACCAAGCTGTGGGGTAAAGTGAATACACCGGCAGGCAAGGACCATATCCAGGCAGACCTGGATAGGTTGGAGAAGTGGGCAGATCTGAACAGGATTTGGTTCAACAAGGACAAGTGCAGGGTGCTGCACCTGGGGAAAGAGAACCAACAGTATGGTTATAGGTTAGGGGATGACCCTCTCAGCAGCACAGAGGCAGAGAGGGATCTTGGAGTCAGGACTCCAGGATGAACAATGTGATGAAGCAATAGGCAGAGCCAGTCTTGCTCCCCCTCTATGCGGCTCTGGTCAGGCCACAGCTGGAGTGCTGTATCCAGTTCTGGGCGCCACACTTCAAGAAAGACATGGAGAACCTGGAGAGGGTCCAGAGGAGGCCACTGGTTGAGAGGCTAAGGGACCTGAATCTCTTCAGTCTCCACAAGAGGAGACTGAGGGGGGATCTTGTGGCTGCCTACAACCTTATCAGGG
>NW_017728949.1:26948166-26950765 GCF_001723895.1 Crocodylus porosus | reverse complement strand
TATCATCGTAAGATCTGTTTTCCTGACCTCTGATCATGCGCGTGGCTCTTCTCTGGACTCTCTCAAGCTTCTCCACACCCTTTTTGAATTGTGGAGCTAGATGATCTGTCTAGGTCCCTTCTGACTCATTGATTCTATGATTTTAAGATGTTTGCCTGCTTCTTGATGAGAAGCAAAACAAAAAACACATCCATTCCAATTCCAAAGGAATTAATAAAAAGTTAGAATGCTTGTAAGGGTGAAAGATTTTTTAAAAATGTTACTAAGGACCAGATCCTCTGTTGATATGAAACTAAATTGTTCCAGTGATTTCAGCTGAGAGGCATTCAATTAAATCATTTCAAAACCTGACCCAAGTCTGTTTTATAAAGACACAGTGAAACAGACTCATATTTTATTTGGACATATTTGTAAACGTACATCCACATAGTGGAATATCCTTCTCAATAACCTAGCAAAATGAAAAATTAAATAGCTAATTATCTTTAAATACTCCAATCATCCCTGTGTCATTTAGCCAAAGTATAGACTATATTCTGATTTGAGTTGTATCTTGATTGAAACTAGACTGAAAATATTGAAATAAATTCCAAATGGCAACTGAATCCAATGGCCTTGTCCCCAATTTATTCTCATGCAACCAAGGTAGGAATCTGGATGCAGAATAAGATCAATTACTTGCTTTTAAATGGACAGGGAAACGTGAAAATACTACTTTATAGCACAAAACAAAGACATTTGTTCTCTCTGCACAGCTTTTGTTACTTCTGTTTTCTCATCTTGTATTTCTATGAAGTCTTGATAGAACCATATTGTACATGTGCATAGGTAGTCAGTTTTTTATAATTATTCTATTTGCAAAACCTTGCCCAGAATTGTTTGGGCAATGGATAAGTACACCAACAAGCCATCCCTCAGGCAGTTTCTTTCATGTTGTTCCCAGTAGGTGCAGAGAGGAATTGAACATTTGGATTCTGACCCATCTAAAATGCAGCTTATTTAAAAAATATTCCTTACACTTTCCAACATAAATTTGATTTCCCCATAAGAAATACAATTTCTTCAAGTTTAAAGCTTACTATAAAGCTAGGCAGCAAGGCCTTATTTTTTATTTTTAGGATGGGGCTATATACATCTTATAACATCCTCCTTCATACTCTGAGAGAAACATTTTAACTGGGTAAATTTGAATGGGTCTCTGAATACAAATGAATAATCCTTATTTATATCAGTATTTAAATCTTATATCACGTTTCATAAGTTCTTTAAATAAATTGAAATGGTTGATAAGAATCAGTATTCCCCATTTGTATAATGGCAATCCTGAAGCCCCAAGAAGTGAATTGCTTAAGACCACATAGCAAATTAGTGGGAGAACCATTCATACTAGCATTCATTGTTATCCACCATACCCAAAAAGATTTGCAAGTGAATTCTGTGGCACTGGATCTGGGAACTACACAAGAGGCTTAACTCTTGACTTATGATACAGCTATCTCATGGATTTCATAGACATTAGGGGTGGAAGGGACCTTCCAAAGTTTGGAAGATCATCAAGTCCAGCCCCTCACCCAAAGGGCAGGAAGTCAGCCTGGATCATAGAATCCCAGCAAGATAAGCATCCAATTTCCTCTTGAAGGTGTTCAATGTAGGTGCTTGAACCACCTCTGATAGCAGGGTGTTCTAGACCTTGAGGGCTCGGACAGTAAAGAAATTCTTCCTTAAATGGTCTTGCAGTAGTTTTTAACAGGTCGACCTCATCAGCCTCTTGGATGCTTTGGTGAACAAATGTTCCCCCAGATACTGGTGGTCACCCCTGATAAACTTATAGGTGGCCATCAGATCACCCTTGAGCCTGCGCTTTTCCAAGCTAAAGAGCACCATAGCTCTCAGCCTGTCATCGTAAGGTCTGTTTTCCTGACCTCTGATCATGCACATGGCTCTTCTCTGGACTCTGTCAAGCTTCTCCACATCCTTTTTGAATTGTCCAGCCCAAAACTAGATGCAGTACTCCAGCTGCGGCTTCACCAAGGCCAAGTACAGGGAGAGAAGGACTTCCTGGGATTTGCTTGAGAAGCATCTATGGATGCAAGACAGCGTTTTGGTCACTTTACTAGCCGCAGCATCACATTGCAGGCTTATGTTCATCTTGTGGTCAATGATGACTCCAAGTCTCTTTCTTCCATAGTACTAGCCAGCGTAGCCTATAAGAATGCTGCAGATTTTTTTCCCCCCAAGGTGGAGAACCTTGCATTTTTTTGTGTTAAACACCATCAGGTTCTCATCCACCCATTTGCTGAGCCTGTCCAGGTCAGCCTGGATCATCTGCCTGTCTTCTGGCATGGATACTTTGCCCCAAAGTTTGGTGTCATCGGCGAACTTGGCCAGTCCGCTCTTGACTCCAATGTCCACGTCATTAATGAAGAAGATGTTGAATGATATGGGTCCAGGGACAGAGCCTTGGGGGACCCCACTGGTCACAGGACACCATGATGAGTGACTGCCATCAATTACAACCCTCTGGGTCTGACCACAGAGCCAATTTCCCAGCCAGCGGATCATGGTGGAACCAAGGCCACAATTGGCCAGTTTCGCCAAG
>NW_017728949.1:26916138-26947230 GCF_001723895.1 Crocodylus porosus | reverse complement strand
TGTTCCTTCACGAGGTCAGCATTTATGGAGGGTAGGGCATCCCCATCACCCAGATCTCCCTGTCCCATAGCAGGCATGGGCGTCCCATGGGACTGATGAAATACTGTTTAAAAACAAGGCAGCATCAATTCCTCCTCTTCTCTCTTCCCTGTCCTTCCTGAACAATTTATACCCATCCATGACAGTGCTCCAGTCATGCAAACTATCCCACCAAGTTTCTGTTATTCCAATTATGCCATATTTTTGTGATTGTGCAAAGACTTCCAATTCCTTCTGCTTGTTTCCCAGGCTCCATTCATTTGTGTACAGGCACCTAAAGTATCTAGTTGATTGTCCTGATTTCTCAGAAAGTATAGGGGCGCCTCCCCTGTTACCCCTCCTGCTTGGTCTTCCTCCAGGTCTCCTGTTTCTCCACTTACCTCAGGGCTTTGGTCTCCATCCCCTGGTGAACTTAGTAAGGACGGTTTAAACTAGGTTAGTGAGCCTGTCTGCAAAGATGATTTTCTCTCTCTTCATCAGGTGGATGCCATCTCTTCTCAGCAATCCTTATTCTTGGAAGAGCACCCCATGGTTGAAGAAGCTAAATCCCTACTGGTGATACCACCTGCACACTTTGTGTGGTTTAAATGCATCACAGTGTGCACATTCAAGACTTTTGGGGATTTTAAATGACTTTGCATTGTTTCAAACTAAACTACGTCCAGATGTAGCAAATTGCAATGATGCAACTGTCAGGAAGCCCTCCTGGCTGGGGGGGGAGGGGGCAGACTCTGCAAGAATAAAAGGATCAGGCCTTCAGCAGGCATCTGCAGCCAGCAGGAATGGACTGGCTTGCCCCTGGGGCAGCAGAGGAAGGCAGGAGGAGTGTGGCTGGTTTGCTAGCAGGAGAAAGATGTGGGCATGGTGCATGGGCTGTTAGCTGGCTGGGTAATGTTCCATTTTAGAGGTGCTAAATCCAACACTTCCCCAAGCACATCTGGGCTTCCAGCACACCATACACCATCCCTGCCATGTCGACAGGCCTCTCAAAATAACATGACAGCAAAATTGAAATGGTTTAGATCTTAGGGTTTTATTTTATGCCCCAGTGTTTCAATTTAGGGGGCATAAAATAAAACCATGGGGATTAAACCCCTGTCACATACAAGTACCCATTGTTTCCAAAGTATCAGTATAAGATTAGAGTCCATGAATCACTAGGTCACTGCTTCCCAAGCTTTTCCTGAGCATGACCCCATTTATGGCCCCATATCCTCAGCACAACCCCATTTCCTCAGCATGGCCCCTCATTCCCAACCCACATCCCCCACCCCACAACGCCACCCACTGATGTTGCAACCCAGTTTGGGAACCACTGTATTAGGCCTTACTTTAGTCCCTCAGCATATTAGTATCCTAAGTTTCACTGTTTTCTTCATTATTCTGCTATATGATAGCACAGTCCTCTGAATGTTGAAGTTATACTCAAACTGGATTGACCACATGTATATTCTTTTTAATATATTCAGATTTTATACCACTTTATTCATGTTAATTATGTTTATATATCTCCTATTTAAAGGCATCTGTAACAGGGAGCTCTTGGGGCTGGTCTGCCATTTGTCCGCCCACCTTTTTCCGGGCCAACTGCCCACCTCCTCATCTGCCATGCCTTGCTGTTTCTTAATTGTTTCTAATAAGATGGGAGGCTGCCCATTCTTTCCCCAATGCCAGGGGGGCATTATCTGCAACTCCATTCCTCCCCTACACCTCAGTACAAGCCTTGCAGATGGCATCCAGGTGACTTAATACTTCCAGCCTACAGCCAGACCAAGCTTAGCCCTTGTTGTGAGGCCTCAGACATGCACTCATTCATACTGCCCTCCTCTCACACTCCACCCCCTCTCACAGGGTCTCCTTCATGCATCAACAACTTGTACTGCCTTGCTCCCTCTTGGAGCAGGCCCCTTTCACCATAGGCTTTACCTAGCATACATCTTGGGTGGCAGAAAATCATTTTTTGGGCCTCTCCAATGACCCTCACCAGGCAATTACCTGACCAGAGCCAAGCTAGCCATGGCCTCTCTCGGGTCAACTCTATACATACTCACACACACATATACTGGGCTCCCAGCCCTCTGGTTTCCCCTTTACTGGGGCTCCTCATCTCCCCCATCACACTGGGGCTACAGGGCTTCCCACCCTGGTGGGGGCTGAGGTGGTCATAGCCATGGCTGGTCCCCTTGTACCCACAATATTGTGGGGGCTAGGGATTAAGGCACCCTGACCTGCCTTCCACTGGGGTGGTAACTGGCCTGGTATTTCCTGGAGGCTCCCATGCCACTGGGAGTCCCAATGGACCACCCACTGCCAGTAGGGTGCAGTTTTAGGCCATGCCCAGGACCAGGAGCCTCCAAACCATCCCCTTAAGATCCTGCCCTTACCTCCAAGATGTTTTGTACAGCCTTTCAGCCAGGCAATGTTTCTGCCTGGCCTGCCAGCAGTGAACTGCTCTGTTTATATGTGTGGCCAGAGTTTTAAAATGGCCACCGTAATCAAGCATCTGCTGGCTGTTGGGCTCAGCCCTTAAAGTGGCAGGCATCAAAAGTGCCCTGCCATAGCATCCAACATGGGCAAAGAAAAGAAAGACATTATGAGCACTCTAGTTGCTCTAGTTATTCAACTTGAGAATGTCCTCTATATCTAATGAGTGCATAAAACTCCATAAGATGGAATTACTATATATAAACTTAGGAAAAAAAATATTCAGAAACAAATACAACCCTTTGTCTTCTTTAACTTAAGGTTAGTCATTTGAATTGGAAAAGGTCTAACTGGTTCTCAGGGTGCAAGTATTGAGGACCCATTATAGGCCATATGAGGCCTGTACAGCATGGGTTATAGTCATATTATAATCTGACCTAGGATTACCTATGTAGCAGTGACATAAATTAAGTATGTACTAAAAGAAGTGAATAATGATGGGCATGAACATAACACAAAATGAGAGATTTATGTAATCAAATGTATAAATGTTATGTCACTATAACAGATGCATTTTTAAAATGCTTAGATAATTTGTAAAGAAGAACAAAACAAAAGAAAACAAAATAAAAACAGCCTTGTCAGAGAAGACCATAAACTAAGGTAAAGATTAAACAGGCCAGTGTTAAATAACTTCCCCAAGGATATAAATCCTAATTAACTGACATCTTCCATAAGGGATCTGGTTCAATCCTGTTCCACAAGTTTCAGTCAAACAAAAAATTTTAAATAAAACCCAATCAGAAACCATTTATCACTAATATATATAAAGAGCATAAGTTGGAGAAAACTCTGGACTTCTTCAAAACTCAGTGAAAAAAAGGAACCAACTCATCAAAAGTCCCCAGCACAACACAGAAGCCTATTTTTCCCCCCTGAATCCAAGACTATGTAAGCATTGCCTTTATTGATACAAATAATTCTTTGCTACTGAGTGTCCTAATAAAGATTTCAAGTTGTGACTGGATTAGCCTTACTGGTCAATAGTTTCACTCTTGCCAACTATTAAAAATTTGAAGTAACACAATCCCTTCATCAGTTACATCCATGTAAATACAAAATACTTCCATGGATTGTAGGAGTTACTCTGGATTTACACTGGGGAGTCCAATCCAAAATTTCTGGGACAATTTTGATCCCTCATTACAACTCATTTTACATTCATCATCATTACATTCATACAGTCTTTTCCCAACTGTACTACATTACTAACTCATGTCACACCATCCCACTCCATAACCCACAGACAATCTTTTTTTATGAGAAAATCATCTTAAAAATACTAAAAAAGAAAAATATGACATGCACAACATAAATAACTACCATGGTATTTAGTTTCAAACATGCTGATGGAAATATTCTTATCTTGCGCCTCCCTCCTTCCAGGTTTTTTTTTGTAGGTTTTATTTTGGGGTTTTTTTTAAGTTTATCCTCTTTTCTTAAACATTAGAACTTAGAATAAACTTATTGCATGTTCAGGCTTACCAGCAGTACAATCACTTAAGCTGTTTCCCCAACTCTCTTCCTGAATCTTGTATTTCAGTCATCATCATACAAGCTTTGTTGATTCAATATTGTCTTTTCTGCAGTCAGTTTGTAAAGCCTTATTAAAAGTTTAATGAAGACATGAAATTGGATAATATTTGCATGTAAAATAAATCTTTAGTCTAAGCGAAATACAGTATCTGTAATCATCAGAACAAATCATTCAGTACAAGAGACAATAAAAAGAGAATGCAGTGGGGGAGGAGAAGGTTACATAAAAAAACTATTCCAGGAAATCAGCTACCAAGGGTGCATTGGCTATTTTCACTTCACATATAAAACTATTTATTGAATCAATTGCCATTAATACAATCAATTGCTTTCTCAGTTTAAAACTATAATTTCCTTAAAAATAAAAACTAACTAAGTCTGTGTCCTCATTTTTAATACTTTTTGAGAACGTAGTCCTAGAATAGATCAGCCATGGATACACTGATGAACAGGTAAAATAGGGAGGGTGAAAAATCTGTGCTAAAGATGTTATTCACTTTATCAGATGACTAGAAGGAAAATGTTTGTGTCTGTGTTCATGTAAAAGAAACAAAAGGCAATGAAAATGCAGAGGAAAGTGTACAACCGTTGCTTCTGTTTGGTGTATAGCAGATTTAAGCAATTTAAAGATTAATGTATTCAGGGATCAAAGCCTTCCTAATTGAAGTCTGGCAGAACATATTTTTCAATAACAAATTATTTCCAAAATTCTCAGAAGTGTGCCATTATAACATACTCTACTTGTACTTTATGCTGTATATAGTAGTTAGGTAATTATTTAAAACAAGTGATGATTTGGCATAGTAAGAACAAGATTAGAAAAAACCTAGTTATCCCTCAAAATGAGAAAGGCAGCAGTTGTCATTTCCATCATTTTAAAAATAAGTCACGCCTTCACTTGTGTGGAAAAAAGTGCCTGTCCCCAGTGAACTGCCACTAGAATCATACAAAAGTATGATTAGAAGAAACCTCCATAGGTTATCTAGTCCAACCCCTTGACTGAAGCAGGACCACACCCATCCAAACCATCTTATACAATCTGTCATCTAAACTCTACATAAGACTACCATTAACCCTGACACAACACAGACCTAACAACCTAACCTGCCTAAGGTAAAGCAGGGGAACCATGGCAGTCAATGCCCTGCTTCGATGAAATGTTATTAATATATGGTCAAGAAATCCTGGGTAGATAGCAGTGCCCCCTCCACACCTGCCATCTCTCCCCATGCACTACAGAGGAAGAAAAAAACCCTGTAGTCCATACCATGGGTAAAATTCCTCCCTGATCCCGAATATGGCAGTTGGTTTGACCCTGGGGAGAGGGACAAAACCCTCCAGCTTGAACCTCCAAGGAAGACTTAAAAACACCCTGACAAAATGGAGCAGAAAAGTGTGGGGGGGGAGAGGGGAGGGAGAGAAGAGTGCAGGGGCAAACAGCAAAACCCAGAAGCATGGGGAATGCCCATGGTAGAACATAAACATAGGTGCACTAGACCACCTCAACCAGTAGCTGTCCAACCTCTTTTAGAACACCTCCAGTGATGGAGAGTCCACAACTTCCCTAGGCAGGCTATTTCACTGCCTCACTATTCTCACAGTGAAGACATTTTTCTGGATATCCAATCTAAGCTTACTTTCTTGCAACTTCAAGTCATAGGTCCATATCCCCCATATCCCCCTTTCTGAAAATAGTGTACAGAGGGGCTTTCTCCCTTCTTCATGGCAGCTTTTGAAGTATTTGAAGACTGCTATCATATCCCCTCTCAAGTGAATTGTCCACAAGCTGAATTTGCCCACTTCCTTGAGCCTCTCCTCATATGACTTGCTCTCCAAGACATTTATCATCTTTGTTGCCTACTTCTAGACCCTCTCTCACTATTCCACATCCTTTTATGTATGTGAAACCCAGAATTACATGCAATATTCTAGATGAGGCCTAACCAGTATCGAGGAGAAAGGCACTAGCACCTCCTGTGTCTTGCACCTAATGGCCCTACAGATGCAGCCCAAAACCACATTTGTTTTTTTGTGTGGCTGCATCATACTAAAAAACTCTGATTGCATCTGTCATCTACCAAGACTCCCAAGTCCTTTTCCGTAGTGCCATCCAGCCAGATCACCCATTTTCTATTTGAGTTTTTGGTCATTCCTTCCAGGGTATAACACCTTGCATTTATTTGCATTGAACTTCATCCTGTTAGCGCTAGCTTTCAATCTGTCAAGATCCTTCTGAACTATGCTCACATCCTCCAATGTGTTTGCAGTCCTTTCCAGTTTCATGTCATCTGCAAACTTGCTCAAGTGACTTTCTATGTCAGCATTCACATTATTAATAAACACACTGAAGAGCAGTGGACCCAAGACAGGCTCCCCACAGGACTCTACTCAAAAATTCCTGCCATTTTGACATGGACTCATTCATTACGCTTTGCTTATGGCTATTGAACCAGTTATCCATCTACCTTGTACTGGCTTTATCTAGCTCACATTTCTCCAATTTGTTTATGGGGAGTTTTTGTGGGACCTTGTCAAAAGCCTTGGTAAGTCTAGATACACTATACCCACAGCATTCTTTTCGTCCACCTAAATAATTATTTTTTAAAAGAAGGAGATCAAGCTTGTCTTAAACCCATGACAGCTGCTTGCAGTCAGCTTTTCCTCTTCCAGATGTTTGCAAATGACCTCTGTTAGGATATCAAGTAACTTCCCAGGTATTGAGCTGAGACTAACATGTCCCAGTATGGTCAGGCCCTAAATATTTTTTTAGAAACTGTAATGTAAGAACGTAATGGTCAGTTGGTTGATTTGTCTCAATATTAGAGTAGTGACTGAATTCTTTAGGAACTTGAAAAGTCATGTGACTACCCATGGGACTCAACTCTCCAGTGCTCTTCCTGCCAGAACTGAGTCCCTTACCTGTTATTGATGAGACTCCTGTTACTGATGAGAAACTCTAGAAAAAGGTCAAAAGCACAGTATTTCCTGCCAGTGAACATCATGAGAAAGGAAAAAGATGTTATCAGAAAGGAACAGAAAGGACATCTCTAATAGATAAGCAGCAGCCAAGTTATAAGGAAATGCATAAAAAATAGCACATGCTTATGTTCCCCTCACTTTATTTTTTCATGTAGTGAAGGTCAGCAATTTAAATGTTGAAGGTCACTTCTTCAAGACTCAGGAGAAGAGAGAGAGAGAAATTGTTCTGCTATTTTAGCATGGGAGAATTTAACCCTGAAGAGAAATCATGAAGCAAATAATGAACCTTCTTGAGATTGCACAGGGAATTTTTTCCACTTTTCAAATTACAGTACTTGAGCTTTCGGTTTCCCTTGTCTAAAGCTATACTATAACTCTGAACGAAACTGTACAATTTTTGATCAAGATGACTACAGAAGCAAAAAATTAAACTTCATACTCCTTTTGTAAAGAAACCTCAAAGGAACCCTGTTAAAATTCATATGTATGTACTGTCTACCAGTAAGTTGTAACAAACAGCACTGAAAGAAGGATAGTTAAAAAATTAATAAACATAGTAAACAGAAACAAGAGGACTGGGACTGGAACCACTTGAATTCTGGCTGTATTTTGATTTAGATGAATGAACAACCATAATCTCACTGGGAAAAAAATGTGGGCACACTGATGCTGCAATTTGAACAATACATTGATTTTATATTTAAACTTCATACACCTGATTTAAGATACAAAATGAAATGTGCATTTTTACTGTGGGGGGAGCTTTTAGAAAAGGTAAAATTTATTCATGTGCTGAGCAGTCTTTTGTCAAGTCTCAAATTCCATTTAATCTCTTAAAAAAAAAAAAGATAGTAATCAGGTCCCATATTTTTACACTAGTTGTCTGTACAGAGATAGATTTAATACCAGTGAAAAGTACATGCATCCTTGGATGTTTGTGCAAGTAGCTAAGTAGCAAACCACTCAACTTTGTGCATTCACAAATGGGACTTCCAAAAGAATGGTCATTAATACATGTAAAGTAACCTTGCTCATGACAATCCAGGATAGCTATATTCCACTGCAACAAAGAATATGTTAATAAAGGGTGGTATCATCATAAGCACCTGTAAAACTAAACTGCTTTCACAAGAGCTAAAACATCGGTTAACAAACTTATTCCTATAAGAGACTAAACCAACATAACCAATCACAAGATCCATAATTAAGTGCATCTAAACTTGTATGGTGTGAGAGAAGCAAGTCAGGCATCTCCAGAACAAGAAATCTTACAGAAAGCATAAAACAAAAACAAAACACAGAACATAAAAAAGAAAACAAAAACCTAACAAACAAAATTGAGCACAAAAGCTGATGAAACTATTTCTTAATGGAAAATAAATGGTTTTTATTTATGCTTTTCAATACTGGTGTTAAAGTGTGAGTGTACTCAGACAGAAGCTTCAAACATTGATGAAGCTAGTAATGGAGGGGAAAAGGAAAACTAGATGACAAATGCTAGCATGGGTAAGTAAAGGGACAAAACAAGGCACTTAATCCAAAGGAATGATCTAAAGAGAGTTTTCCCTTCATTTTTTCTACATACAGTGTGTATTTGGATTGTAAATTCTTTACAGCAAGGATTTCGGTTTTTATTTCTCACTAGTGGAGTGAGGATGAATAACAACAACATAATAATAATATCGTATATTAGGGAGAAGAGCTTGCATTCCATCTGTTGAATTACCAAGGGAACATTTCAAGCAAAATATATTAATTGTTATGGATCCTCTTATATTTGGTCATATAAGAATAAGAACTGGCTGTATTCACTCTAAGTAGCTGATTGAATCACTTTGAACATGAATAATTCTCCTTATCTTAAAATTAAAATGTATGCTTGTGTAAAAATGGGTACACATACACACAAACAATTCATACATGTACTGACCATTTCTTTCATACTCATTGTCCAGAGGTTCTGCTTATAGTCACAGGGATAAACAGAAGTTGTCAGCACAGATTTTGACCCAATATATTTCAAGTAAAGGAAACATAAAATAGACTTTGGTTTCATGTACTTTTAAATAATCTTTTATTCAAAATACCTCTTCAAAGAAAAAGGTAGTGTTTTTTGTGATATTTTTTATTGGATCAATGGTTCAAGTTGTTGGACAACCTTTTGGGGATCAAGTGCCTTTTTAAAGGTCTTTTACTGTTGGAGATTAATTTCGGATGAAGGAAGGAGGGAATGGAATTTAAACCATACAAGGACTATTCAATCAGTCTGGCAAATGAAGCATTACTTCAGTTTACTGATATTTCAGAAAAAGGTATAAAAATGTTTGGCAGAATATTTTTTGACATAAACAAAATGTAGCATTCAGATTTAAAAAGCAAGGGGTAGGGGAAATCATTTGAAGAACCCCCCCCACCACCACCACCACCAAAAAAACCAAAACAACCCAAAACTAACAACACCAAAAAACTTTCCGTGACAAGGTGACAGTCTGTGTGGATGAAGTGGGAAGGGAGGAAAAACAGTGGATGTAATATACCTTGACTTTATCAAGGCTTTGGATATAGTCTTGCATGACATTCTCATTAGTCAGCTACCAAACTTATTCCTATTTATTTAGCATATGCAATTTCAGCATATTGTTTCATCTTGAAGAGCTTGAAGGCTACCAGAGAGCATTGCAAATGGACACAGGTCAATAACACGGGATATGGTTTGCACTTGTCCACAACGGCATTTATTGCCATTCTGAAGGGCCCCATTGATATAGGTTTGAGGCATGGTGATCCTGTCCAGTTCAAAAACAGTTGAGAAGTGCCCAGTAATGGCGTAGCTAGTTAAATTCTGGCTGACTGGCTCAGGGTCTTTTATAGGAATAGGGTCAGAGATGATGTGGTGAATGATTGGTGCTTGTGCTCATCATTCTTTGTGTCATTGAGTAAGCAAGGAAAAGTCAAAGGGTTTTGAAAGGGTGGACCATATTGGGTGTCTTGAGGGGGAGCCGAGCTATTGGTGGATAAAATGTGTCCCAGTACACAGGCAATGTAGGATTATCCCCGAGTCTGCTAGTCAGATTACTTCACCATTTATGCAGTGGAGATAAGCAGGAGCAATGTTACTGAGTACTGGAAATGGAGTGGGGCTAACAAGATGCACTGTAGCATGCAGCTGGGTGTCCACTGGTTTCTTGAGCCTGTATGGGGGCACAGTATTCTGCAATTGAATAACAGTGCAAGAACAGATGAATGTAGCATGGAGGTACTGGCATCCCAAGTAGAGCCTGCAAGTTTGGGAAAAAAGTTATTCTTTGGAGGAGGTTTTTAAAGCAGTTTTGTGGAGATGTGATTTATAAGTTAAAGTCTGGTCAAGTGTGACTCCAAGATAAACTGGGCGGGTTTCAAATTAGAGAGGATGACCATTTTAAGTGATAGAGAGTTCATAATTAGCACTGATTTTATGCAGATGAAAAATACTTGAGACAGTCTTCTAGATATTTGGTTTAAGATACCATTTTAGCCAGTACTCTGACATTACTCTCATGTCTCCATAAAGTGTATGTTCCACATTTGAAAAGTCATGAGCATGGATGGCAGAGACACAGTCATCAGTGTAAACACATTTTTGTGAGCTGGTTGCAGGCAGTTCAGTCATGTACAGGTTGAACAGAAGGGGCATCACTACTGATCCCTGAGGGAGGCTATTGGTTTGGTATCTCCAAGAGCCAGTTCAGGTGGCCAGGCAGACTCTAAAGTGTTGACCATGTAGTAATAGTTAAACTAGATGAGTGGCCCAATGTGGCAGAATTCCTGATGTTTTTGCCGTAAGACTAACATGCCAGATGGTATCATATGCTGCTTGAGGAAGACACCACCAGTCTTCAAGTTTTTCTGAAATCCATTTTCAATGGGAGGTAGTTAAGGGTACATCTTGATCACAAGTGCTCTGGCCAAAGTGAAATTCTGCTTGGTCTAGGCTTAGAGCAGAATCAGTTACTGGAGCAATATGTTGCAGAACTAATCTCTCAAGTGTCGTGTAGCAGACGCTCAGGAGGGAAATTGGTCAGTAACTTGCTGCTGATTGTGAGTCCTTGCCAGGCTTAGGTAGACCAGTGATTTTTGCTCAGCACCATGCTGATGGAATTCATCCTTCATAAATAATATTGTTGAAGAAGATTAGAAGCCATTTATGTGCTTGAGGACTGAGATGTTTCAAAAACTCAGAGTGCACATTGTTATAGCCAATTGCAGTGCCAGATTTTAATTTGCACAGCAGTCAACCTATTCCTATAAAAGAATAGAACTGCCACAGTTGCTGCCACTGTCTACAGCTGAGTCCCCATAACCGCTCTGCTGCTGGCAGTGGCTATGGTGGGAGGGAGAGATGGGGAAATGGAAACACAGGAACATGCAGTTGAGCATGAAGGATCAACAGGAAACCCCTGGGCGCTGCTCCTGCAGTGTGGTTTGCCCACCCTAGTGCTGGGAGTTGGAGGAGAGGCTTGGAGCCTAGGTACAACCATTTGCTTCTGAAGTTTGTGCTTTGTAGTTACCTTATTATGGAAAGATGGAAAATTAAGAAATAGAAGGCGAAAATAGAGATTATTCTTGCTGAAGTGAGATTAAATTGCAAGACAAAAAACATAGAGGTATTAAACAGATGCATTTTGTAACTGGCTTCTAGACGGCTACCCTAACAAAACAAGTAAAAGTGAAAAGTTCCTGTCATTTTTGTGTGGGGTTAAACTGTTTCTGAGAGCAGTTTCTCTCATGAATTCAGTTTGAATAATCAGATGGCAACCATACTTCTTCACTTATAAGGCATTTGAGAATTATGACCAGAAACATGGGAAAAAATTACCTATCCATCATAAGTGGCCTTTGCTGAAGTAAAGGAGCTTGCATTGTTATGCTGGATTCCATCCAGGGCTTCCTACATTTGAATATTTTGATTGACTCTAAATAAGGTGGAGTTTTAGGTACTGATACTTGCTATCTGATGGGAGGATGTTAAACAGTTCCAGTTTATTTCAGATTATTTTCAATTTTGTTTTTCCAATTTTTTAACTATAAAACCCAGAGCTCTGACAATTTTGATGATGCCGATACAGGAACAGTGAATCCTGCATTTGTACAAAGTTTGGACTGGATAATCCTTGAGAATCCTTTCAGCATAATGATGCTATATCATTCAAAGTCTACCTATTCATTGATTTTGGTACCTGATCTCTTGAGGTGAAGTGCAATGAAACAATATCATGTCCTGATGCTAGGTGAAGTGTACATGAAACAACCCTTGTCATAGCCTTCACTCAGCAGCCATTTTGTTCGCATTGCATGCTCCGAAATAGTTTTTGTTGCTATTATTCAAAAGCCTTTTGAAATGTTGTCATCTTCAGCTAGTACTGTTATTCTGAGAAACATTTAAAATCTTTTTTTTTAACGGTGCACTTTACATAATAACTGTGTTTAAGTATGTTACAGCATGTACAAAGGACAAAATCATCTATAATGAATGGGGGTGGGTATATTATTGGACTTTAGAAAGCGCATGATTCAACACAAAAGATCCATTCAGTTCAGAAAATTCAAGGTTCTTAGCATATTTTGTAAATGGAAGAATTCACAAGTAGACCATAAACAATTTATCAGAGACAAACAGCAGCAAGAATGATAAAAAAAACCCCCACTTATAATATCTCCCAGTAACCTGATCTTTCCAGATTTCATAGCCAAAAATAAATAAAACCCATTAAAGATACTACTGAATTGTGCATGCATATGTATAAATAATTTTGTATTTTTATGTTTACATTATGGTTTCTGTAAAAGATTTGGTTCTTTAAAACTATACCCTTAAACAAAACAAAACAAAAAAAAAGGAAGGAACACCAAATAATGTGTGCTTTTCTAAACACGTATTGCAGCACCGCAAATTGTCATGTAGCCTAGAAAAAAAGATATACACAAACACTTCTTACCCAAATGACTTTTAAGAGGGGAGGGAAAAAAGAAAGATTGTACCTGCCTGGCCTAAAAAAAAATGCTTATTTGGTGATTAGGTAGAATTTTGCAAGACTGATATTTTGCAAGGCTACAAGATGTCGAGAGAGAAAGAGAGAGATTCTTTGATTAGATACGGTTCTATGAAACACCTATTGTTTATTGTTCCTTAGAAAAAACTTCAGGATATTGTTTACCAACTGAGGTTCATGAATGACTGAAGTGAGGTGGCTCAGCTGGTCACTCAAAACAGCATATTTCAAAAGTTTGAAATTAGAAATGAACAAATTGACCTGCATAAAATAAGGACATTTGTCTCCTATAAATCTTTAGCCCCAAAAGTTAGTTTAGAAATAGAAATCAGCTCAGACCACACAACTCATTATGCGACAATCAATTGCAAATTAAGAAATCGTATTATCATAACAAATTGCCTATTACAACAGAAAGCCCAAAAACCTTTCATCTCCGTCACCAGACATTCTGTCCTTCAAATGAATATTTCTAACTATTGACCTATTTCTTAGATCAAGCTAAATTGCTACAGCCCTTGTTTTGCTACACACTACTACTTCCTTCTCTCCTTCTAAGGTGGCAATGCCAATCATGGGTGGCAAGAGGCTGCTTGCCAAATTTTCCCACCAGGAAAAACAGAGTGAGAACAAGCTGGAAGTCAATCATCACTCCCAGGTAGAGTAAAAAAAAGTTGGAGTAAGATGCTTCATAAGAAGATAAGAAGTCATTTATTTCTTACATGAAGTAATCTGAGAGAATTATTTACTACTCCTGGGTGTTACAACTAAATGAAATTAAGGTGGATTATAAAACTGCATTCTAGCTAATATGGATGGACAGGAGGCTATAACAGGATCTCATATGTATATATTTCTCTCTCTCAGTCCGTCAAATACCATGAAGCATATTCCAGAAACTTTCAAACATACTGTAACAGGGGTCTCTCTCCGGGCTGGTTTCATGCTGGCCTGCCTACCTGTTTCTATGGGCAACTGCCTGCCTCCTCTCCTGGCATGCCTTCATGATATGGAATTATGATCTTAATTAGGTGGAAGGCTGCCCATTTCTTAACCTGATGCCAGGGGGTGCTATCTGTGGCTCTGTTCCTCTCCTAGACCACAGCCCAAGCCTCACAGATGGCATCCATCAGTGGCTTACACTGGGTCTTCCATAAAACACATACACACAAACAGACAAACGCACACATTCTGGGCTCCAAGCCCTCAGCCCCACTCGCTGGGACTCCACACAGGGGTCTTCCACCCCTTGGGGCTCAGGCAACCACAGGCCTAGGGTCTTACACCCCCACACCACCCCATCACTGGGGCTTCACGCACTGCCCCTCCACTGGGGCTCACTGAGGTCTGCCACCCCATCCAGCTCAGGTGGCCACAGCTGTGCCTGACCCCCTCTCAGGGTCCCTGAAGCCACAGGACTCACAAAGAGCCTGGGCACTGCTCCAGGCACCTTTGCCAACCTGGGCCCTGCCTCAGGACACCCATGAGCCTGAACCGGTTAAATCCACCAGGGATGTGGGAGCTGGGGTTATTAAGGTGCCCCAACCCACCTTTCACCAGGGTGGTAACTGGCTTGGCATTTCCTGGGGGGTCCTGCACCACTGGGAGCCCCACCAGACCACCTAACTCCCAGGAGCATGCAGCTTTAGATCATGCCCAGGACCAGAAGCCTCCAAAGCATCCCCTGCAGCTCCTGCCCTTACCTCCAGGATGTTGCATACAGCCTTGCAGCCAGGCAGTGTTTCTACCTGGCCTGCCAGAAGGGAACTGCTCTGTTTATATAGATGGCCAGAGATCTAAAATGGCCACCACATTTAAGCACCTTCTGACTGCTGGGCTCAACCCTTAAAGTGTGGTCTGAGCCAAGGGCACCAACAGTGCCCTGCCACACATACCAAAAACCAGACTTATCATAATAACCATTTTCTTGTGTGGAAATTATGAAGTGATAAACTGGTTAAAACATTTGACATGGGTGCAACTATGCTAACCACTCTATATTTAATGTAATTTATAGAGATTGCTTTATTCAGTTCCAACTGTTTGTACATTAACAGCAGCAGCTTCACAATGTCCAGTTCAGGTTCTCTACCTAGGAATATTAATGAGGCTATCACCAACACCACAACCATGATGCAATTAAGCAAAGGAAAAGTTAGGCTGAGTTAGAGGGAAAACCTATCCAACCAGTTTGGACAATTAGCCTGTAAAGGAATATTTCATGTGACTTCAATATACTGGCAGGGCAGCATGGTTTCTATACATCATTGCTAGGCCCTGTTTTACCCAAAGACTTGGTGTGTAATGTTGAATTCACTGAGATCACTGGGAATAAACATACCAGTGTCAACAGCATTTGATCATGCCCATGTACCATGACAGAGTTATATAGGTTTCTCCTTAAATGAGGAATATGATGTTGACCTTTAATCAAGGGAAATACTGTCATACAAGTGAAAATTTGTTCCATTTTGTATGCAAAGAAACTGCATTCGTACAAGCCTTAGGGCCAAACTCTACACTGAACCGTAAGCACTGAGTTAAATGGTTTATAGGTCAACATGGAATCTAGTCTAAGCTGGTATGGGTTAAGCTGCATATACTAAACATCATCCCATAATCTTTCTGCAGATCAAGAAAAAATTTTCATATCAGTCAAGGTTCACATTTATTATTCTGCTTTTCAAATGAGAAAGAAAAACAAAAACATTCACATAATGAATGAAATGTATTAGTTAACTTTAATAGTTAAGAGAGAGGTTATTGTTAAAAAAGAAAAGAAAATACTTTGAAAAATAGTACATTTTGTCCATTTGTAACTGAAATAAATTGAAATTGGCTTTTTTACATGGAACCTTAATGTGGCTCTGTCCAGTTGGTAATTGGAACTTTCTGTACCAATGCAGTTACAGGTGAACTTGGTCTCAGTTAATACTCAGGTAATTTTCTCCAGAATCATTCTGCCAACTAGACACCAGGATTTTTTTTTTTTTAACTTGGTGGTTACAGCAACAGTAAATAATGTCACTTTCTTTTCAATGAAACCTTCCATACAAAGAAAGTGTTTATGATTTACAACTATAACTTATGACAAACATATTTGGAGAGTTAAGATGCCTTTGAGTTGAGACAAAATGTGCTGTTTGTTTCATGGGGAATAAAAACACTGAATGAATGAAGTGGGATTCAATCATTGTTAGATTGTTCTGTGCATTTTCTTTTACAGCATCTGATGAAGTGAGCTTAGGCTCACAAAAGCTTATACAACTCTGATTTAGTTTGTAAGATGCATCTGTACTCTTCCTTTTAAACCAATTTAAGTCATACTGGAAACATTATAAACACAAATGTAAATGTTTAAATTTGCAGCTAACATATTTGATTTTTAAAATATTGCTTTTCCGTATGCAAAACTATGTATTAATACAACTGAATTAATCAACTAAAGCATGGGAGAAAAAAATATTTGTTCCAATATAGTAAGGGGAAATGTATGCAATTGACTGAAATGTATGCAATTACATTTCTGCAATTCAGATACAGGCAAAGTTATTTCAGAGCTCCCAACTGATTTAGCATTGTGAGACCCAGAAATAATTAATGGAACTTTGCTACCAAAAAGATGCCTTCGAAAATTTTCTCCAGTGTATTGCAGACAGCTACCTTTGAACTTATCCCCATCTATTCCCAAGATTTTGAAGTTACTGTGAGTTTCAGTTATATGATTAGTTTTACTCAATTACACTAAGGGATCTTGTCTGATGTGCTTTTGTATACAGTTAGAATAATTATGTTATCTCTTCTCACACAGTATGAGGGTAAGACTCTGAACGAGGGCCAGCATGACTTTGTTGCTGGTAGGTCTTGTCTTACCAGTCTCATCTCCTTCTGTGAACAGGTCTCTCACCACCTGAACACGGGAGAGAAGATCAACATTATATACCTAGATTTCCAAAAGGCTTTTGATCTAGTATCCCACAATATCCTTGTGGAAAAATTGGAAGACTGTGGGCTTAACTGCTCAACATTTCAGTGCATAGAAAATGGACTGCATGGTGACCCAGAGTGTTCTCATGAACAGATCTGTGTTGTCCTGGCAAGAAATGCCCAGTGGTGTCCCTCAGGGTTCCGTGCTTGGACTGGTGCTTTTCCATATCTTTATCAATGATTTGGGTGTGGGGGCAAAGAGCTCATTAGTCAAGTTTCCAGATGACACCAAGTTGTGGGGGAGCATTGTCATACCAGAAGATAGATTGCAGATACAGGCAGACTTGGACAGGCTGGAGAGTTGGGCAGACCGGAATCAGATGAAATTGAAAACTCAGAAGTGTAAGGTGCACCATCTGGGGTCAAATAATTGTCAACATACCTACGGGCTCAGTGGCAACAATTTGACTTGCACCACAGCTGGAATGGACCTAGGTGTAGTGATCGACTATCGCATGAACATGAGCTGGCAATGCGATGCTGTGGCCAGCAGGGCAAACAACACGCTAGCATGCATTAATCATTGCATCTCATGCAAAACTAAGGAAGCGATACTCCCACTATACTCTTCAAACAGAGTATTCCATTTGGCAGTACTATACTCCGCACTGTTGAGACCACAGCTGGAGTACTGCATCCAATTCTGGGCACTTCACTTCAACAAGGATATGGAAAAATGTGAGAGGGTCCAGAGAAGAGCCACCTGTATGATCAGGGACTTGCAAGACCAGCCATATGAGGAGAGGCTGAGGGACTTGGGCCTCTTCAGCCTACAGAAGAGAAGGCCGAGAGGGGACGTGGTAACAGCTTACCACTACATCAGGGGAGTATATCAAGAACTTGGTGAACAGCTGTTCACCAGGGCACCCCTGGGGAAGACCAGGTGCAATTCATACAAACTCCAGAAAGGCCACTTCAGGCTCAATTCCAAGAAAAACTCCTTCACAGTCAGGGTGTCCAGATTGTGCAATAAACTCCCTCCAGTGGTGGTGCAATCACCTACCCTGGAAATCTTCAAAAGGAGACTGGACAGTCACCTCTTGACCCCAGCTGTCTTTTCCTGCCTAGTGGAAGGGGACTGGATTTGATGATCTTCCAGCCCCTAAAAACCTATGAATCTATTAATGGGCAGATCTCCAAAGCAGCTCTGAAGCTTTTCCAAAGTGCTTTGGAAGTGCTGAACCGCTTCAGAAAGCCTAATGAAGCCAGTGTTTTAATCTGGACATGCTGCTTTGGATGACAAAGTGTCTGAAGCTTCTTCAGATCTGAAGCATGGTCCAAAACCTCACACAGCCCTATTATTTATCTGCCCATATCATTCAGATTATATTGCTTCAAAATGCAACTACTGCACAAGCAAGTGTATTCCAAATACATCTTTTACAGGATCATAGGTTCCCTCTCCCCCTCAACCATTGTTACCTGCCCAAGAATTAGCATCTGTCTTTAGTTGGCTATTATCTGTGGTCACATGTTACTATACTTTGGTGTCCGTTAAAAGCAACCAAAGGAAGAATCAAATCAATACATTTCTTTTAATTGTACTTTTTTCAGACTTCTAAAATGGACCACTTACCATCTCAGATCCCATTAAACTGAGTTTTCAGTGTGAGAGTCTTCTAGATAGTACAAATGCCAAAGGATGTGGAATGGAAACTTTTCTGGTTTCTGCCTTCTAATTGCTTGAAAGATGGGCTACAAACAAATCACTCATCCAGTTGGCTGACACATTTACAAATTACTGGCATCAGTAGTGCTCTGTTACTAATATTAGTTTAAAAGGAAGGGTACAGATGCATCTTATAAACTAAATTGGAGTTGTAAAAGGTTTTGTGAGCCTGAGCTCACTTCATCAGATGCTGTAAAAAGGATATGTGCAGAGCAATCTAACAATGATTGTGTTCAACCCATAGGACCAGCCTATCAAAGTTGTTCTGGATCCTTGCCCTGTCCTCAGATGTGCCCACATGTCCCCACAGCAGTGTGTCATCCACAAACTTAATCATTCCACTTTCCACCCCCTCATCCATATCGTTGATACAGATGTTAAAGAGCATGGGCCCAAGCACTGATCCCTGGGGGACACTATGGGAAATGGCCCTCCAGGATGAAGCCATCCCATCAATTAAAACTTGCTGGGATTGGCTGCTGAGCCAGTTGCCAACCCACCTCACTGGAGTATGGTCTAGGCCAGTACCCTCCAACTTGGTTGAGAGAATTTCATGGGAAACAGTATCAAAGGCCTTGCTGAAGTCTAGGTAGATGATGTCCACACCTCCTGTCCCACATCCAGTTGGTTAGTTCCCTGGTCATAAAAGGACACCAAGTTTGTTAGGCATGACCTCTCTTCGACAAAGCCACGCTGGTTGTTTCTCAGTATTCCACCAGTTGTGAGCTTGTGGTTGATGGCCTCCTTGATGATTTTTTCAAAGAGTTTTCCCAGGACCAAAGTCAGACTGACCAGCCTATAGTTAGCAGGGTCATCCCTCTTCCCTTTCTTAAAGATGGATACCACATTAGCCTTCTTCCAGTCGTTAGAGACCAGTTCTGACTTTCACATTTTGTACAGCCTTGCCAGAGGCACCACTATGAGTTCAGTCAGTTCTTTCAGCACTCTTGGATCTGACCATCTGGCCCAGCCAACCTGAAAACATCAATGTTCTAAAAGTATCTTTACCTGTTTGGGACTGATTTTATGTGGACTGCTGTCATCACCAGATACTCTGGGCCCCTGGACAGGTTACAAGTTTTCACCTGGTTTCAGGAATACTGATGCAAAGTAAGTATTAAGGAGCTCTGCTTTTTTGTGGGGATCAGTTGTGGGCTTCCTCTCTGTACTCAGTTGGGTGCCACAGTGGAGCTTGATTGGGTAAGGTAGATCCTCAACCAAACCCACCAGCATTTCATGAGCTATGTTCAGGACTTTTACCCAGTACCACTTCCAGGGATATGTAGTCATCTGGCCATGCATACAAATCATTTGGATGTGGGAACGACTACTCAGCGAGCGGTCTGCCTGAACCAAAGTCTGGACACAACCCGTATCCACGATAACCTTCATTTTCTTCTCCTATACTTCAGCCAGGATCATAGGCTTTTTCCAGCTGCTCTCATAATTGCCTCCCCCAGGCTACATTCCATCATTTCAATGGCTCCATTCTCTTTCAGGCTATTTTGTCTCCCCTTCGTCTTAAATCTTAACTCCCCAGTATGAGGGGCAGGTCATGGATTACCTGGAGATTTCCTCCCTATGTGCCTTAGGGTATTCTACTGCAGTGAAAAACAATTGCAAGGTTAGGTGGTTAACAGACCTCTCTTGCTTCTTTTTCCCTTCTTTGCTCAGAATTCCAGGGAACTGGTATTACACACCCTTTTGGGACTCTTTCCTGAACACTTTTCACTTGAGCACTGTCAAAGTCCTCAGCTAGCTGTAGAGCTTCAGCCAAAGTGTTTGAGTGGTGACACCACACCCAATTCTGAATATTTTCTTCCAGATTAGCAAGGAACTTCTCCAGCAGGATTTGGTCACATATTCCAGCCTTGGATGTCTCCAAAGGCTTTAGCCATTTATCCAACAGGTCCACCACGTTGTAACAAAACCCTAGGGGTTTTCCTTTCTTTCTTGTCTTCGTTTCTCTTCCTTATCCAGAAAGACTGTTGGTACCTTTCTGAGTTAAATGTCCAGGTGATACAATTTTTTTTTCTCACCTTATCATAATCTTGGACATCACTGCAAGACATGGCCTGATATGTAGCCTGGGTGTGGCAAATGAGGATTACTTCCAGATGTCCTGCTCAGAGACTTCTATCCAGCCCTAGGATACAGCTGCCTTGTTCTAAACTGTCCAGGAAAGCTGTGGAATCATCCTGTTGTACCATCTTAGGGATCTTCAGCTCTAACTGGTTCTATTGAGCTGAAACTGGTTGCTACAGTCACTTTTCTTCTAGTTCTGTTTGATGATTTGCTTGCTGATGTTGTTGAAGTTGCGGACTCACTAGGCATAGTGTTTGCTGCAAGGCACTGGGTCCTGCCATCAAAGGTGCTTGGAGATTCATACTAGCTAGCTTACTAGGCCACTGTCAAAACTTCACAGTCAATGCACTACTTTGTCACCATGGTGCCAGATAGGACCACAGCCCTCAGTGACTCAACATTTGGCAAGGCTGTGCCATGAGAGATGGGACTCCTCTGATCCAAGCACTCGGCTAAGGTTGCCTGTTTCTCATCTGCCAAGTCTTGATGTTGAAATTCCTTTTCTTTTTGAGAGTCAGGAGATGGTTTGTCTGTTGAGCGTTTGGTCTCGGGCCTGTCCAGTCAGTTTTCTTCATGGGGCTCCTACCTCCCCTTTAACTCCTCCATATACCAACCAGTTGAAAGTCAGTAGATTGACTCTGAACTCAATGCCAGCAAGTATTCAATTTCTGGTCCTTAGGCTTGGGGGTGAACTCAGAGCCAGGTCCACCAGCCTGTGCTGCTCCATCCACAACAAATCCATCTATTGACCTCAGTCCAAAGAAAAAAGGAAAAAGGGAACACAAACTTCCACCAATTAAATCAGATGTGTGTCCAAGCCACAGAGTCTGTCCATGCCACATATCAATGTTGAAAAGTAAATCTAAGTTTCAATTGCACTCTACCTCTCAGGTTCCAGGTCGCCCAGCCTCATCACACAGACAGAATAAACAAAATAAGCATTTAGCTCAATCAAAGGGCCCAGATGGTTTCCCATCAGTTGCACAAGAACCTAAACTCAGTCCATGGACCTCTTGCTGAATCAGCCAGCCCGCCAATCGAGGACAAGTCCTCAGTTGTGCTTGTGTTTAATCAGTTTGAGACCCTGAATGCTAATCAAGTAGCCCTCCACAATTGTGTTTCTATAATCAGCAATGGACCAACAGTCCACTCCCCACTGGGATTGGGGAAGCAAGAAAGAAAATTCTTCAAATGGAAAAAAGAAAAAGAAAAGAAACCTTGCTTTCTGCACCACTGATCCTTCCATGACCACCTTCTTTTCTAGCTTTGAGTTCCCACTGGATTCCTGGAAGTCTCGGGATGCTGCAGTCTTCATCAGATGTTGTGCTGGTCCATCAGAGCTCCTCTGAGGTCCTGGGCTTAAATGCAGCCTTCTATCTGTTTCCTAGGGTGTTGGCCATAAGATTGGTCTGCACTGCCTGGCCCCATGTCTTCCACAGGCCATCCACTTCTCTCTCTTTTGGGTTCACTGCGGCACGAAGTGCCATTTCACCCATGACAGGACCAGACCTGGAGGGAATAGGAGCTGATAAAGCAGGGCTCTGGCTACTTCTGCAGGCTCTCCATTGTTCCTGGGTCCACAGCTAAAGGTAGCTGTTGCCAGGCTTTCATGAGGTACCTTTCCCCTTCTTCCACATTGCCACAGTCCTTAAAGACAATACTACAGATTCCTTTACATTATGTTTTAGTCCTTAATTAAAGATGTTTTCATGTTATGAGCACTGCAAAACACTTTAATCATTATTATTTGTAGTGTTATGCTTACCTAGGTAGTACATACAACAGACTCGCATTGCATTAGATGTCACACAGATCCAGACTGCAAACCTGCCTCTGCTTAAAGTCTGTAGTTACTGTTAAGGATGGTATTTATGAATTTTTCCACTTATCAATCATTTTGATTGCAAAACTTAGCCTGGGATACTCTAACTCTTTTCTTAGTTACATTAATTTAAATCAGAAGTGACTATGTTAATCTCAGTGTAGTTACTTATGTAAAAAGTTCTATTAAAAGAAACAGGCTCATGTGTCTATGTGGCACAACAGAGCTCTAGACATGGGCAAATGGTGCCTCCTGAGTCTGGGTGGGGGATCTGATCACAAAGGTGGGGAACAGGGCAGGGGGGAGGGACCCCCACCAGCCAATCCCAGAGTGGGAGAGGTTCTCCATCTGCTGATCGCAGAGTGGGGGAGGGGGTTCCCTGGCAGCCAATTGTCTACACATTGGCTATGTCTCTAGACAATTCTAAACCCAGCATGCAGCCGATATAAAGTTGTTAATTACTGGGGAGGAATAGTGAATCTGCTTGAACATTAGGAGATTCCAGAGAGAGAAGGGTGGAAAACCCCCATTTTCCTTTGCTGAGGACAGAAACATTACATCTGTCATTAAAAGATAATTATGTCTTTCACCCTAAGCCTTCATCTCTTGACCACCTAAACCCATTTATAGCACAGATTACTTGACAATTGGAATCTTTAAAAAAAAAATCCATCACCACTGCGTGTTCTTCAGGCCATTTGGTTAATGCTTCTGGGTAAATATGATGCCAAAGTCAAAAGTTTGTAATTTTTTCATAATAGAACCGTTGTTGCCCTGTGGAGTCAGGCCAACTCTCAGGATCTCAATGTTACACTGTTAGACAGGAGGGTGTGACACAATTGCACATATACAAACACACAAATCAATTAGGTGCATACACACTACCAGCTCAGGCACATACACATCCAAACCAGCCTAGGCACATGCATACCTATCACCAATTCAAGCACATACACTATACACCCCAAAGATGCAAATCACTAATTCATATATCATGTACACAATGACATATATACAAACACACACACTAACCAGTTCACACAAATACCACTCACCTGCACATACACACAGATAAGTTCCTAACTTGGATGGTAAAGTGTGTATGTATGTGCTTGGGGTACATGGGATACTTGGGGAAGATTCAGGTGAGAGAGAGAGAGAGAGTTAAAGTTGCCAGAACTGGGATTAGAACTGGTGGACTACAGAGAAGCTAGCTGAGGAACTGAGGCTTGGGTTTGCTTAAAGTAGACTGGTGCTAGAAACTGAGGCAGACAGCTGAGATAGCAGGGGTAGCACTGGATGTAGTCTTCCTGGACTTGAGGAAGGACTTCGACACTGTCTCTCACTCCATTCTCATTAAAAAACTAGGACACTGTGGCATTGATACCTACACAGTCAAATGGGTTGCTAATTGGCTAGAGGACCACACCCAGACAGTAGTAGTGGATGGGTCATTTTTGACCTGGAAGGAAGTGGACAGTGGTGTCCCCCAGGGCTCAGTCCTCGGGTCTGCACTGTTCAACATCTTCATCAGCGACTTGGATGAGGGGCTAAAAAGCACCCTGTTCAAATTCACAGATGACACTAAGATGTGTGGGGATGTGGGTACGCTAGAAGGGAGGAATAGGCTGCGATCAAACCTAGACAGATTACAGGGGTGTGAGGATGAGAACAGGATGGGATTCAACACCGATAAGTGCAAGGTGCTGCACCTGGGGAGGAAGAACCAGCAGCATACATACAGGCTGGGGAACTCCCTTCTCATCAGTGCAGAGGCAGAAAGGGATCTTGGAATCATTATTGATGCTAATATGAACATGGGCTGACAGTGTGGGGATGTGGTCAGGAAGGCCAATCGTACCTTGTTATGCATCCACAGATGCATCTCGAGCAGGTCCAAGGAGGTGATCCTCCCCATCTATGCAACACAGGTCAGGCCGCAGTTGGAGTACTGCATCCAGTTCTAGGCACTGCACTTCAGGAGGGATATGGACAACATGGAGAGGGTCCAGAGGAGGGCCACTCACATGATCAGGGGGCAGCAGGGCAGGCCCTACAAGGAGAGGCTAAGCGACCTGAACCTGTTCAGCCTCCACAAGAAAAGGCTGAGGGGGATCTAGTGGTCATTTACAAACTAATCAGAGGGAACCAGTAGGCATTGGGGGCGTCCCTGTTTCCCCAAGCACTACCAGGAGTGACTAGAAATAACAGTCACAAGCTGGCAAAGGGTAGATTCAGACTGGACATCAGGAGGTGCTACCTCACTGTCAGGGTGGCTAGGATCTGGAACCAACTTCCAAGCGAAGCGGTGCTGACTCCTACCCTGAGGGCCTTTAAGTGGAGGCTAGATGAACACCTTGCTGGGGTCGTTTGACCCCAGTATTTTTTCCTGCCATGGCAGGGGGTCGGACTAGATGATCTGCTCAGGTCCCTTCTGACCCTACCAACTATGAAACTATGATATTAGAGGGTGGGGGAAGAGATAGCCAGGAAAGAAACTGAGGCAGAAACCTGGTTGCCCAGGGGAAAAGACAGTGTGGATAAGATAGTGGTAAAGAAACAGGGGGTTTGGAGGCAGAGAGGAGCTCAGAACAGGTGTTGGAGGTGGCAGTGAGCCAGAAGCAGGAGAAGAAGAAATGAGACAGAAGTTAGAGGGGTGAGGAGCAGAGACTGGAGTAGGGCCAAACCATAGTAAAGCAAAACCCAACTTAGGGATCCAAATAACAGTTTTATTAAACAGATAACACACTACACAGCCCCATGAAGTTATTGGTTCTCTCTCTCTCTCTCTCTCTCTCACACACACACACACACACACACACACACACAGAAGCACTCACAATGGCAGCAAGAGAAAGAGACTCAGTGGAAGGGATGGAGTCCAGGTAGGGAAGAGAAGCAAAGTCCAAGTCCTTTGTTGAAGAATGGGTGAAGGGTGATAGCTACCTAACCAGGCTGGAAAGTGGTCCTTGTCCAGTTGGTGTTGTCCAGCGGGGGGAAGGGAGTGTTTCGGCAGGGCCTCTAGGTGGATTGGTAGACGGTGGGGATCAGATGGTGCTGGTCCAGATGGAGAGGGCGTCCCAAGGAGTCAGTCTTCACTACCCCTTTTATGGGGCAGACTACCTCTAATCTGCTATGGGGAGGGCCTGTCCAGGCAAGGTCAGTCCTGTTCCAGAGGGCTCCAGGTGTTCTTACTGAGCATATGCAGCCTTGGCACAATGGTGGCTTGCCTCATCTTTTGTTTCTTGAATGCTGAAGGTGATTCCAAGGGCTGGGTCATTGGTCCAGGTATTGGTTTTGATGGTTCGGTCATTCAGAGGGAGCTATTTTTAGACCTACTGCCATTGTCTCTCTAACACCCTCATTCATCCCCATTCATTCAGGAACCAAGTTACATAGGTGGGGTAGGTGTGTGTCATGGGTTGCACAACCGGGCCTGGGGACAGGACAGAGACTTGACAAACAAAATGGAAACTTGACATGACTTACGTCAACTTACATATGTAGGCCTAAATCATATAGTACCAGTAAAACAGTAATATAGAACAGTAAAAATCAATATAAACATAATAATTATACAATATAAAGAAGGAGAAAACACAAAACAAATAACTCGCTACCAAAATAAAATGCTGAAGCTTATCCTATGTCTTAGTTCATTTGTACTTATCTATAGGGAACAGAGAGGGAAAGAAAAAGCCAGAAATGGTTGGGAAAAGGGAGGGAATGCATTTAAAAAAAGGAAAAACTGGGTGTTTTGCTACCCCATGAACAAAGTAAAATGTGATACATAAAAAGGATCAAGTGTTATATAGGTACCTGCAAACATAGATGGCCAAAACATGTACTATCAACTACAAAGATCAAAAGTAGGAATTTCATTTCCAGAAAGAGTCTGATTCATCCATTTCTAAGCTAAACCTAAGAATAACAAGATTTTCTGTAGAAGGAAAATTAAATAATTGAAATAATTAACAGACTTTATTTAGAATGTTTAAAAATGAAATTCTACTCCAGCAGCCCAAGTTCCAGTGCTCCTGGATCTGCCAGAAGTGTCCATGTTTTTGAGCTCCTCAACAAGTGGGAGAGTTAAAGCTCTAGAAACCATGGAGCCTAGTCTCCCATTCTTCTAATTCTATATAGCAGGAAGGTTGGAAGCCTTAAGAAACTCAACTCAAAAGAAAGTTCTTAGACCTTCCAGAATTCATGATTGGTAGCCAAGAACTTAAAATACACAAGTACCAGCTACTGCCATATCACTAGGGACCTACAAAATTCATGGTGAAGTGGGGTATGCTGTGGCTCCTTTAATCTTGCAGGTTCCCCTGTGCCCCTCTTCCCCCTTGCCCTCCACTGATTTTCTGAGGGGCCCTGCATGGCCCTGATATTCACTGCTGACTGGCAGGGAGGCAAAAAGGGCACCGTTTTTAAAATAGCAGTTTTAGCTTTCCTGATGATCAGGAGGGAGGGGTGGGGTTCTCCACTAATCAGCAGCAAGGGGTGGGGGTGGGAGGTAAGGGGCAAGGTGTACACAGGGGAACATGCAAAATTAAAGGAGCCACCATGCACTCTATTTCTGCTGTGAATTCAGTCAGTCCCTACATATCACCTTGGGCTACCAGACTCCTGGCTTTTCAGCAGGGTGCCTGACAACCTGAGGAGTCTCTAACCCTAAGGAATTCTGTTCTGCAGACTGCCAAGGCTAACAAGTATGACTTTTCTCATGGAAACTTCCCCCTCAAGAGTGGGTTTGTTTTGTTTTTTTACATTCTAGTCTGCCATTGAATTGTTTCCACAGAATGTTTAGCTTTTGAAAAAAAATGTCAGTTTCCGTAAGGAAAACATTCCAATTAGAAAATTCCTGACCAACTAATAGCAGCATGTTCATTAAAATGCCTATCAAACAATACGCTACACTGAACACACAATTATCACCCGGAAGCCAAGGTAAGGGTAAGGAAGAATCACAGATGACATACTATTTATGTCACTTACTGCCCAGTTGGAAGGAACTTGCAAACCATGGCAATAAAGATGGTATAAGAAACAGGAAACAAAACAAAACAACTGTGATATAACTGGCAACGTAATGGGGATCAGATATGAATGTTTTTGATGGGTAATTAACTAAAGCACTTAAATATGAATACAGAATGTGAAGAATATTTGTTGTCAGTGTTACCCAAAATGCTGCTGAAAGAACAGTGTCAAATTCAAATCATGATTAGCATGTTAGCTACATACAATGGCACATCATCTAGTACAACAGAACCTTAAAGAAGAAAAAGAAAAAGAAGTAAATTTTGAAGTACATCAATTACGTACATTTTGGTAATTCCAGTGCTTTTGTGAAGCAGTGAAGACATTACTCCGAAATACTGTACCACTCCTGGTTAAACAAAGCAATTTTATTTGCATAAGACATTACCTTCTCTTTAGTGTGACAAGCAACAAGGCTATTAATATAACTAATTAAGATCAATATATTCTGCTGTAACAATCATGGCATTAAGGAGGAGCACTGGGACAAATTTGTGCTTGATCTTGAATAAAGCTGTGCTTGTGTGCAAGGGAGACTGACTGGAGGTGGGCAGTAGGTGCATGCAAAAAGGGCCATATTTGATTTGGATTCAGCCCAAATTGGGGACAGTGATTTGATTTGTTGACTTGGATCACTTTCCCAATTCAATTCGGTTAAATTTGAATCTGAAGATTTGGTATTGATTCGGAGAAACAGTGATTCAGCCATAAACACAACTTTAAATGTTTTTTCTACATACCTCGAGGTACCAGTTGCAGCTTGTGAATGCTGTGATGGAGGAGTGGATGGAGTGTCCCACAGGACTGTCCCCCCCCCCACCATGCGCATGCTCAGTGGCAAACTCAAAAGTGGATCAGAACTATTTTTGGTCCAGTTCTGGATCCACTGCTGAGCACTGCTGAGCTGGTGCCCCCACCAGCTCAGTGATTGACTGCAGGTGGGGACCCAGATGTCCCCCCAAAACCAGGAGGCAACACTCACTAAGCCAGGGGACAGGGGTAGGGTACCCTGCACATTCCCTGGTGGATCTGGAAGTGGACTAAAAGTGCTTCTGGTCCACTCCTGGGTCTGCTACTGAGCATGCTGGGAGGGACCCCCATGCTCCCAAGGGACACTCCATCTCCCTAGCATCTCAGCATTCACAAGCTGCCTGGTACCTTGAGGTATATAGAAAAAACATTTAAAGGTGTGTCTATGTCGAATCGATTGTAGAGGTATGTAGAAAAAATATTCAAAGTTGTGTCTTCTGAATCAATTCAGAAGATTTATTCAAGGTAGCTATTTTTAAAAAATATAGCAGCCCAGAAGCTCTCTATTTAAAATAGCTTACAACTGTCAGAAACAGAACAGAAAAGCTATGGCACAATAATAAAAAGGATGCGAAGAATGCTACATACCCAAACAAAAGGAAACCTTTGAATGGTATAATTTCCACATGAGACAGCGGAAGAAATGAGAGACAACAGAGGAGTGTGTCAAAAATCTCAGGCTGCTGAGCCAGACATGTAACTTTGGAGACTTAAAAGAGTCCACAATAAGAGACCAAATAGTATTGGGTATAAGGGATACAAGCCTCAGAAAGAGACTTCTAGAGGAGTCTGAGCTTAATTTGGAAAAGGTAGTTAGAATGTTCCAAGCAGCTGAGATAACAAATGCAAGGCTGCAGAACCTGAAGGAAAAAACAAACAAACAACCAAAAAACAGAACAACTGAACTTGACAAGATTACTTAAGGCAACACTCAAACAATACGGAAAAGAGGATTTCACTATGAAGCAGGGAAGCAGAGGCCAAAGAGAACTGCTTGAACAAACAATGGTCAGCTGCACATGCTGTGGGGTTACCACATCCCTATGCAACATCCTTCATTTAGTAAGTGCTGAAACAAATGCAAAAGATTTGCACTCTGCAACAATTTGCAGAAAGGATCAGGATGCAAGACAAGAAACAGCAGGTGCATAGCTCTACACAATGAGGAAGTAGAAGAATTCCTCATTGGCACAATGTAAGGCGTTCATTAGTCTCCCTGGATACCAATGAAGTTATGGTAACTTTTAAATTAGACACAGGGGCACAGGTCAATATAATACCAGAATAAATTATTCAAGAAAGGAAAACTAAACCTGTATACTATGAGAATAAGAAAGTGAAACTTAGAGCATACAATGGGAACATGATTGAGACTTAGCATGATGTATTAGTTTGGGGAAATGCTATGGAAGAAATGAATTGAGGCTAAGAAAGACGCTAGAAAGAGCTTGCAGAGCAGGTTTGAAACTGAACAAACAAAAATGCAAATTCAGGGACAAAGAAATAACATTTCTGGGAGAAAAGTTCCCTGAGAAAGTGGTTCAAATCAATCCTGCAAGGGTTAAAGCCATTACAAACATGCCACCCCCTACAGATAAGGAAGGAGTGCAAATATTACTGGCAATGATCAATTTTGTAGGGAAATATCTACCTGATTTAGCAGAGCAGACCAAACACCTTGGATCACTCCAGCAAAAGAATGATCAGTGGACATGAGAACATGAACATGAAGCTGAATTTAAAAATGAAAGAAAAAATTTAAAAAAGCTCCATTACTAAAATACTATGACCCCTGAAAGACCCATTAAATTGTCAACAGATGCTTATAAAGGCGGCACTGGAACAGCTTTGCTTCAAAAACATTGGGATAGCTGGAGACCAGTGGCATATGCATCTTGGGCACTCTAAGTGAGAGTATCTGTATGAGTAAATTGAGAAATAAAGTTTGGCTTTGGTATATGGCTGTAAGAAATTTCACGTATTCATCTGTGGGAAGCCTATGATAGCTGAAAATGATCATAAACCTTTGGTAACTATAGCAAAGAAAGCGTTATCAGACATGACACCAAGACTACAGAGACATTTCTTTCAATTGCAAATCTATGATTGAGATGTACAGTACATACCAGGAAAACATACTTATTGCAGATACATTGTCCAGAGCATGAGACAACAGAAAATGACAGAATTCCCAACTCAGACATGGTAGATGTTAATCTAATTAAAAGACTTATTCCTGTCCCAGATAAAATGTGGGCATGAATTGCAGAAGCTACTCTTCATTACAAAAAGTGATAACAGCTACTTGTGCTGGCTGGCCTGGGAATCATATACCTAGCAGGGCTGTGCGAACCTTCTGGTGCTGATTCGATTCGGAGGAGATTTGGAGGCCAAATTGCTGAATTGAAACAGGACACCAATAAAAAGGTCCGAATAAAGTTTGAAGCTCTCTAAATTGATGTGGAAAATATTTGGAGAGCTTCAGAGATTCAGGCAGTCCCCGTTTGCTGCTGCAGAGGGCTGGAGCCAGACCCCATGCTGGTAAGTAGGTGGCAGAGGAGGGGGAGCTGAAGCAGGGGGGAGGGGACCATGGGGGGACCCCTGTCAGGGCC
>NW_017728949.1:26911859-26916038 GCF_001723895.1 Crocodylus porosus | reverse complement strand
CCTGGCCCCAACTCCCGGCTCTTTAAAAAAATAAAAAAGCCCCACTCACTAGCTGCTGCAGTGACCATTGGGGCTTCTGGAGTCTCGTGGCCATGTATATAACTATTATGGCTATTGCTATCTGTACATAGACTAATCACAAGCTGTTCACAAGTTGAGAGGATGAGTATGGCACACTGAAGATGGGGAAAGGTCCTAAATAAATTTGGAAACAGAAAAGTGGAAAAGTACTGAAGAAACACAAACAGAAAATAAGACGATAGATAGATAGATAGATAGATAGATAGATAGATAGATAGATAGATAGATAGATAGATAGATAGATAAAGACGGAGTACAAAAATGAGAGACAACCTTTGAAGTTTCTGCCAAGATGGCAATTCAGCATGCGCAAATCCCAAAGCATCCTCAGAGCCTCATCAACACTCAGGACTTGCTCTGGCACCAAGGCTATGTAAGCATGATTTCTTTTATAGATTGTACTACTTACTTATGTATTCAATAAATTCAATACCCCAAGTAGACTGTATCAGTGCCTGTATAGAAATCTTCTTTACCTACTACCTAAACAAAATTTAGGCAACACAGCCACATATGACTTGGTAACTGTGCATGTGTGATGGCATCTGGCCAAACCTTCCTACCAACTGCCCACCAGAATGCTGTCAGGGATTCCAACAATTCATCTCCAGGAGTTTCAAGCCTCTGGAACCCAACACATTTTCAACTACTGTCATGAAATATCTTTAGGTACACACCAAGGCATTCCCTCCCTTGTTATGTGCCTCCTTTTAAAATACAGTTGCAACTTTTAGATTCCCATTATAGCTAACACACCCTTTTCCAGACTATTAAATGAATTGAAAAAGTCTCGTACTTTCAGTAATCTATTCTGGATTCATGTGATATGTATAAATCTATATACAGCCAGTCAGAGTTAGTTTCTGAATATAATGTTAGTTTTACTTAAATAATAAGGCACGTGAGATTATAGATCGTTATATAATGAGAATATTTCTAATAATTCTGTTCTTCAATGCGGTTCACCCTCACGTGAAAAGTTCATGGGCATCTGTCTAGGCCTATATGCAAGCAGCCAGGGGTTTTAGTGATTTTTTACTGGACCAACGATATAGTTGAGAGAAATGTTAGGCAACCTTTAAGACAAAGTGACCTTAGAGTTTGAGAAAGAAGCAGTTACAGCCTAAGCATAAGCCTGAGGAAGGGCACTTTGTATTTGAAAGCTAATCTAACATCCCTCCTAATTATACAGCTGTTCAAATAAAAGATCAACCAAAAACCCCTTACTTCTCACGTATTTCTTGGACCATTATGGCTACAACAAGCACACCAATCCATATTTACGTTGAAGCAGCAATATGTCAGATAACTCTTGGTTTGTCTTTTCTGACCTCAATTGGTGTGCCATTCTACCTGGACCCCTCTGCTACTATAAACTGCTTTCCTTCCTGTGTCTGTCCCTTAGTCTTTTCTCTGTGAGACTATTTTAAAACTGCCTTTTATCACCTCTGTTTTTGTTGTCTTGCTTCTCAAATTTCCATTCTCCATTTTACCCCCATGCCTTTGAAGAGACAGGATGAATGGGACCTTGAAGCCCTAATCACTTTCTTTCCACATCTGTTGGTTGCAGCACAGTTGTTAAAATTTACAAACTCTCCATTGTCCCTAATATAATGGGGAACTAATGGATGTCTTTTCAGCAAAGGCAAGCACACATCAACAGCAGCCTTTGTGATTACAGTTATTTCCATAGTACAAACATGATAGAAATAAAAAAAACCTTCATAAATGATGTGTAAATTTCAGAAATTATCATACATTGCACATGTCTAAAGATTAAGTTACTAAAGTTGATTAGCTCTGAAAATACTAGTTTCTGTATAAGCATTGTAGGGTTTAGTTAATAAAGTCCATTTGGTTAATTTCCCCTCTCTGCTCATCTCTTCATTGAATTTATCCTGTGAATATCCAAAAAGCTTATTGATCACCATTTCAGCCTAGCAGATCTGATTGCCAATACATATCATCAGAAAGCACAAAGTAGTCAATATAACTTAGCTGGCCTCCAAAATTTCAAAGCTTTTAAAAGGATACCTTCAGATCCAGAAAAGCTTCGGACACTTTGGCGTCCAAAGCAGCATGTCCGGATCGAAGTACTGGCTTTGTTAGGCTTTCTGGAGTGACCAGAAGCTCTGAACCACTTCAGAAAAGCTTCACAGATGCGTCAGAGTTCTGGTCATGGGATATAATGGGGAAATCAATGAAATATCTATAACTTTGTTGTTTTTTTGTCTGATTTGAATGAAACTTGCAGGGGTAGTAGCCTCTGCTGAGAGCATGAAGCCTGCCAAGCTTCAAGAAGATTGGTCTGGGGGGAACTGCACCTCAAATTCTTGAAAGCAAAACTCATGTCATGTCTACATGTTACACCACAGGGGGCTGAAAACTGCAGGGGTGGTGAGGCCACAAAGCCTGCCAAGTTTCAAGAAGATAGGTGCAGTGGTTTGAGGGGAACTGCACCTTAAGCTGCGGACAGGCAAAACTCATAACCCTGTATTAAGGCACAGTGGGATGAAAACTAAAGGGGTGGTGACCCCTGATCAGGCCACAAAGCCTGCCAATTTTCAAGAAGATAGGTGCAGAGGTTTGGGGGGGAACTGCATCATAAGCTATGTTAAGGATTTGCTCCAGTATTACCCCATAGTCTATAACAGTTCTTGTTTTCCTCTAAGATAGCACACTCTTCTAGCCAGGAGCTCATATACATATAGTCAACTATACATTTTTCATTAATCAGAATATTATTTATGCTTTCAAACACTGTACCAAATGTGGTCATATATTTGAAAAGCAAAGCAAAGCCCAAACCATTCATTTACATAATACTATAATGATATTTTCTGTAGTATTTTCTATTACTTGTTAGTAAAACTTAAAACATTGTTTACATTTTTCTCATAAGCTCTGTAAGTTTTCCAAAACAGGGAAAGATTTCTATTATGGATAATATACTAACCCCCTTTGACTACCGTAATAGTTACAAGATCTCATTTTAAATGACTTAAAAGAAAAGTGTGATTAGAACATAGCCCTGAACAAATCAGTTTTATTCACAAGTTATAATATAAATAATTTTTTCATGATAGAAATATTAGGGCTGTGTGAAATTTCACTGGCCATTTCACTTCAACTCATTTTGGGGTCAAAATAGTATTGTCGAAGTGAAACAAGGGGCATCAAAATAGCCTCAAAACAAAACAAGGCTAGTCAAAATGTTTCAAAAGTCTAAACATTTCAACCATAGCACCAGGGATGGGAAGTCAGCGCAGCTGGGGTTGAGGATCAGCCCAGCTGGGCTGAGTTCCTTTTCTCAGCCCCATAGAATCATTGAATCACAGAAGCAGGGTCGGAAGGGACCTTGGTGATCTTCAAGTCTGACCCCCCCGCCTGGGTGGGAGAAAAAAACTGGACTCAAATGAGTCCAGCCAGGTAGGCATCAAGCCTCTTCTTAAAGATCCCCAGGGTAGGAGCCCTTGGAAGTTGGTTCCAGATCCTAGCCACCCTAACTGTGAAGTAGTTCTTGCAGATGTCTAATCTAAACCTACTCTCCAACAACTTGTGGCCATTATTCCTTGTTATGCCAGGGGGCACTAGGGGAAACAGTGTCTCTCCCAAACCCTTCTGGTCCCCCCTAGACAGTCAGCAGGTCCCCCCTCAGCCTTCTCTTGTGAAGGCTGAACATGTTTAGGTCCCGCAGTCTTTCAATGTAGGGTCTGCCCTGTTGTCCCCGGATCATGCAGGTGGCCCTCCTCTGGACCCTTTCAATGTTGTCCACATCCCTCCTGAAATGGGGTGCACAGAACTGGACACAGTACTCCAGCTGTAGCCTGACCAGCGTCGCATAGAGGGGGAGGATCACCTCCCTGGCTCTACTTGAGATGCACCTGTGGATGTACGACAACGTCCGGTTAGCCCTGCCAACCGTGACCTTGCATTGTCGGCCCATGTTCATCTTGGAGTCAATAATGGCCCCAAGATACCTTTCTGCCTCAGTGCTCTCAGGAAAGGAGTTTCCCATTCTATAAGTGTGCTGCTGGTTTCTACTGCCCAAGTGCAGCACCCTGCACTTGTCAGTATTGAAACGCATCCTGTTTATGT
>NW_017728949.1:26901270-26911722 GCF_001723895.1 Crocodylus porosus | reverse complement strand
TTTGTGACCTGATCATAAAAGGCAATCAGGTTGGTCTGACATGACCTGCCCCTAATGAAACTGTGCTGGTTGCCCTTGAGCATCATCCCTAAAGCCGGCCCATCACAGATGTGCTCCTTGAGGATCTTCTCAAAGAGTTTCCCTAGGATTGAAGTAAGACTGATGGGCCTATAGTTGCCCGGGTCCTCTCTCTTCCCTTTTTTTGAAGAATGGGGACCACATTAGCTATCTTCCAATCATCTGGCACCTGGCCCGAGCTCCACGAGCACTTGTAAAGCCGTGCCAAGGGCCCTGCAATAGCCCCTGCTAGCTCCCTCAACACCTTGGGGTGGAGAGCATCTGAACCCGCTGACTTAAACATGTCCAGCCCCTTCAGAAGCTCTCTAACCCAGTCCTCCCCAACCTGAGGTCTGGAGGCGTTCCCCTCAAGTCCATCTTGCATCACAGTGGGGAAGTCCCAGTCCCTGCACAAGAAAACAGAGGTGAACAATTGGTTAAAGAGGCCCACTTTCTCCTCTGGTGCGACCACCAGATTGCCTAGCATATTTTGCAGGGGCCTCACATTACCCGGTGCCTTCTTCATCCTCCCTATATATTTGAAAAAGGACTTTTTATTTTCCTTGATCTTGCACACTAGTCCTAGCTCTATATCCACTTTAGCTTTCCTGACAGCCCCCCTACAGGCCCAAGCAGAGGAGGTATACTCCTCTTTGGAGACAGCACCCCCTTCCACCGGGTGTACACCACCTTTTTGGCAATCAGGCATTCCTGGACGCCCTTGGCGAGCCAGGGGGGCTTTTGGGCACTCTTGCCGCCCTTGCTTCTTGTTGGGATTCGCCATGGTTGGGCAAAACATCGAAACAGCATCAAAACAGCCTCACTATTTTTACAAAGTGAAACAGTGAGGCTATTCTGACTCCAAATTAAATTCAATACAAGACACTTTTCCATCCAGACCTTGAAACTGAAGTTGGAATTGAACAGTGCTGTTTCACACAGCCCTCGGAAATATGACCCCATGCCCATACCTTACAAGTATCAGCACATGTACATTTTTGGTTTTTAAAAAAATCATTAGTTTGTACTGCTCCCAAGAACTGCATCCTTAGTGGCTATTTGCTAGGGTGCAAAAATTGTATCCAAAAAATTTAAAACTTTTCCCCAACCAAAAACAGACTCTTATACAAGTTGAAAAATGAGCATTTTCCCCATTAAAAATGTGAAAGAAAAAGAAAAGCAAAACAAGAAAAAGAAGAAAAAATACCATTCCCAGTGCCTTAGTGTTAAGATTGTGTGTCCGCATCCCTCTTCCCTTAAGATTGTGTGTCCCCCTCCTGTACCCTCTGACCTGCATAAGTAATTTTGGTTTCTTGTGAAGTACAGGGGCTTTAATATGCTCTTGCCTTTAAAACAAATGGTCAGGTTTGGTTAATCATTCTTTAAAAGCCACAATGATTATCCCCTCCCCAAAAGTAACCAGAAGAGGGGAAAACATCTATGCAACAGGGAGCTTAAATTATTATTTAGTTTAGACAAGCATATATAAGATTATCTGTCAGAGGTCATACGTGAAATGACCAGTTAAATGACTGTGTATATAAGAAAAAATGGGAATCTTAGTTATATGTTTAATGAAAATAAATTAGTATATTCACCTAAATTCAGAAAGTAATACATTGTAAAATGTTAGACCTATCTTAAAAAAAATAAGTTACAATTGACATCTTAAACTCACTATCACTAGATGATACTTAGATCAAGAGCTTAGTAGTCTTATGCATTTACGAAAATAATCCTACTAAGCTCCTGTACCACCACTTTAAGGAAGCAGGGAAAAATAACATTTATGACTATATTTTAAAGAATTTTACAACTCTCCATTCTACAGAATCCTAAAAATGGAAAGAGTAAAATTTGCCTGGCAAAATATAGCTTAACCAGCACAGAGCCAAAATACGCTGCTTCACCTAGCATGTTAGTGATGTGTAAAGGCCTTTGGGATGAGTTGTACTTCTTTTGCCACACTGCTTTTAGAAACTAAGACAATTTCAGGAAACTAACAGAAATAATAATGCCAACTTTGTACAGCAGTTTTCATTCTGAAGGATCCTGCAAAGGTTTAGAGACTTCTACAGATAAAGTGAATCATCATCTGAAAGAGGAGAACCAATGGACCATTGAAATGCAAATAACAAATGAGAGGAAGGTACAAAGTGAAGCAAGCTCTATTTCCACATTTCTGAAAGTACACCAGATGGCCCAATGCTTGCCTTTCATTAACTAGTTTGCTGGGATAAAGATGTGTTAATTAAATCACTAAACTACCACTAATTTGCTGTTATTTACTAATTTAACAAATTTAATTTTTTTTGTTTCTTTCAATACAGTACATTCTAATTAAGTCTTGTAAAGTTGAAAGGATCAATAATTAAATGAAATAGATGAATATTGATATGCAATTGTGTACATTAGAGTATCAGCAAAGGGGAGAAGTTTAAAGGCATCAAGTAGCATACATATGAAGAACACTTAAAGAAATAAATATAGTCTGGACAAGTGAATAAGTGGTGCTCTTGCTTCTGAATAACAATATTGGCAACACAGAGTATTTTACAGCTTTCACATGCCAAATGTTATTATGCCCTTTTATAGAACATTTTTATGCTGGGATAATTCCACAAACCCTAAGATGCTCAATATGGACTAGCCCCCTTATAAAATCCATATGTTCAGTGTAGGTAGGCTTTCATGGAACAAGTTGCAAAGCTGAGTCTCTACAGTTTAAGGAACAAATACTATTTCAAATATATTTGATAGCAGTTCTCTTTATAACTCTTTATCCCATTACCTGCAAGTCAGGGTCATATAAGGAGAGTTGGAATGTGAAACAGCCTTTAGCTTCTACGTGATCTCTTGAGGATCGTTGACAGGTGACGTAAGTTCGAACAGCCCTCTGGAGCTAAACTGAAATTTCAGCGGAGGGCTGCATTGGGGAATAGAGCTATCTTTTCCTAGCAATGGCACAGCCAGGGCTCCCATTTCCTCCCCATGCCATAAACCAGATGGCCTTCTGGGAAGCTGATAAGCACATTCCTCAGGAGGGTACAACTGAGTATTGAGTTCCCTACCAGCTGCCTAGGAAGGAAAAGGAAGCAATTGTGCAAGTAACCCCATACCAATGGGACTAATGCAAACAACTTAGTTAAAAATATTCACAACATGACTCAGGCAATACATGCTAAATTAGTTACTGCTGATTTACTTCAGCTTGTTTGAAACTTTGCCTCAAAAATCTAAATTTTGATCATTTATTGGTACTCCCAATGTGAATTTTTTCATTGATTGTCAATGTATTGCTGGTCTTCTCATCAGTGTTAAAGGGTGCAAGCCTAAGAAAAATCATTAAACTACCAAGGAAGGCTGACATGGGAATTTAAAACAAAGATTAAAAGGGAAACAAAGGAATCAAGAGGCTTGCAGCTGACTGTACTGTTTGTACCCCAATTCTACTTATAAATTTAGCCCTCCCCTTATACTTTGTACTTTCCAGCTATGGAAAAGAACCATGCTCCTAGACAGTAGAAGCCCTTTCAAAGAACCTGGGAAAAATAAAAAACAGTATAGGACCTAAACCAGCTTAGTTACCAATAAAACAAGAAAAACTCAAACCAGGAGAGCACAAGCATTGTTATCAAGACCATTAATAACTCACTGTACAAAAGACCCTCAAAAAAGTGGACAATTTCTAGCAAAAATCTGCTGGATTTTGAATATAGTAGCACTGGGTTAATTACTAATACTACTGTAGAGGCAGCAGAGTATTAGGAACAAAGAAATGATAACTCTTACTCTATTCCTGTTTATGTAGCAGCTGTAGTACTAATAGTCTAAAAAATCTGGCTGACAAGCCCCTATCAAATATTCATATGCCAAATGCTCAGCTGTGTGCGACAGGTGTGACCAACCTGTTCAACTGTTAATCCTTTCCATATTTTTATTTATGATTTTTAATTGTGTAGTCTCTAATATACTCACCCATGAACTATGCCTGTGCCAAAAAGCTAGAAGCAGGACTAGCTTATTTGCATGTTAATGACCTACCAGTGGTGGCCTATTCATTTAAATGCTAAGAGAATTCATTAAGATGTATTGCTGAAGATTTTTTTTCTCCCCCTCCCATGCATAGAATGTGTTAACATCTTTTTCATTTTGAAATACCGTTGTTAAAGAGCACTACCAGAGGCAGGAGTCTGGACTAAACAGCTAAGGACTTATTTTTCCATGAGTTCCATTTTGATTGAGATTTTATAACATCACAGAGTCCTTCAGTAATAGGCCTGCACTTGCTTATTGATAGCTGACTGCCACTGTTGGGCAAATAAATCCATAGTTGACTCCTTGGGAGGTAGCTTTGGCAATTTTGCTGTTACCCTCCTTGTGGAAGTCTAACTGTGAAGGCAGACTTGAAGTCTGGTGACCAAGAAAGTTTTTTATATATTTTTTTTTTTTTTTTATAAACTACTGATTGAATACAGATATTAGCAAAGCTAAGGAGCTGGGCTAAATAAAAGTCATGAAGTGGAAAAGGAAGAAGTATTTTTAATTAGGAAGTACTATGTGAAGCAACAGTAGTGTAACTGGTTGAAAACGCAGGGAATTTTACAACCAATCTGGAGTGTCCTTGACAAATTTAGTAAAAAAATCTCACTGAAACGTTTTAAGCAAAACATGTTTTCACTCCAGATGCAAGTTGCTTTGCTATTCTTATAAAATGTACTTAATGGATGTTGATAAATATTGCAAAGCCAGGTTTCTTAAGTAATGAAGATATAACATTATAAGGGAGTGATTATTTTGTGATTGGATTCTTCAAATTTGAGGTGCCTCTACATAGTCCACTCTTAGATGTTTATTGCTTGAACCAACTAGCTGCCTAATCAATTGTATTTTGAGATATTATTCCTAATGGATTTGCTATCCATTGATTATAATATAACCCTAATTTAGCATTACAAGTGTTCTCAGAAAATCTTAGGCAGGCCAGGTTCTCTGAGTAGATGTGATATCTTTTATTAGACAAACTGAGTAGTTAGAAAAAAAATCGGCAAACTTTTGGGTACAGTCACCCTTCTTCAGGCATGGGGAGTCTCTGCTGTTCTGAGTTTTTTGGAGTCTCAGAAGAGCAGAGACTCCCTACACCTGAAGAAGGGTGACTCCACCAGAAAGCTTGCCAAATCCCCTCCCCCACTTCCAACTACTCAGGTAATCTAATAAAAGATATCATATCTTCTCAAAGAACCTTGCCTGCCTATGTCCTTAGACCAAGACAGCTACAACCAAAAACTCAGAAAATCTTTATTTTGTTTTTCCGTTCAGTTTTGTTGCCCTTCTGGGATACAGTGACCAAATAGTTAAAGCACCTTATTATAGCTGCAAAGGTTACTGATGTTTATCTCTGCTTTGGACTCATGTGAATGGCTGCCATCCTGGTCCCACTGGACACATCTGTATGAGACACTGCTGCGCAGTGGTTACCAGGCATTTATTTAGTACTTCTATAAGCAAGTACTAAATGTGCAATAACTGGAGTAGCACCAGGAAATGTCTTTTAAGTGATGCTACCGTGCAGTAGCCTAATAGTACTGTGCAGTATTATTCAGCACTGCACAGTCAGCGTCTCATGTAGAGGAGCCCACTGACACTCAACCATAAATGGGTACTTGATTATTTGGTTTGGGAAATCAAAGGCAGTTATCCACGATGCCAGCTAAATTGTGAAGCCATCATGTGCCACTGGCTATAGAAACTGGTGTGTTACCCACACTAGCCTTATAAATCATTAGGGTGGACATCTTTGCTTTAAGTCTTTCAGTCTGAAAAACCAAAATTCATTTGAGGCACTGCTAGCCAAGCCTCATAAGATAATAGAAATGTGAATATTTAAAGGACAAAAAAAAAATCACTGGCAACACATCCAGCGAGGAAATGTTTGGGATATAGGCTTAAATTTAGGGCACTAATTCAAGTCCTACTTTTACCCCTTGTTAGCTTTATCCGGGCAACACTGTACTGACACTGTGAGCAAAGAAAGTGTTGCAAGCAAAATCTCAGAGTCTGTTTATCAGACTGTCTTACTACATCTGGGCAGATTGACTGAACTGAGGCTGAAGTCAGCTAGCTGGATTCACTGTCAACAAACCTTACTGAAATATTTAAAAGTTATTTTTTGGCTAATGCTGTGAATATAAAGGTTGAAGTACAGCTCTCCTTGTTGACACATGAATCTTGACTAACACAAGATATTTCCTGGAAAAGATTAAGAGAAGACTATATCAGAGAACAGAAAGCCTGACAACTACAAGATTGGTTTTATTGGTTTATGATTAGTTGTTAGAAGAAAGAACTGTAGCCAGTTTTAGATACAAGACTGACATCCTTGGGGATTTTATTTTATTTAGGTTTAACCTAACAATTAAGCTTCAAGGCTGAATCAGAATTTCCCCTTTCCAAGGACTTATAATTATGTGCTTATGCTGAACAGAGGTTGGTGTCTTTTGTATTTTTTCTGCTTAATCTATAAGTATCAAACTTTAAATGCTTTTTAAAAAAGGTCTTGTTACTTCCTTCCTTAGTACTATCTCTTTCTAAAAAGATTTGCTTAGAGCAATCTTAACAGATCAAATAAGGGACTCAGTGGTCAAATACCACTCCATTTGACAGAAGCCTAAAATATAAATTAATAGATAAACCTCCGCTTGAAAATGTTTGCATCTGGAGGTGAAAGTCCCCAAAGGTACAGGTAGTTTTAATCTGTGACCAAATCTTCAGCAAGTATAACTCAGTCAGCTCCAGGAACTTCAGCAGATTTATTCCCACTTAAAACAACAGAACTGGCCCATAGTGTTTATTTCAGAATTACTTCTCACTATAATGGACAAGGCCAGTCATGGCCCTTGCTTGGTGTTTGGAAGAAGGCTGGCAAAAGATCTAAAGTGGGCCAGGAGGATAAATCTATTACCTTGCTGACCAATTGATTCATAGATCATGTCAACTGCTGATAGGGCAGATCCAGAGGAGGGTGCAGTGGTGCACTCTACTCCCCTTTTAGACAGTGCTGCCAACAGCTGGGAACTTCTAAGTTCTTACTGAAACAGGTAAAAGCCCCACCCCACTTAGCACCTGCTGCCTTCCTCTCCATGCTCTGTAGCACCTCCTGTCCTCCCACCCCCCCACCCCCAATGTCCACTACTGCCACTGGCTGACATGGCTGTTGGGGGGAGCTCCACAATGGCTTCTGCCCCACACCAGCCAGGCTGCACAGGAACCCAAGCTCAGTGGCAGTGGCAACAGGAAGGTTCCCCTTTTCTTGCCTGGTTCCCCTGGGTATACCCTGCCAATGTGGGAACAGGGACAGGGAGCAAGAACCTGGCTCTCAGGCTGTTCTCCAAAAATTAATCAAACTGATTGGAGAAAAAATCTGGCTAAATCTAACTAAATTCAGCTACCACTGCCTTCTTGACCATGTCACAAAACCTACAACTAGCAGAAGAGCAAAGCACAAATACCTCTGAAGTATGGTATTCTCATTATCTTGACATGCAGCTTGGAGTCATGAGAGAATTATAAAGAGGGAAATAAAACAGAGAAGGATGATTGGAATATGGAAGAATTATAGAACAGTTTTACGCTTTCATGTTAGCACAAGATATTAAATACCTCATTTAAAAAATATTTTAATATGTTTATTCACATGGTGCTCCTAATGGGAAGGACAGAGGATGCTTGAGTGTCCTAAATGTACATCCTTGTGCATTAGTTTATTCAAATGTCTTTTAAATTGTAACTTTTATTTCCCAAGGCAAGCATTAGGCACACAACTGTTTATCATTTTTTGTACACAGATAGTGACCAAATTTGATTTGTGCACTGAAGCAGGGATAGAAGGGGGGGATATTTTCCATGTCTAGTCACTAGTAATAAACACTGACCTATCTATGTTCATTTATTAAAGAAATCCCATTTTATATTAGAGAATTCTGCTATTTCTCTTGCTTCTGTTCTCTTGGACTTAAATTTGCTCAACCCATCTACAGCAAGTAGGTTATAAAAACAAAGACCTCACTAAATTATTTAAATCATATAATTTAAATAAATAAAACTGCTAGTATATCAGGAATTGAAGATCTATAAGACTAATAATGAATAAATCTGCCTTAATCAGGAAGAAGTCCACTTTGTCTCAGTTTGACATTTTCTGCTGCCATTCAATTGTATAATTTGTAAGGAGTATATGCTTCCTGTGCTTTTATCATAAAATTGATAAGATATAAAATCTTACTCCTTAGTATCGTCATTAGTTGGCTACATCATGAATTACACAGATATAAAAAATAGTGGGTAGTGTCTTGAGCACAAATAAAGTCTGTTTTAAACTTCCAACCTGTCCTGCACTCTACCTGAAATACAAATGATAAATTAAAAACAATTTCTAATTCCTTATAATTGTATTGTAGCCACTTCATTTATTAATCTTTGACCCCACATACCAAAGTGTCACTTGCTAAATTAGCTGTCTTCCATATCCTGCTGATCAGATGCTTTTATTCACATATTTTCTTTTATTTCCTTTGCAAACTCAAATAGATGCTTCCTATGAAGATTTTAAAAAAATGTTAATCTGAATCATTCATTGCATTTATGGATTATGGTGTCAAAAATCTTGAATGATGCAACTATTCTTTAATGTGACAAACAATTTTACGTAATTTCCAATAGGATTTTAGACAAATTCTCTCTGAGCTCTATATGAGAATAGCATTACTTATATTTACACAAAATCATGATCCATATATCTTGCTCTGTTGTACATGCATGCATAAAGTCTGGGGGGGGGCGTGTTTTGTTTGGTTGTTTTGTTTTGTTTTTTTGGGGGGGTTGTTTTTTTGTTTTTTTATATACCAGCCAGAAGCCAAAAATTCAAGCCTCAATTATTAAGCCTTATTCCACACCCAGAACCCCCACCCTTGTATTCACAATGTTACATTCCAGTCCATGTACTTTTCTTTGTCTGCTTCTATTTTGGTTTACTTCCAGTAGGATGATAAATAAGATGCAGACTAAGTTTATTTTATTTCTCACTAGCAGCAGAAGATATCTTCTACTTCTACTTCCGCCTTAAGTAAAAAGCTAAGGATTCCCATGGCAAGTAACAGACAGGAAGGATGGCCACAGCACAGTTCTAGTTTAGATGGTAGTGTTAGAGCCCTATTTTAGGGAACATATCCCAACCACCACCAAGCAAACAAAAACAAAACCCTAAAAAGGTAAAAATAAATTCAGTAGAAGCTCCTCTCAAGCAACAGATAGGATCATAGGAAAGTAAAGATAGAAGGAACCTCACAAGGTCATCTGATCTAGACCCTTGCTCAAGGCAGGATGGTTCCCAAATAAATCAATCTCATCCAAGTAGCTGTCCAACCTGTTCTTGAAAAGTTCTGCAGCTAGACATTCCACAGCATCTCTAGATAGCCTATCCCAACACTTAACCACTCTTATAGTGATAAAGTTCCTCCAAATCTCCAACCTAAATTTCCTCTGCTGAAGCTTGAGGCTCTTGATTTACACTTCTGGACCACAGGAAGGAGACACCTACCCACCACAGCTGCTGTGGTGACTTCTTCTCTGTGGATAGAGAGGAAAACCCATCTTCATCCTCTCTATAATCACCCTTCAGGTATTTGAAGGTTTATTTGTTAGAGTTAGCCCCATTTATTTCACAACTAACCTTCCCCTAAAGTTATTCTATCATTTGCTAGCTGTGCATGCACTGAGTAGCAGTAAAGCTCTGCTGCCAGAAATAGGTAGTCATGGACCCCGCAATGGCAGCATGACCAGAACGTGGTAGGAATGACAAATGGACAATACTTTCCATCCTGAAAAGCCACATATATCTTTAGATGTTGCTTGTGAAAGGGTCACTATAGGCCACCATCATAATAAATCTGCCCAGCCCCCAAGCCATGGGTCTACAAGTCCTCAACCGCAGAGCAGGAATAGGAAGATGTTAGAATAGCAGTGGCTGCAAAGGCAAATGAAGGCTGCAGTGGAACAAGATCTCCAATGGTTTTGGCCTCCTTTCCATTGGATCTAGGTCTTGTTCTGTCAAGAACCGTATGGAAGATGGTGTGTAGCATCTTGTCCACAATAAAAGAAATCACAAAAAGCACCTTCCATGGAAACAGCTTTTCCAGCACATTCTTCAAGTCCTTTGGCAACCAACTAGTCCCAATGGGAACAGGATTGTAAGGTCTGGATGCTGTTAGTCATAAACTGTAATGAAGGCTGCAGTTTTAAGAAAGTTACCTAGTACTTGGAGCCAGGAGTGTGATTCAGGAGCTCTAACTGACTGAGCAGCCTTCTTCAGGATCTACTCTGCTCACCCAACATGGGGCG
>NW_017728949.1:26874213-26901170 GCF_001723895.1 Crocodylus porosus | reverse complement strand
TGCATCCAGTGGGATCACCACTACTGTAGTCGGAATCAATAAAGACGCACAATCAATGTTAGGACCTAAAATATCAGGACCATCATGGACTGTCCTAACAGTGAATACCAAGAGTGCTGGACCACAGTTGTGCCACAAGAACTCAGGCCACACAACATTGATGTCACCGCACTGAGCAAGACCTGATGAGTGGGAGATGAACAGCTCAAAGAAGAAGAGATGGTTATACTGTCTTCTGAAAGGGTAAATAGGAAGGAGAATGTCAGCTTCATGGAGTTGGTCTTGCTATAAAGAATGAATTCATAAACCAATTCAATGAGTTCCCCATCAGAATTAATGAACACCTCATGACTCTCTCTCAAACTGGCAGGGAGTTAATATGCCACTGTCATCAGCACATGTGCCCTAACTGTTGACACCACCAATGCAACCAAGGAGGAGTTCTACGTCAGCCTTGACTGAGTCCTTTCTGGCATTCCAGAGGTATACAAATTTATTTTTCTTGGCGATGTCAATAACAGAGTTGGAAGGGACTCAAATCTCTGAAACAGAACCATCAGCATGGAAGGAGTGGAAAAAGGTCAACTCCAATGGCATCTTCCTCTTGAACAAATGTGTGGAACATAGACTGACCATCACCAACACCTTCTTCCCTCAGAAAAATAGGCACAAGACATCATGGCAACACCCATGATCCAAGCATTAAAACTTGATTGGCTATGCAATTGTTCATGCCTGGGATTGCAAGGATGTCTTCATCACCCAAGCTATGCTAGGAGCTGATGACTGTTGGACTGATCACCAACTCATCCATTCAGTTGTCACTCAGACTGGATCCCAAATGGCAGCCGAAGCAGAAACAATGCTGATGGAAGATCAGATGTCTAAGGACTCACTTCAAGCAAGACTTCTTCCACCAGTTCCTCAATGAAAAACTGGCAAACTCTAATCAGCAATGGGAGACTGTTGGCAGTGTTTGGGGTGCCTTCAAGTTCACTGTTATCAGTGCCTGAAAAGAGGTGCTTAGATTCTCGATTAGGAAAGATCAAGACTGATTTGATAAGAATGACCAGGGCATTCAAGAGTTGATCAGCCACAAGTGTAAGGCCTTTTGTATTTGGAAGAATGACACCGACTCCCAGCAAAAGAAAATGAATCACCAACAAGCCAAGGCAAAGGTCCAGAGGAAGACCTGCAATTTGTAGAACAGATGGTAGGAAGACAAGGCAAAGAAGATTCAATATCTTACTAAAATCCACAACATGCAGTTTTCAGTGCAAACAAATCCAGTTACAATCTGTGCACTCAGGGAACAACCTCCTTGAGACCTAAGGATGAAGGAGATCTGATCAAGGAAAAGGGAGTCAATTCCCATTGAAAGGAGCATTAGACCTTCCTAATTGTGACACTGTTGTTGATGAGTGTTCTCAACTCCATCCTGCAACACCCAGTCAGAAATGACTTCGGACTCCTCCAACTCTTTATGAGGTGAGAAAAACCATCAAGTAGATGAAGAATAATAAGGCATCTAGAGTTAATGGAATTCTGACTGAAATTTTCAAGCAGGGAAAGAGGAGATAACAATATAGTTCTATGCCTTTGCCTTAAGAATCTGAAAGAATGAAGAAATCCTGGATGACGTCAGGGGTGCCAGGATCATGAAGATCTTCAAGAATGGAGATGAGTCTGACGGTGGAAACTACAAAGGGATTGCCTTACTGTCCACTACAGGAAAAATCATTGCTTATTTCTTCTTCCACTTGCTGAAGAGTTCCTCCTGGAATGTCAATATGGTTTTAGAGCATCAAGAAACATTACTAACATGATCTTTACTGCTTGTGAGCTGCAGGAAAAGTGCCACAAACAACATAAGCATCTCTACATGTCTTCTTTTACCTCATGAAAGCCTTTGATTATCAACCAAGAAGCAATTTGGAGGACTCTTCTGAAGTATGAATGTATAGATGCCCCCCCACCCCCAATTTTTCACCATTCTGTGCCTGCTTTATGATGGTAAGTAATATGGTTCTTAATAACAGATCTATCACAGATTCCTTTGAGGTCAAGGTAGGAGTTAAGCAAGTTGCATCATCCCTCCAACACTTCTAAATATTTCTTACCATGATGCTACATCTGACCACCACTAAGCTTCCTGTCAGAGTGGAGCTAAACTATCCAATGGATAGAGTAAGCTGTTTAATCTCAGTCAACTCTAATCCAAAGCCAAGAGAACCCCAAAGTCAATCATCAAGCTCCGGTATGCTGATGATGCTGTATTGTGTACTTAGTTGGAAGCAGAACTTCAAGGCAATCATCAATGTCCTTACTAAGGCATACAAGAAAATGGGACTGATACTTACCATTCAGAAGACTAAGGTCCTGCAACCAACAAGATCTTTATAAGCAGTCCTCAACTCCAGTAATTCAAATTCAAGGTGAGACTCTGGAGAACATTAAATATTTACCATATCATTTCTCTTAGAAGGTTGACATTGAGAAAGAAATCCAACCTTGTCTTTTGGATTCCTGAAGAAACACATTTTTGAAAATCATCACATGATCCAAAACCAAACCTATGGTTTATCAAAAAGTCATGATCTCCACCTTACTGTATGCAGCTGAGATGTGGACAATGTACACAAGGAACCTCAAAACAGAAGTACCATCAGCACTGCCTACAGATGATCCTTCAAATCCAGTGGTTAGCTAGATTCACCAACATTAGCATCCTCTTGTAAACAGATGCCATGAGCACTGAGGTGACAATCATCCAACATCAACTTCACTGGGCTGGCCGTGTCATGCAGATGCCTGACTCCAGTCTTCCAAAGCAAGTTTAATTCTTCCAGCCCAGTCAAGGTGTACACTCAAGAGGAAGTGCTTTCTCTGCCCTCAAGGATGTCCTCAAGGTCAACTTGAAATAATGTAACATTAATATTAACTTGTACGGGGCTATTGCCTAGGACCATCCCAAATGGAGGACATCTACTGCAAGGATCTCAGTACTTTGAAAACTTACAATAAAAATGGTGATGGAACAAGAGATGCAGAAGAAACACTGTGTTACAAACCAAACCAAGAACCCAAAGTCACCCATCCCTCATGGAAACATGTGCCCAGGCTGCAACAGAGTCAATATATCCTGTATAGGTCTCATCAACCATTTTTGGATTCACAGATAAGACCATCATGGATGACAGTCATCCTGGACTGTGAGGGGTTGCCACTGATTTGAAAACTGTTATCAAATCTCTACTCCCCTGTCTCCCCCTGGAGTCATGTCTTCCCCAGGCTAAATAACCCTAGCTCTTTCAGAGTTTCCTTATAAATCTTGCTTCCAAGATACTGATCATTTTTGTCACCATGTCAGACTTTTTCTAAACTGTCCACATCCTTCTTGAAGGGTGGGGCTCAAAACTGGACAAAGTATTCCAACTCAAGCCTTACCAGTGCTGAATAGAGCAGAATAATCACTTCCCTTGATTTGCAAGTGACATTCCTTTTACTACAGCCCAGGATGCTGTTGGCTTTTTTGCAACAATAGTGTTATCTCACAGTTAGCTTGTGATCTATTATAGCTGTGAGGTCCTTCTCTACAGTATTACAGCCTGGCCCCAGTCCATATTTCTACATGCAGTTATTCCATCTGAAGTACAGGACTTTGCACTTGCTTTTCTTGAACCTCATCTGATTGATTGTGGACCATTTTACCAGTCTGTTCTGGTCATTATGAACTCTGTCCTTCAGCAAGTACCCACCCAACTCAGTGTTATCCACAAATTTCCTAAGTGTGCACTCAGTTGCTTTATTCAAATAATGAATGAAGAAGATGTTGAACAATACCAGACACAAGTAATTTTCTCAATTACACATTGAGCCATCGCGGACTTCCTATTTAGCACAATGATCCAACCAGTTATGTATCTACCTTACAGTACTTTCCTTTCATACAGTCTTTATTTCCTTAGCTTGTTAATGAGAATGTTGTAGGAGACTATGTCAAAAGCCTTGCTAAAGTCAAGGTATACTACATCCACTTCTCTCCCCTCATCCACAGACCCTATTATCTTACAGAATGGAATCAGGTTGGGCAGATATGACTTTTTCTTGGTGAATACATGCTAGCTGTTCTTGATCATCACCTTGTTCTCTAGGTCTTCCTCTTCACAATAAATTCCTTCAGGACCTGATCCCTGATCTTTCCAGGTCTGAAGATCATGCTGACTGGTTTGTAAAGGGAGAAGCAGAGGGGAGGAGAAATGAGAGAGAGAATATGCTGGAACAGTCTCTCAAACAACATCTATTAACTGACTTACACAATGCTTTCAAAGAAAAGGAATGCAACATCCTTTTACCATGGAAACAGAGAGAGAGGGAGAGAGAGCTACCAGGGAGAAGGTGTGAGCAGAGCTTCCCCTCTCATTAGGCCCTGGGCAAATCTGCAGATGAAACAACCAGAAATGTTAAACAAACTCACCAATCTGAACTCATCCCTATGGAATATATTAAAAAAAAAAAAGCAAACTTAACAACATAGAAACTTCTATTCATTGTTGCTTAGCTTGTAAGTCTCAACTCATTGCCCTGCCTCTGTTCTCTTCTTGGGGCAATGTGGAACTAGGAGAACCCTAAGATGCAGGTTCCCAATCTTTATTAGTACCACATTCATTTAAATCAAGAACCTAAAACAGTGAGCCTAGGCAAAACGCAGGTCAGGGTGGCACGATAGGGACCAACTGGTTCAGAGACAAATTTAAATAGGTAAAAGCCATTCATCTGCACAGTAGGCTATCAGTTATTAAAGTACACACCTTTTTGAACCAGTTAAATTTCAAAGGTGCCGTCCTTCATTGCCTTCTGCCTGACTTCCACTGAAATATCTAACTGGGCTAACTACCCCTCACTACTTATTAATCTTGGGTAAATTAGGATTTGGGGGGTGGATTTCAGAAAAATGTTCATGTTTGTTAGCTTTTCACACATAACATTCTTTAGTTTTTTCTCACCCCCACCAGAAAAAAAATGGCTTCTAAAATACAATATGTTTTTGATAAAACATATGACATTTTCAGTGTGTGTGTGTAAAAACATTTTCAAACTCCAACATCAAGGAATTGCAAATGTAAATACAGTACACATGATTTAGTTCTTTGATTTCCTTTCTGAGAAAATAAATATATGGCGGGACAATGGTTTAAAAAGTTAGATGATTCATGTCTGTATTTAAAAGTCCAAACTAAGATGTTAAGTTACTTATTTTATGATTAATTTACTTATCCTTTATATGTTCTGCTGTCACAAAAAGTCACTGTCTCATATTACTTCTCAAGTATTTAGTATGTGAAAAATGGGCATTGTTTGCATTTCTGCTTCTTAGCTGGGAGAAATGTTGAATTATACTGCTGGCTGTTTATAAACTGATTTTTTCAAAGAGGCTATTGTTGCACATATTTTAATAGCAGGTTGTAAGGGTAGAAAGGATAAAGTGCTTTGTAGCAAACAAAGCAGTTTGTCACGCCGTTGTACCCTGGGGGTGAATATAATATTAGTCATTTTTATAAAAAGAATGAAAATGAACTTCTACTTTTCCTACATTAATTGGTTCAATGATGAGCTTTAATAAACCCATAAGCCATGTTTTCCTTCCCGTTTCTAGGTTTTATCTTTTTCGTTTAAAATTTCATTGCTTAATGGAATTTGTGAACAAGTGGGATGTTGTAATATTGTTTTAGGTTTTGGTACTGTAGCACATTTGAAAGGCAATACACAAAGAATGACTACATTATATAATATGCCAGTACACAAAATAGCTTGAATAATTTGCCCAATTAAAGTTTTCAATAGGTGAAAAACTCTAAGGGGAAGGACATGGCTCATGTAAGTTGTAACTTATCTTTGTGTGCGGAAGAAGGAACCCACCATAAGGATGTGGTTCTTCTCCTCCCCGCCCCACCCCCCGTGCAAAAATTAATGCTTGATTGTGATATCCTTACATCATCCATACAGAATAGGAAGATTACTTTTTGTGTAACATACAGATTTGGAGGGTGGGGGGAAATCACAATACAAAGAGAATATGTAACTTAAGCACAAAAGGAAGTCTGCAGGAGAAGGAAGTCCTTAAAATTCTTTCCTAACAATTTTTCCATAATGATTTTAGTTGTCACAGGGCTGTTACTCAATTGCCGAGGAAATACTTCACAGTTTTATTAAGGGGAAGCCTATGATGCATTCTATTAATAAGTCCTCTTCCTTTTGAAGCAAAAAAAAAAAAAAAAAAAAAAAAAAAAAGCGCGTATGATTCCCTGTGTACTAGAGACACTGCTAATGGTTGAAAGATTGGGGGGGGGGACATGATACTGCACATATGTAAATCACAGTATTGCACTTGCTACAGAATTTCAAAGACTGGATTTTATTAAGAGACCATAAAAGTAAAAAAGTTAAAATGTCTAAAGATTCTAAAGGGATATCTTATCTTGAAGTCTCATGTTCTCACATCTTCTGCTGTGACATTCTTGGGGCAGGTTCAACTCTTCTAGCCACTATTAAAATCCAATATGACTTGGCCTGTGGAGCAAGGTAATTAGTGTGCATTGTCAGGAACCACACTCAGCTTGCCTCTTGCCATTGATTTCTGAGTGAACATCTATATAATTGTTAACTTCTCTATGCCACCCTTTCTGAACCTGGGAAGTATTCTTTGGGCATGTTTACATGTGTTGCTATACGGCATTATTACTGCACGGTAATTCAGTACTTCCTTTTGTACATGCAGCACATGGTTATTTTTAGCAGCTATTCACTGTATGGTGTAATATACTGGGGAAGTGTATAACTATGGCAAAGTAACTGCTGGTCATGTGTAGATGCCTGTGGATGCTATGTTGCCATAGCATGTTGCTATGGCAAGTGTCACATGTAGATGTGTTCTTCATGTGCCTCTACATGTGCAAGTAATGCAACTGAATATACTCTGGCTCAATCTGAGTTGGAGTAAACTAATCCTGACATCACCATCAACACTTGTGTTTAAGTATAGTAATTTACTGTGCTGCCAGATACTGCACTGCCAGATAATCCTGTCAGATACAAGTGATAAATTAGTCCACTGTGCCCTAATTGCCACACATGTGTAGACAGTGATGCTTTACTGCCCAGCAAATTAGTCTGCTACATAGCAAAGTGAATGTCAATGCACACTTTGTCAATGAAACGAAGCTACTCTATATTTAGAAATATTCTTATTTCATTATTTTTAAGGTAAACTGACAAAATTAGGCCTAAGACTGAAAATGAACAAGCCTAGCAATTCTTTTGTTCAGTTTTTGGAGGGGGCTGGTTTCCTGGGCAGCAGCTCTGCGGAAAAAGGCCTGGGGTTTACAGTGGACAATAAGCTGAATATGAGCCAGCAGTGTGCCCTTGTTGACAAGAAGGCTAATGGCATTTTGGGCTGCATTGGTAGGAATATTGCCAGTAGGTCCAGGGAAGTGATTCTTCCCCTCTATTCAGCATTGGTGAGGCCACATCTGGAGTACTGTGGTCAGTTTGGGGCTCCCCACCACAAAAAGGATGTGGACAAATTGAAGAGTCCAGTGGAGGACAACAAAAATGGTGAGGGGGCTAGGGGACATGACTTAGAAGGACAGGCTGAGGAAACTGGGCTTATTTACTCTAGAGAAGAGAAGACAGGGGGAATTTAATAGCAGCCTTCAGCTACCTAAGCAGAGTTCAAAAGAGGATGGAGCTAGACTGTTCTCAGTGGTAGCAGATAACAGAATAAGGAACAAAGGTCTCAAGTTGCAGAAAGGGAAGTTTAGGTTAGATATTAGGAAGAATACCCTCACTAGGAGGGTAGTAAAACACTGGAACAGGTTACCCAGAGAGGTGGTGGAAACTCCATCCTTGGAGGTTTATAAGATCCAGCTAGACAGAGCTTTGGCTGGGATGATTTAGTTAGGGATGGTCCTGCTTTCAGCAGGAAGTTGAACTAAATGATCTCCTGAGGTCCCTTCCAACCCTTATTTCTGTGATTTCTATGAAATGTCTGAAAACTGGTTGAAGAATTCTCATTTTTATTACACTGAAGAACTGTAAACCAAATTTTGCATACTGTGAAGGCTTTTCATAGATCATTTTGGTGCACAGCCATCTCAGAATCATATTAGTTTCCTGTAAGCCTATATTAACTTATTTTAAGAAAATGAAATAAGGAGAAAAAGCAGCTGGCCTTTTCTTAAAAGTTTTGAAATATTTTTAGGAGATAGTGACTTGGGGGAGGGAGGTGTCCAATGAGACTTTCAGAAGCAGATAAGACTGGCTTCATTCGATCATGATTTAAATTAGTACTGGGAAAAAAATTGTACACATGTTGAGTATCGCCTTTTCTTTTGCACAAATACCAGACAATGGAACAGATGGCTCAACATTATGAGAAATGCTGATTTCTCCTCCCCCCACCTCTTTTTTTAACCTTTACTTTAAAAAAAAAAAAAAAAAGCCATGCAAGCTTGCTTTTCTAGAGGTAGAATTTAATGTTGGTAATTGACAGCAATTGTTGCTTCAAAGGGTAGCAATTCAGACAACACAGCAACAGCAAAAACTGTGCTAACTATAGGGAAATTTGCAATAGCTTTTTTTCTCATTTAAAACTAAGCAAATCTTATATTGGTTTAGGCTTGCTGTTATTATGTTTTGGATGATACTCCTTTCATCTACCCCAGCATTTAAAATCTACAGCAAGTAAAGCAAATATATTGTTTCAGGCAACCAGAGGGCAAAATTCAACTTTCACCTAAACCAATGCAAAGAAAAGAGAAGAGAGTAAAGGACACCTTCACCTTCTCCCCTTCCCTTCCCCTTGCAAAAAAGTATCTGAAGGAATTTTTGGCAATAAACATGCCCTATGTAACCATTCTTAATATTATAAGAAAACATATTCTATACCGATATTTTTCTCTACATCATCTACTATGAGCAGTAAATAATCCTGTAATGTATACATGTTATTGTGAATCTGCTTGCTCTAAGAAACAGTTTTGGGCCCATCCCAATGGAAATGCAGAGATCTTGGATAGAATTCAGAAGAGTCCAAACAAGCAGAGCAGTGTCTTGTGGACAGATGACCATATGTTCAATTTTGCTTGTTTCATTGCGTCAGAGCCGAGCACCCCAGTGTCACGGTGGGCCGAGCATGAACGAACAGGTGGGATTAGCAGCGAGGAGTCAGAGCGGGCGGGACAAGCGTGTGGTTTCAAAACAGAACAGATTTTATTTTACTTACGCCCCAAGATGGCAAGGTAGCATAGGTTGGTTCAAGTTTAGTTACAATCGGTAAACGGGAATGAGAAATGAAGAAAAGTGGAACGATAAACGAGGCCGATCGGTAACGGTGTCGAGAAACGAGCGTGAACAAATAGCCGAAACGGTGAATGAAGTGATCAAAGATGTGAAACGAGTGGCTGAAACGTGGAACGAGATAACTGGATTGTGGAACGAGTAATCAGATCGAAGACATGAAGCGAATAACTGGAACGTGAAACGAGTGGTAGGAACGAACGAGTAATCAATCGAGTAATCGAATAACTGAGACAACGAAGAACGTTTGCTAAGACAGGGAATGCCGGGATACAACGGTGGCGAGGAGACCAATGGCTCTTACAAACCAGGAGTCTAGGCCTGAGGCAGTCTTCGCTGAAGCGATCGCTGCTCAGATCTGTCTAGTCTCCTCTGGTCGCTGATCTCCACTGAGGGCAGGGACTTGCTGGCCTTAAATATGATTTGGGTGGCCAATCACACAGCTTCCCCCCATGGAAGTTTCTAGTCAAATTATGTCATGCCTGAGGCAAGACTGGGCATGCGCATGGTGTCAGTTCAGATTACCTCATTGAAACATTTTGATTGACAAGCGTGAGGTCAAGCGTGGGGCATGTGCAGGGCATGCTTACTAGCCCTCTGGGGATTTTCCATTTGCTTGTCTGCCCATGTTTGTGCTTAACACTGTGTTAGCCAACACCCTACTTAAATTTGGTTCTGACACATTGATTCTGCATGCCCCCACCCCATCCTTGCTCAGTTTTTTCCCCTATAGGATTATGATTAAGATTCTGGAGCTTTTTCTAATTTAATCTCCCAAATCTAGGGAGTGACTATGAAATCTGGTAGTCAGTAAGTGTGGACAAACCCTTTATGAAGTAATTCTCTTCATTTTTGCTTTTGTCTATAATTACTATGTAGGGAATTGTGCATAAAAAAAGGCTTTTCTTTAATGCAAGTTCATGTCAACTTGTTTGTAAATCAATTAGCATTTCAAACAGCTTACTGGCCTCAGTTAAGTTTTTCTCCATTAAAAATCACTTGCAGACTTCACTAGGGTGGTTGCTGGTGAGCACAATCAATAAGAAATTTGAATAAACTGGTTATCATTGTGCATAGTCTTGTCAATGTCCTTGCTAATTCTTCATTTGTAGAAACAGAGTCAGTGTTCCTGCAGTTCATCCCCAAATAGTTTTCATTGAAACACTTTGTCAGCCCTAGGGACAACTTTACTGACTTCAGCTGAACTGGAGACTATTAAAACCCAAAATATTAATCCTTTTGATTCAGCAATGACTTTTGAATGTAACATAAATAGATGCTCTGGTACAAAAGATATACTGTTTGTGGATACCTCAAGCACAAGTACATTAAAAATCATTAGAGCACCGATTCAAAAAGAAGCCACAGTGAACTCTAGTTCGTTTACTCACAGTATGGTATATACGTAATGTAGCTGTCAAAGCATACAAGATTAACTACTGTGCCAATTTTCTTTTGAGAGAGGAAGTTGTCCTCCACAATAAGTAGGTACAATAGCCCACACAATTAAAATGTGAGTATTATTATTATTTACCACAAAGAGCTACTTAAAGCTTAGAGGAAAAAACATTTTGAAGTGCAGGACTTTCAAGATTCCTAGCAAGCAATCTAATTCTTCTCACAGCAAAGCAGCAGATGGTTCTTGGTCATGCACCAATGTAACACCTGCAGAACAACTGTATTGTTGTTCAAGGGAAACTCCACAGTTGTCTTTAATAGAACATATTTTAGTTTTTCAAGAATGAATAAGACAACTTGTTTGCCAGTATGTACCAACTCCTGCACATTTCTCTGGTGCACAAGTTTATGGGGTGAAGTGTGAATGTGTTCATATTATACGGCATTTCAGGAATACAATTAAAAAAAAAAAGCAAGGGGCTATGAAGTGAGACCCAGCCTTAGTAACAGGAACTCTTGACATAAGCACTAGCATGGCCAGATCCTTATTTTGTGTAAAATGAGCATCGCGTCACTGAAGTGAATGCAACTATGCCGATTTATCCAGTCATGGCCAAACTGTGGCACAACTGGAGTGGCCAAGCTGTGCGTGTAGCATGCAGCAGCTCAGGGAGGAGGAAGCAGTACAGAAACAGATATGGCAGGAAGCAGAACAAGACATGAGGCAGTGGCACAGGGCAGAAAGCAGAAGGCAGAACAGATCAGGCAGGGAGCATGAAGTAGGGAGCCAAAAAAAGTTAAGACAAAGGAAGAGGAACAGAGTAGCTGTAGGGGATGGTGCAAGGCTAATTTGTGGTATGCCTGACAAAACTGTTGCCCCCCTCCAATTCATGGCATCTAAAAGATCCAGCTTTTTAGCCAAAGTACATGCAAAAGCTGACTTGCAAATTCCTCTGACTTCATTTTTGCTCTGCTACAGAGTTTTAAGTCTGTTAAGATAGCAGTTCAAAGTTTTTCTGACAGTCAAACTCCTTATTTCTTTTTCCTTTGTTTTATCTGAACTCAATACGCCTCATTTAAAAGTTGTTTTGCGGGGCAACTCACATTCTCTGGAATTTATTAATGGAACGAGTAAAGCCATCATTCCCTCTGATCAATAGGATTTTGAGGCAATTAGGACTCAGAAAATTACAACAACATGAACCTGGAGGGATACTATTATACCTTTTGCTTGGCAATAACTATATCCTTATGATGATGTTTAATCCATTTTAAATATACACTTAACCAAGATACTCAGCTAGTCCTGAAACAACTGGAATTATATATTAAAACAACAAATGCAATGCATTGTGCACCAATATAGGAAGGTAGTTAAACATATGTGTTGCTCCAGTGACTTCATCAGTCTATGGATGTACTTAAAATGCAACATATGCTTGAATACCTTGCTAAATCCCGATCCACATACAAAAATCAAGAGTTAGGCATATGGAAATAAGGCACCAGACATTATTATTTTTAGTAACTGAATTAATAGATGCTGCAGTACTATAGATAAATAATTCCCTCAACTCTCTTTTTACTTACAAATTTTATAAAGATATTTTTTCCCTAATGTAAAATAGATTTTGGTTGCTCTGTCTGAAACTAAAATATCTTTGTTGGCTTTGAAAGATACAGGTTGAAAAATGTCAACTCACTCTTTCAAAATAGAAAACATGTTATTGCTTGGAAGCATGTTTGCTTGTCATGTTAAGCTCAGAAAATAGAAGTGTCTAAGTGTTTTGTTCCCTGAAGCAATTTATCATTGGTTATATATTAAATGTGTCTGTACTTTGACTAGTAGGAGCTGCATAAAAGGCACACTTTATCACCGGCCTATATATTGTTCATGATGCCTCCTCCCCCACACTAAAAATGAAATAAGGAGCTCTTTTGTTCCTTTCAGAAAGCAGAAAGCATTTAAAAAGAACTAATGCCTGGTATAACAATATTCCAAACAATATCTCCACTTGTTATTGTAACATTTTGCAGCTTCCATTTCTGTAATCACAGTCAGGTTAACTTGTCAACTCTCTGAGCTTGAGGAAAAATTATTCTGGACTATCACAATATTCTAAATACTGGCAAGTAAGTTTAAACACTGTATTCTGCAATATCTTGATTCTGTAAAGAGAGAGCAGAGTGGGGTGATATATTTTAATTTTTTCCCCATTTTATTTTTCTGCGAGAGTCAGGTAAGAGGCATCAGTACATTAGACCTGGTTTCAGCCTTCCAGAAGCATATGCACAGGTATAAAAAAAAAAAACACAGCTATATGCACAAAAGAGCTTGAACATGTATAACAGCAATAGTCTGAACAACAAAATAAGGGAACTGAACACACCAGAAGTTTGGAAAATGTAGGATCCAAACATGAATAATACCTCCTCTAATATAGGGAATTGGGTTCAAGTTTAGTGGAATACAAATAAGCAAAGATAAAATAAATGGGGATTAGCATATCAGCTGAACAGCTTGTGTAAAGGCATACACCACATACTCATTAATTCAAAGTTTGAGGCTGAAAGACTGGCATTACCTCTCCTTGGTACAAAAACCATAGTTCTGATATTGCAAGCCTGCAATGCACACTAGGGTTGATCCTCTTGTACCTATAAGTGCAAGACAAGCTCTGTACTCTAGGCCAGCTACCACTCTACCTATTGGGTGTCTAACTGCAGTGCAACTCCATTCTACTTGCAATCTGAAAATTCATTAGTGGATCTACATTTGTAACATATTATCATTTTGTCCTTAAGACTGTCACAAAAATGGTGAGAAGGAGGATCACTCAACTTCAATAGTAATAGCTTTTCAGGGATTTAAGCAGAGTGCAATACAATTGGAGTTAGGTGCCTAAGTTCACTTGCATGCTTAATAGATGGGATAGAATATGGACCTATATGCACTTCTCCCTAGCTGAGTACTTTGAACCCGTGCATATATATTGTCCTTCTTTCAAGACACACAGTCATTCAGAGAGGTTAGGGGGAGGTTAGATTACATTAAAAATGACCAACCACTCTAACTTTGCTTTCCCAGGTGCAGATCTTACACTTAGATCCCTAGGTAGGTTGATCTAAGTGCAAACAGTATAGAAATTCAGGATGGTTAGACTGATTTAAAAATAGCTGACCCAGTTTAAATTAAGCATAGCTCTGAGTCTTGCTAGATCAAATCTAAATCAAATTCTGTAAAGTTCCCAGTACTTTTCTCATCTTTCCTCCCCAACAGTTGGCTACTTTTAGCCCACCTAGCCTCTCTCCAACCCCCAGAAGGACAGTCCCTCCCCACCACAGACCAGCCAGCACCCCCTCCCCCAAGCTCACCAAACATCATCTATTCCACAAACCACTCCCAGTGATGGTTTTGCTGGCATTCACCAATACCGGGAACCAAGAAAGCAAGTCACATCGGAGGAAAAGCAGGTGGGATGGGAGGGTTGGTTTGTGGAAACTTCCCTCCCCCATTCCCCCCATATGGACCCAACGAGCCCCCCAAAACCATCTGAACCCCACCAGCCTCCCTGATCCCTCTGTGCACCCCATTTGCCACCCCATCTGCCACTCCCAAGACCCCCCTTGCCCCACTAAGCCCCTTATCCCAACTTACATTAGAATGAGTGGTCATTTTTAAACTTCTAGCTCCTCAATATCTCTACATAGCCAAAGTGAAAAGAGCAGGATGTAGGCAGAAAATGGGTGTTTCTGAAGAGATACATTTACATTAAATCTTAACCGGGTACAAGAGGTAACACACACACTATTGTGCATATATGTGAATCTGAGCCAGAGAACAGACCCCATTCAGTTTATGGATCAAATTTAAAACTAGACCTGCGCAGATGTTAGTTCAGACAAAATATTTTACCTTGAATATACCCAGTCTGTCTGAAATTATAGGTATTTGGATAAAGATCTTCCATTTGTCTCATTAATATTAACCTTAGTACTTTTATTGGCAGTATTTCCATACCCAGACACTCATTTCTACTCATACACTTCCCACGTTCAAATCCTTGAAACCAAATTAAACAAAGGCCATGTATAGGCATTCATTTCTAATGGTGGAAAATGTCCATTGCTAGGTATGATTCTAGGAGAAGTAGCAGTACAGACATTCAGCCTACAACTGCTCACTTTTCCTTGCGCCTTCTTGAGAATGGGATCACTCATCTGGGGAAACCAGTCCAGCTATTCTATTCTCAGGAAAAGACCCCTGCCTTCTCCTTAAACCATGGATTCTCCCAGTAGAAAAGTAACTCCTGCATGTGACCACATTCTTAATGCCAAATCCAAATATAAAGGCAGCAGTAGGGTTTTTTAAAATATAAAAACTACTAACAAATGCATTAATTTATACCCTTATCTCCAATAATACAGCCTTGTGAATTTTCAAAGTATTGTGCAAACACAGATGAACCAATTTTTGCATAGTATATTTCCTCCTAGAAGATCTCAAGTACTTTACAATTTTTAAATGTTGATACATAAGATAAAAACTATCCATCCTGAAATGAATGTCTCTCTTGGGTGCAACAGTGCAGCTGTTTAATGGTACATAGTATTACTGTAAAAGTTTGAGAAAAAAGTAAAAAGGATGAAACTGCAGGAAAGTTTAAGGAAGGTACAATGTAATGCTTAATAATTTTGACAGAGACCAGCAGTTATAGCTTGCTTGTACAACATTTAAATTGCTTTTGGTTATGAAGCCCAGTGCACAAGCCAAGAAGCATTCAGGGACACTGAGACAAATTGGTAAGACCAGGATAAATTCCCAGGCACTTGATTTTTATATGTAGTTAAATACCTGATTCCATTGCCAAACCACCCTATTTTGAAAGACTACTTTGTCAAGCAGAAGTCTATTGGCTTCCATTTTGTCTTACTTGACTTTCACCCCAACCCACAATTCTCCGTTTATTTTTCAGATGGATTCTTCATTGTTTGAAAATAAATCGACTAGTCATGAAAAGGTGTCTAGCTGACAGAACTGAAAGCCAAAGTCTGCCATTCATGGAGCTGACAGAGAAGGAGCAAAGTCTGTGTTATTTTCCAAGCCAATTTTCTGTCTAGTCTTGTTCTGGGCATCATATGATTTCTAAGCATTTGCTGAGCTGTTTTGGGAAAAAAATTCTGTACACCCGTACTTCTCTGATAAACCCCACCAATTTCAGAAGCCAATCCTTTTGGAACTGCTTAAATGTGTTAAAATGTACAGGTTTAAGACTCTCCAGCATTCTGAGTCTCTGCTCTGAGATTATTGGCAAAACTTCAAGTTGTTGGGGAAGGAAGGGGGAACTACCAACTGTCCCATTTAGGATACCAACTGCTTTTACAAAGGTTGTTAAATATCTATTAGTTGACACCTACATTTTCCTCACATCGTTGAAATATTTTCATTTACATGTCTATTCTACTCTAGTCTCAAAGCAAAATATGCTGTACTGCATCATTATTGTCCCACGCTAGCCTGCTGTTTCTCCAATTGGATTCTAGTATTTAGTTTGATAAAATCTATTATTTCTATTTCATTTCTGTGCTCCCACATAACCTCCTCAGACCTTAGAGTATTCAGACAGACAGACACACATATGAATACTATAAGTTTTAATAAAACAAATAATATTCCAACATAGTCAATTTTGTATTAACCATATTTGTTCTACTGTCTGTTTATAGTCATTTTTTAAATGCCTTCCATGGCCAGGACTTTCAGAAGTAGTTATAAAGCCAAACATCTTACATGAAATAGGTGTGTGCATGTTACACAGGCACAGTAAATGAAATTAAAAGCAGACCTAATATTGCTTTATCAACACCTAGAAGACAGACATCTATGCATGAAATTAAAATCATGCACCCACAGGAGTTTAAAAATATTACCTTCAAGGCATTCAAAAGTCAACTTTTCAAACTTATACCCGAAATTAAGTCAAACTTTATAATCTAAATTAATTTTCCAAAACAGCTCTTGTGTATGTTCCAACACAATGCCTTAGAGGTGAGCTAATTAGAGTATCTTGGGCACAGTGGGTATGCATTTGTTCTGTGCATGTGTTTGCCACCTCATATGTCCATATATATATATATTGGAAAGTTGAAGTAATGCCACCAGTGCTGCTAGATCATCAAGAGATACTATTATATCAGCTGGTATGAACATATCTGGTCTCAAGGAAATCTGTGCTCTCCTATATTCCTTTCACAATAAATATATGTAAAGGAATATGACAGACTTGGTCAGGGGTGAGGAAGAGGGTTCTTACAATCTGTTACAATCAGTCCTGCTGCCATTGCCTACTCAGTCAGTCTTGCTCACTTGCCATACCTTGACGGAAAGAGAGTTAAATGTAAGAAGTGCTTTACCCCTGCTTGAAGCCTAAGGCAAGGTCTCACTGCCTGGCAGGTGTCAGATGAGTCCCTGGGTTTCCTGGGTGGACCATTATCTTGGTGGGTTCTTTTTCTGCATGTCAGTTCTCATTCTCAGCCACTGGCTTCCAGTTTTGTGGCTGTGGACTCTGGGCTACTCCCAGGTTTCTACCACTCCAGGTCTAGAACCTGAGAACTTAGGCTTTGTAGCCACCACACACACACACTATCTTATGCCACCACAGCAGGCCCTTGAGCTATTATGCCTGCATCACTAACCTTTTTCATGGGAAGTAGTTTAGGCAGTGTGGTAGAATACCCTGTCCTTCAATCTCCACACCTTACCTTAAAGTTGCTCCTGGTCCACCACATGCCCATTAAACAAGAAAAGGAAAGGAAGGAATCCTCAATTTAAAAACTCTCTCTGCCTTGGGGTGATGGGTACAGTTCTATCTTAAGGGTCCACCCCATAGACCCACTGTTTAACAAACCAGTAACAAAAGGTTTGTTTGACAAAACTTCTTCCTGTCCAAGGCTTCTTATAGGGTCTAGCAAGGCCTAATCTCATCCAGACATTTGTACTTTTATACATCTGGGCCATACACCCGTTCTGATCATGTGGCCCACTGGGCTACACCTGGTTCTAGCCCAAATGTTTCTGGTCTTTTCTCTTCCCTCTTTGTAACAGGGGCTTGACCCCACAACCTCCCACATTACAAGGAGACTCCTATTTTGATATTCTGTATTAACAAACTAGGCCCATTTCACTGTTTCCATAGGAAGTGCCAGGAATCTGGAATGCATTTCATATTGGCAATAATGGCTTCAGGGCATTATCTCCCCCTTTACATCTCTTAAAATATCTTAGGGAAGATGCTTGCTCTCTCCATGCAAAACTTCTTTATTCTCCTTTTGTATAGGAGAGCCTCTTGCTGGTGTGTACTTCATAACAATCATTTGAAACTGAAACAGGACACCTTGAGCAGAACTTCTGGTAAGCAACATAAAAGGGACCACTGACTTGCCTTTTATTCTGATGCCATCTTCCAGGTCCTCCAGGTAGTGGAACACCCTCACAGGTTAGATGCCAAATGCCTTTGGAAGTCTTTTCTTCTCTTAGTGGATGTTGGCTCTGGCTATTGCTTATACCTGGATGTTCCTGTTGAAATAAGGGAAGGAAAAAAAAAAGCAATGGCATCAAATCCTGTCCTCATAGGAAGAGGCAAAACAAGTACATGTTCCAGTATTAACTGGATTAAAAACATCCCAATTCTCACACAGAGCAAGAACCTTGACTAAATGTGCAAAAGTAGGATGAGATGGATAAAAAAGGGAAGGCCTGATTAAGAATGCAATGCCTCCAACTTCATAGAATCAATGAGTCGGAAGGGACCTAGACAGATCATCTACTCTGAACCCCTGCCATGAGCAGGAAGGAGCACTGGTGGTGGCAGGGGTCATAAGACCCCAGCCAGGTGCCTATCTAGTCTCCTCTTGAAGATCTCCAGGGAATGTGAGAGCACTACCTCTCTGGGAAGCCTATTCCAGGCTCTCGCCACCCTTACAGTGAAGTAGTTCTTCGTAATATCTAACCTAAACCTGTCCTCCCTCAGCTTGTGGCCATTGTTCCTGGTGACTCCAAGGGGGGCCCTGGTGAACAGACTTTCCTTGAGTCCCTGCTGCTGGCCCCTGATAAGGCTGTAGGCAGCCACAAGATCCCCCCTCAGTCTCCTCTTGTGGAGACTGACAAGATTGAGGTTCCTCAGCCTCTCCTCATAGGACTGGCCATGGAGGCCCTCAACCATATGAGTGGCCCTCCTCTGGACCCTCTCCAGGTGCTCCACATCCCTCTTGAAGTGCGGCGCCCAGAACTGGACACAGTACTCCAGCTGCAGCCTGACCAGCACCGCATACAGGAGGAGCAAGACCTCTCTGGACAAATATTAATATTCAATATTATCTTTACAATATCCCCATTTCTTGGTAACACATTTCCATCTGTATTCACCATAAAAATCTACTCAGGTCTTTCCTTTCCATCTCACAAGATGAAGGCAAGGAATGTTGTAGGTGATATTTTTATTGGACAAACTTCATGGTTCAGACAGACTTAGATAAGCTTTTGAATGCACACCATTCTTCATCAGGTCAGAGGGAAGAAGTAGGCACAGCGATGATTTAAAACAGTATAGAGGGCTGTTAAACTGGAAGAGAGAAATTCCCAGAGGCAACAAACAAACAACAGGAGAAAAGATAGCTTGATTTGTGGGTGTGTAACAGGACCATGCCCTAGGGGCAGCTCTGACCCCTGGTGGCCAAGCAGTTCCAAGAGAGGCTGCCCCAGGATCCTTAAGTGAGCCTAGCATGTCTTGGCCAGCGAGTCTGTCCTGTATAGCTGACCCCAAGACTGGCTCCATGTGCATCCAGCTGTAGAAGTAATTGGCTTACTTGACTAGAAGAACAGACAAAAGACCAGAAGTGCTGATACTACTTAATTCAGTTAAATGTTCTGAGATAAGGAATCCTGCATGCCTTGGGTTATCTTGATTTCTTGCCCTGTGCATAGATAGTTTGTTTAAGTAAACTTCCTAAATTTCTGTGTAATTTACTATTGTTTTGTTTCTCCAAGGTGTATTTTTTATCTCTTTCTCTGTCTTAAGTATAAATACACTCATAACCTTAGAGAGTCGGAGAAATCCTTTGAAACAGACAAGGGTGATTCCCCTTGCTGTGTGGAATTCTCCCTGTGATCACAGTATAGCCTTAAATAAAGAAAAGCTGGCTCTGTCAGTTCTGATTCAACCACAACGCAAAGTTTGATTTCTTCCACACAGGGCAGAAGAGACCCTGGAGCCCCTCCTGACCCAACACCAACAGCTCAGCTGAGGGCAGTGGCAGGTGGAGAAGAGAGAACAGAAGGGGAAGGGCTAGAAGGCTGCTCCTGTAACATGGTCAACCCACCCCAGTGTTTGGGGGACAGGGGGTGGGGCAGAGCTGGGAGCTAGGTGAAGCCAAGCCACCTCTGCAGCACAGGTCGCTGATTCTTCACCCCACTTTCCAAAATCCTGGATCTGCCTATGCACTCTGATGGGTTCCTTGTGAAGAGTGTTGATTGTTGTAGAAGTAGAGAAGTGTTGACAGTTTTTGCATCTGCTGTTAAAGCAAGGCCTGTGTCCCTAAGAAGAAGCTGATCTATTTTTGACCACCCTAGTAAACAGAATGATATTCACCTGAGTGAAGTTGGCTTTGCTTTACACAACACAGTCTCATAATCCACTTTCTAGAGCAGTGTTTCCCCAACCAGTGTACCGCAGCACCAAAAAAGTGTGCCATCAGACATGAACAGGTATGCCACAGAATTTTGCTATGGCAATGAGCTACGATAGGTATGAGGATAGGCAATGCCTTAACAGGTGTGCCGTGGAAAATTTTTATTAATGTAAGCGTGCCTTGGCCTGGAAAAGGTTGGGGAAATGCTGTTCTAGACAAATACTGATATGAACAGATGCAGATAACAAAGGAGTCACTTGCAAAAATTCTGAGGTACAGAATAGTGGCACATGATAAGTCATCATTATGCTACCCAAGCTATCCAACTCCTTTGTGTTATACAAGCTGAATGAGCAGCTTCTGAAAATACCATTACCTGGCCACATAAATACATCCAGCTTCCCCTGCACAGTGTCAGCTAGTGTTTGCAGATATCTATCCAAGTGTTATTAACGATTTCTAGCATTGAACATGCGGTTCACTGTTCTCCCAACTAAACATTAATGCCATAAGCTGTGCCTTGACAATAGTGCTTATTAGTCTGACATCTGGTGTACAGTCACTGCTTCAGTTTCCACACTCTGGAGATTTGTGTTCCCTAGACTGGTACAGATTAAAGTCTTGTGGACAAATCAAAATAAGGAAATTAAAGTCCAAATAGGAGTCGATGCATGTCAAACCTCCCCACTCCTTATCTTAAGTGCTGCCATTAGGCTCCTCCCCAGGGTTTCAAATGCTTTGCCTCATCCTTCAAAAAGGTATCAATGAAGCATAAGGATATTTCACGCTCTCTTTCTTCTACAGGCTCCAGCTCAGAAGATCTCACTAGTGAAGCAGTCATTCAATCCAGTCTCACTTCCGCTTCAGTATATCCACTAGACTGCTTCCTACCAAGTTAAGTCTGCCTACCTTATTAGGTCTTCACTTTGGTCTTCCACAGATTTTTCCTGGAGGGTCCTTCAGCTCTCTTCCCTGGCCTTCTATGCCAGATGACCAACCCACACTTCCATACTTCTATACTGCTGATCCGATTCACAGATAGCTCTTTTATAGCCTTATCACCACATAGTTTCTGTCCGTTGTGCAACATGAGAGGCTCAGGCAAGGACTCAGCCAAGGTTTAATGACATCTTTTTTGCCGATGTTATTTGTGGTCATTTCATTATATTCACCAACAGTTAAGTAACTGGTGTTCTGTTCATTTAAACTGAGGCAAAATCAGTGGCCATGACATTGTTTCTTGATCAGTGTGTGGGGTGCACAGACCAAAGTTGTGTTTAAAAAAGTCCTGTTTGTTGCTTATGGATCTTCAGTCTTGGGACAGTTTAAACCAAGACAACACACTCGATAAGAAGGAACTAACAGAACTGATCATTTCAGGGCATAAGGCAGGTAAACTGTCTGCAACCAAGGAGGATTCTCAGTTTTTAGTACACATTGACTAAAGAGGCAGGACAGCTGCAGAGCTGTTTGAAGCCTGTCATTTTCTAGAGAAAGAAATGCCTCCATGCAAAGATTTATTTTTTTTAAGTGAGAGAAAAATCAAGGACATACAGAGACAATTGATGAGTGGATAATCCAGCTACAGCTGATAATAAAAGCCTGAGCTTTCTCAGAAAGGGGTGACATGCTGAAGGGTAGGATCTTAATGGGATCAAATTCAAAGAAAAATTACTAATGGAGAAAAACTTAACATCAGAATAGCCAGAGGACAAGATCTCCAAAGAGCAGATGAAAGGAAGTACTCACTAACACCAGACATGCTCATCTTAAATAAATGTAAGACTAGCAATCAGAAACACACATACAAAAAGAGACAAGGGTGCAACAGCTAGGCACCAGACATAGACATTGTTAATGTTACAGAAGCATGTAGGCAAATCACAGATATAGCAAGTTTGTAGTAGGTTTAGATTACATTATGCAAAGAAAAAGGAATACTTTGCACAAGGTAAGATATGCACAAAGGACCACAAAACAATGCCGCAGAAGTAAACAAAAGAGCACAGGGAGTACAATACATTGTAACATCTACATGGCAGATAGTTCAGCAATTACTCTGCAGAATTCCTTCTCACTATTAGACAGAACGAGAAAGGCTAGCAATGAGGCATATGCAACAACATTACCAGGCTGAGAAGAAATACCTATAAAATTCCAAGTTGGTACCAAGAGGCAAGTATATTGCATCCCCAAAAGAAGAAAGGCCAAGCCCTCCTCACACCACAACCGATTTACCTCCATCAGCAAAACAAATGGGATATGGAGAATATCCATGTCACACAGTAAAAAATGCAATATTAAGAGGGTTTACAAGATTATAAAGCTGAAACCTAGATTTCCGTGTAATAAGGATGAGAGCAAAATAAATACGTAGGGAGAAAACCTTAAAATTATTAAACTTTGGTAAGCCCTAGCCCCATGGAAGCAATAAAAGAATATCAAACAGCAGAGGAAATTAAGAAATGCTTTTAAACACATCAGGAAATCTAAAACTGTCAGCTGGGACTTTTAAAAACAAAGCTATCTGCAAATGCTGTGCCAACAGAGCACTGGGATGAATGCTATTAACTATAAGGTCCAAAGTGGAAAAGGAACTCTAGCACACTGTATAATTAAGCATAATTGAAAATGTTGAAAATTCATCAGCATGGGTTAGTTTGATTATATTAGTTGGGGGCAGGTAGGAACCTATGGAAGGACATGTATGAGGTTTTCATGCAAGATTAAAGCAGAACAAAATAATAAAAGCTACCAGCCTCATTTACCAGCTAGATTACCTCATTTAGACCTCTGTGTCTTGAAGCAAATGCATTCCTTGTACTAGACACATAGTATGGATACTGGCAGACCAAACTGGACAAAGAACAGCAAACTAACTTCTCTCAACACTCCATTTGAAACTCATCATTCATGAAATTCTTGTACTAGGAAGCACAACAACAACACAACAGCACTGCTCCCACAATTTAATAGATTTCAAAGACATTCATCAGATCCAGCCCCCTGCCCAAGGGGCAGGAAGTCAGCTGGGGTCAGATCACCCCAGCAAGATAAGCATCCAGGCATTTCTTAAAAAGTATCCAGAGTAGGTGCCTGCACCACTTCTGGGGGAAGTCTATTGCAGACACTGGAGACTCTGATAGTAAAGAAGCTTTTCCTTCAGTCCAGTCTAAAATGATCTTCCAGCAGTTTGTGACCGTTAGACCTCGTCTTCCCTTAGGGTGCCCTGGTGAACAGATGTTCTCCAAGTTCCTGATGCACACTCCTTACATATTTCTAGGCTGCCACCAAATCCCACCCCTGAGCCTTCACTTCTCCAGGCTGAAGAGTCCCATGTCCCTCACCTTCTCCTCATAAGGCCTGTTCTCTTGCCCTCTAATCATGCCTGTGGCTCTCCTCTGGACTCTCTCAAGCTTCTCCACATCCTTTCTAAAGTGCAGAGCCCAGAATTAGATGCAGTACTCCAGCTGCAGCCTCACCAAGACTCAGTACAGTGGGAGGATGACTTCTTGGATCTTACTGGATGAAACAAAAGAGTGTAACCAGTTTTAACTGAAACATAGGAAAATTCAAATCAGGGTAGAATGACTTAATTACTTTGATCATTTCTTTAAAGGTTAGGCAGTTAGCAAAAATGGAAACATTTTTACAAAAAGGAAAGGGAGGGAAAATAATAAAATCCAATAGTAGTAGTTGTAGTAGTATAAGGATAACTCTCTGGACAAGATCTCAGTATGTGAAGGACCCCATAGACTTATAAATATAGCTAATTATGAACACCCAACAAATAGACCAGGGGTTTTCAATCTTTTAAGATAAGTGTATCCTCAGAAGTGCATGCGGGTGTGGGGGTGAGAGGGAGGGAAGTCTCGCTGCCATGCAGACTGGTGGAAGCGTGCGGTGGTGGTGGCAGCCACTGCACGCTAGCTTCCCCCCTGCATCTGGCTGGCTGAGCAGTGCCTGTGCAGCCCACAGAGGGGTGCCCCGGCCCTCGCCCACCCTCTCAGCCGTGCTCCTGGGAGATGTTGGTGTGGGGTGGCAGCGTTCCACCCCTGCCCACGCGTACCCCTAGGGTGTTTCCAAGTACCCCGAGGGTATGTGTACCCCTGGTTGACCACCTCTGAAATAGATGTTTTATATGGAGCAGCTGAAGCTTCATGAATGTAATAAGGAGCTGCAGTGATTACACCTAGAAAATCACCAATATTAACACAGCCAAATTATATTCAAATAAAAAAAGATTTATCCCATAAGTATATGCACAGTCTTTCAGGAATAGTTGAAATAGATTACAAGCCTCTAGACAACTTTCTAGAAAAACCTTTGCATTATCAAGACTTCAGCTCACATTAAAGCTACAAAGAAGTGACTTGAAAGTGAAAAATGGGCATGAAAGAAAAATCCCTGTAACACATTTTCACTCACAGTGTCATAGTCATTTATATCTTGTCCTTCTATGACAAGTTGGAGGTATGTGAAACACCACTACTCACCAAAGGCCTCAAATAAGCTATCAGAAATAGCAAGAGAAATTAAAGTTAATTTCACTTTCACTTTTTAAGAGAAACAAAGTGAGGATGACCTGTACTAAAAAGAAGATACTACAAAAACTCCTGGTCTAAAGAAAATGAGTTAACTTGGAAGAATGGACTAGTGCTAAACCAGAAGAAAACAGTAATTTAAAAAAAAATTGTCCGGAGATGCTGAAAAAGGTCCATGTGGACCACATTAGTATGGTGCTAGGAAAATGGTGGGCAAGAGACCAACCGTATTAGCCTAACATGAATACATAATTAAAATAAATGATCAGAGATTGCAGACTGGTTCACACTGCCTTAGGTATTTGCACAAATGCAACAAAGCCTATGTGATGCAAAGCCTAGCACTCAAGTGATGTAAGCACCCAGAAAACTATGCACTTATAGTTGACTATTACATCTGTTTTTTCCAAGTAGTTCAGCTAAGGTACATTTTAGCCAGCAATGTGATAAACCACACGAAGGCACATAAAGTCAATATGTCCATTTCTGTTTGTTGTGGTCTACTGTACACCCAAGGAATTTGGAAAATTTCAAAGGATTTGGAATACTACATAAACAACTAGCTCTGTACTACCCACAGTGCAAAGACTACCTTAAATACTCACACAGCCAACACAGAGAGAAAAGTCAGAAGCAGAAAATCAAAAAGCAGCTGCTCAGAGCCATACCCTGATTTATTAAAATATTGAGAACACACCTTTGGAAAAGGAACTTTACTCACAAATACATTAAATAAAAGGGATTTCAAACCAGAAATGTATGGAAAAGTCCCTCAAAATGCCCAGAATTGTAAATTATGGCAGAATAGAATATAGCTGAAAGAATGGAAAATGAAACTAGAAAAAAAAAAAAAAACCAACCAAAACCAACCATTGTGATCAAATATCAGAATATAATTTCCACAGTAAACCTCAGTGCAACAAAGCTCAAATTACCAGTAGCAACCTAGCACAGTAATCCAACTCGTATGCAATACAGATGAACAACAGATAGTTATTTAGGCAAAACCTCCAACAATTGAGGAAGGCTCCTATTGTGCAACTGCTAAGCAACATACAATGGAAATACACCCCATGGTAGGCTCCTGAAAAAACAAAAACACAAAATGTCTGTAACAGAATTTCAGAGTGGATGACAGTGTTCCCTGGTTGACCTAAGGACCTAGTTAGAAAGAAAAGGTTTACATAATAATTCATTTGGCTCCAAGTAGATTTGTGGAATGATTGACAGTGAGAAGTATCAAAAATCTAGCTGCAAGAGAGAATGTGATTGGCTGAGGGAGAGATGACTGATTCAGAAGTTGCAAGACAGAGTGATTGACAGGAACAGTTGCTGAGAGAAAGTGATTGGTGAAAGCCTGTTGCTGGACAGGGATGGTTGGTGGAAGGTTGTGATTGCATGACATGTAGCAATTATAAAAGGTTTCAGTGCAAGTACTACAGTATGTGGGGCTGTCTGTGTAAAGAAGGTATTTGTGGCAATCTGTGAAGAAAGTTCCTTGGGAAGACAGCTGGGAAAACACCTGAAAAGAGAATCCCCACTTGGTGCCCAGAAGACACTGTGCAAAACAGCCTATGTAAATATATTTAATTTTATTCCAATTGTGTTTTAGTGTTCTTTACTGTTAATAAAATCTAAATTTGAAGCCAGAATACATTTACTAATCATTTAATCCATTGCATCTACCCCCTTTTGCTAAACTGATTAACTAGTTAATTAAGCATCATAGTGTTGCACCATTAAAAGAAGGGAGGTGAGCGTGGGGGGAAATGCTACCTACAATCTCAGCAAGTACTTAGGAATGTTCTGTGAACAGAGGGAACATTCAGTGACAACTCCTAGACACAACTATGACTCTACATGAACAAGTAGCAATACTCTAACAATAGGAATGGATTAAAACAGGTGATACACTCTAATGTTATACATCATTGACTCCAAGATGAACATGGGCCGGCAGTGTGGGGAGGC
>NW_017728949.1:26864619-26873988 GCF_001723895.1 Crocodylus porosus | reverse complement strand
AGCACTGCCAGGAGTGACCAGGAATAACGGTCACAAGCTGGCAGAGGGTAGATTTAGGCTAGATATCAGGAGGCGCTACTTCATAGTCAGGGCAGCTAGGATCTGGAACCAACTTCCAAGAGAAGTGGTGCAGGCTCCTACCCTGGGGGTGTTTAAGAGGAGGCTAGATGTACATCTTGCCGGGTCGTTTGACCCCAGTACTCTTTCCTGCCATGGCAGGGGGTCGGACTTGATGATCTACTCAGGTCCCTTCTGACCCTAGAAACTATGAAAAAGGCACATTAACCATAGCATCTGTGCACTTTGGTTCACAGGAGGTCACATTGTGATTACGCTCAATTAGGTGACTAATGCATCATCCCTGGGACAGATCCGGGGGACGTGGACTAGTGTACTTGCCTCCTTTAATTCCCGCTCCATCCAAAGTTAAAAAAAAAAAAAAAACTGCCTGGCAATAGCAGCAGCATTACTAGTCAGGCAATGCCAAGGGAGGCAACTGAGTTTATGGCTCAGATACACTGTAATCCATTTGATCCCTTCTTAACTCTTCATTCCACAGGTATTAACAACTCGTTCCACCAGTCAAGCAATCCTTTGTTCAGCAATTCTGTTAGCTACTCCTGGTAATGAAGTGCCAATTTCACAGCCCTACAGATCATTATTAACTCATTCCAGTGAAGTTATATTTGTTTTTGTTTCAATCTTAAACTGAACAATACCTTAGGCCCCTCCTGTATTAGTAAGCTTCTAGTTTATTTTTAACTGGAGAAAAATGTATTGTTTTATATTTGATGATGATGCACCTCATCATCCGCACTCCCTTTTTCAAAATTCTAGATCTACTCATGTCCTCCCTTAAAAGTGGTACAAGAAATGATTTTCAGACCCTTTTGGGTTTTTTTGTTTGTTTTTTTTTTTTAACTACTTTCTAATTGTAGGCTGCCTTGAGCTGCTACAGAAAAAAAAAAGTGGGAGGCAGGGAGTTATTATCAAAGTGTTTAACAAGACTACCTAGTTCACCGTTTCTGGAGTGGATCTCCATCAATGCAAATAGTCTAAATTAAGACAGTTGGTGTTGCTTAAAAAAACTTAAAATTCATTTTAAAAAAAATCTCCAGAATAGCTCACTGATTTTCCCCACTCTCCCCCTTTTCTAACTAGATCTGCAGTTTTGTTTCACTCTCTTGCTCTCTCTCCAGCTCCTCCCCTGACATCTTCTAAGATAAAAATCAAATATAAATCTGTTTGTGAGCACTGCACTGTTGACACCTACTGCACAGAAATTTCCTGGAATCAGACCCAAAGCTCCTTGGCAGCCAGTTAGACTCTAATGCTTTGTAGGCCACATACAAGCATTGCATTCAAAAAGGAAAAGAGCACTGGGAAGATTACATAGACTGATGTATGCTTTTTGGGATCCACGATAAAATTCCTCAGAGCCTATCATGCATTTAAATTAACAACTTCCAGGGACCATAGCAATAAAATACTTGAGCATAAGTCTGTTGGAGTAAACCTTAAGCCAATCACTTGCAAAAACAATGATTACTGGGTCCTCTTTACTTCCCTGAGAAGAACTTAATTTCTGTACAATTTTTTTTGTTTGATTTTCCCTGAACAATTTGGAGCAGACCTCTTTGACTGTGTAAAAGCTTAGCCAGTAAATGGGGAATGGGTTAGAAGCTGAATTTAAAGAGAGTCCCCTGATCACAGCAAAATGCCTCATCATCTCTTGCCGATTTGCATCAGCCTTTGAATCTCTTCACTACTTTTCCTCCTTCATTCTAGTCATTCTTGCCATCATCTTCTCTATGATACAGGACCAACAACAGACACAGAATCATCTATAGACTTGTTCATGGCTTGCTCGTTGTTTGTTGCCATTTTAAAAATGTAGTATTTTTAGACCGGCAGTGTCTATAACAGGCTGGCAATGGCTTTGTCGTACAGCACAGATATAGAATCAAAGGGGCATACTGAGAAGCATATCCATCTTCTATTGATTCACCCAAAAAACTGATACCTCACAGCTGCTGAAGACACTCAATTGATACACCATCAAGTGTAACTGCATAGTTTGACATAAAATAAATAGAAAACTACCACCATTTTGACACTAGGTAAAATATTAGAAGTGATTTGCAATGGGATCTATCCTAAGTGATTTAAAACATGAGGGTTTCCTCAAGATCACTTAGAAACACAAAGCCAAATAATTTTTTTAAAATCTGTTCACAAAAGCAAATACAGAGCAATGAAAACTTCATCAACACTTTTCATCAACATATACCAGTATTTAGAACACAAATGAACACCTCATATCATTCATCATACTTCTGTAGGATCTATAGTATAAATAGCAAAGCTGATTTAAGTCTTCTTTACACCTGCCAATTCCAGGGTTATTAGCCATTGCTACTTTATTGCAAGACATACAGGATACCAAAAACTGCTCTTAATGACCCATGTGTATCTGAAGAGACTAGCAAGATGTGTTCTCTTTCCATGCCCTCTTATTTTAGTCATACCCTTGGTTGCTGCTAGATGTAACAATGTAGGCATCTTCAGGTTAATTCTATACCACCAGATAATTCCCCTTTTATAGCAGAACCCTCCATTAGGCAGTTAAACATGCTTCATGGCTGCTTTGTGTTGCTGTAGTGGCACAAAGCAGAGGACAACATAATCCAGTCTGATAAACGTGGGGATTCTATGACAACCATATTTGAGTGTTCCTCTGAAAGAGAGAAATCAGGAATTTTAAGGTAACACTGAGAAGTTCAGCTGCTTGTCCAAATTAAAGAAATTTGAATAACTGCCTGGGAATCTTACAAAATCTGACACTCATGATATTTTTAGTCAAATATCCCCTGATTTCTGCCAATCTAGAGAGGATTAAAAAAAAACAATTTTGTATTGTATTTTAATAAAGCACTTGAAACAAAAGTATTATATAAAAGGGCAATTAGAAATACCACCCAGCTTCCAAACACAACCTAAGGGAATTTTTAGATGTAGTCTAGCGGTAGTGGGGAAGGCACTTTAATTGGAGCAGCTCTGAGAGCTGCTTCAATTAAAGTGTTTGCAGCATCTCATGCATCAGCATCCCCATACTTCAAAATGGTTCTGGGGGTGCTTTAACCAAAGTTCATTGAACATTAGGTATAGCACTCCCACTGCCATTTTTTTTTAGTGTGGGTAAGCTGATACACAAACAGTGGAGGCTGCTGGAGCATGCCAATCCATCAGATTCAATTAATCCATGCTAATTAGCATGCTCCAGCAGACTGGAGTAACTACAGCACACCAGAACAGCCTCCTCACATATCTACAGTCACCCAAGTTGACTAGATAAAATTGGGAGCAACTAAAATGTCAGTACACTGGTATTTCTAAATAATGCATTGGTGTCAACTGTATGGCCAGTGGACCATTTCTGGAGCCCTATGATCTGGGCTGTAGGTCTTGGACTGACCCCATGCATCACACACAGTCAGTCTTGTGTGCAGGCTAGACTCAGTGCCACAGGCACCTTCCTGATGCAAGCTGGCCCCAGAACCATCATGCAGAGCCAGTCCAGCAGGGTACCACATGCAGCCCTAGGCTAGGGACACCCACCCCTGGGTTAGGGACACACATTCAAAAAGCCTGAGCCTGAACTGATTCAGTCTTTCCAGGTTAATCTAACTTGCTTAGGTTGGACCAGTTTACAACCAAACAGACATTCCCTCTCGACTAAAGCAATGTAGGAATATGCTTGCAGTGGCTCAGGACAGAACTGTGGGGAGCTAGATCAGTCCTCCCTTCCCTTCGATAGTGCTGGGATGGCAGTGGGGATAGCCAGGCCCCAGCAGGATGCTCTGAAAAGGAAGGGTTGTAAACCTCGTTATCTCTCAGCTCTGTGCTCTTGGGGAACCCTGGTACAGGACATAGCCTGTCTGACTCACAAAGAATTTCCCCCTCCCCGCCCTCCTTTCCTCTACCTGAACAAGAACGGATTATGAAAGACAATGAAGATGCAGTGGGAGATGCACCTAAAGCCCTCCAGATAAGGGAGTGACTGCCCTAGGTCTCATTTTCATCCAAGATGGAACTAGATGACAATTCATTTACATGGGAGACGGAGAACCAAAAGCCCGAAGCAAAGACTGCAGTGAATTCTGGGATCAGAGAAGCAGGGGAACACTGCATGATGAGGAATCTGTGCTCCAAATGCTAAATCAACCCACATTTACACACAACCCCAGCTCAACATTTATCAGACCAATTCTAATCTGGATTTACAAAGGACCTTTCCCACCCCCCCCTCCCCCCACATACACACCTCATCTACCCAGAACTAAGCAGAAGTAAAGTTTAATAAGCATCTCAGGCCATACATTTCCCGGTCCCACTATGATAAGCCTATTTAAACTTGATGGACTAAAACTCAGTTGCCGGGTTAGGGAATGCTGAGGCAAGAGACTGAGTTAGAGGGGGTATGGGCAACGTTCATCACAGCATCCAGCCTGTTGGAACCCTGACCACAAATGCGGTCATACTTTTCCCAGGATGACTGAAGGAAGTCCTCCCCACAAAAGTTTATGAACACTTCAAGTAATCAATCCCTTTTAATAAGATCTGGAAAACCGAGGCCTGTTCACAACAGGTAAAAATACGAAACCCTGATGCTGCAAGCTATTTATTGTTTCTGAAGAAACAATGAGGTATCCCATCCAGTACATCTGCTATCCATAAGAATTTCAAGCTGGCTCCTAAGTGTCTGTTTCCTCCTTAAAAACTTATGTTTCTCTTGGTTGTTAATCAGTTTCTTGAGGTGTTTTGAGCCAGATAACCCCTTTTCAATAGAAAAGATAAGTATTTTCACTATTAAAATAATGCTTTGAAGAAGCTGAACTGAGGGTATAAAATCTGTAAAAAAGGAGCATTGTTGTTGTGCTTCAAGAGGAGAAAACTCTGAAACTCTGACACCATCCGCTGTTGTTCTCAAGACGCTGGAAGAAACAGATAGTCTCCCTTCAGGGATTGTACTAAAAATGTTACTTGTCAGCATTGGAACCCAAGTGTCTTGGACTGGTGAGATCCCAGCTCTCACTCTCTCTCTTCTCTTTCCTCTCTAGGCATAGATGTCTGAAACTGAACTGTATTAGTTAAGCTTGAGCTCAGTTTCCTCAAATACTTGGCAAAACCAGGGTAGCATTGTAATTGTTTGTGTTTGTTTTTCCTTTGCACGTCTACTACTACTAGTACCATTATACATTTCATATACTTAGCAATAAATAACTTTTATAGTCGAACTGGTGGTAACTGGATATGTTTTTCCTTTTCTTTTCTTTCCCCATTTGCTCTGCAGCAATGCTTCTTTTACATAAAGATCCCTGTGAGGCCCAGAAATACTGTGGGGTATGCTCATCAAGAGGCTACCACTACTAAGACAGTTAGGGCAAAAGATTGGGACATGCTAAGTTTGAAACACATAAGGGGATCAGCTTGTACAGGCTGATTGACCCAGTTTGGCTCAGATGTGCCCTTATGAACTTCTGGCCCATGAGGGTGTCAGCTAGACACGCAGCTGGATTCAGAGGTATTCTGTTTATCTGTGTGCTTGTGTCTGACTGCATTTTATTGTTGCTCTGATGAACTGATACCTGGCATATGAGGGTGTCAGCCTGTCCATACTGATCAGCCTGGCTGGGTTAGGCATGTCACATTAATCTGTATGTGTATGACTGATTTGGTGACTGGAGGAACCTAGAACATTGAAACTGAATCCTGTAAGGTAGCTCCATTGGGAGTGAGGACTTGCAGGAGGGAGAGATACAGCTCCATATAGGAACACAAGTAACATAAGCAGCACATTGATAGAATTACAAAGACCCTAGAAATGTATCCCTAATAAATGAGCACACCCCAAAATGATGGGCAAATACAGTAACAATCCTAACCCTGGCCTGCCCCATCCCAGGCTTTTCTCCACTCACTGCTCAAGGGGCAGGAGTGTTGCCAGACCCCAACCCCCAACTCGTATGCTGAGGCAAAGAGGGGTGGGGGCAAGGGTGGACTGCATGCATCTGTTGATGCTGAGCTTTTTCCTGCCTCTCCCTGCTTCTTCATACTATCTGCAAACCCGACAAGGCTGCAAACCAGCAGGGAGTTGATAACATAGTGTTTAATCAGCTCATCAAAAACAAAAACAAAACAAAAAAAGCCTCTCTCATTAGTTCAAGCTCTACTTAAACAGTTTTTTCCAAGGAAGAAATGGACAGACATTGCCAGCTGACCTGTTGATTAGCTCAAAAAAGTGCTAAGCAGACACTGTTCTGTCTGTCTGTCCTAGTGAAAGTGGACAGACACCCCCCCCCCCGCAAGCATTAGATAGCATATCACATGACTAGGGTCCATGGTGTGGAAGATGGGAGGTGGGGAGGGAAGGGAAATCCCTGCTTAAGCAGCCAGCAGTGAGGAAAGCCCAACAGACCCTGACCTGCCTGCAGCCTCCACATCACATGCGGTGTGTGTCCATGCCACATGCAAAGCTTGTCCCAGGGTAAGGCTAGGGAGCAGAGGGGCAGAACCAGCCTGTTCTCTGGAGCAGAGAGCCCAGCCCAGGGCTGCAAAACATCTGGGATGCTTGGGGCTTAACTTAAACTAGAAAGGGGCCTGGGACAGACATTGCATAAACCAGTTTGAACCAAATCAGTTAAACCTGGCTAATATTTATCTCAAACCAGTTTCAGCCATTTTGAAACTGGTTTATGTGCACTGATTTCATGTTCTGTTACAGGTTTAAACTAGTTTCTGACCACTTAAACCGGTTTGTGTCTAATGTCTGTCCCTAGCCCTTATGTCAGCTGTCTATGCCATGGGCAGCACATGAAGAGTTCAGCCCCATGCGCTGTGTGCACCGTGTGTTGGCCCTACCCTGGGACTAGCTTTGCACGTGGCACAGGGTGCTGTCATGGATGCATACTACATGTGAAGCTCTGCTGCACTGGCCCCATGTACTGGCTCTGGTGGGCACAGATAGCTTGGGACCTAATCAAACCAGCCCCAGAACCAGCAGGAAGGGCTGTTTTGGCCTAGGCATCACATGCAGCCCATGCCTTGGGGTCTGTTGCATGCAGTCCAAGACCCAGGGCCAGGCTGGCAGGTGCTGTATGAATATGTGGGTCTGGACTGGCCACATGTATTGCAAGTGGCACAGAGGACTGGCATAGTACATGCACTGCATGCAGCATCCTGATGGAGCAGCCCTGCATGCTCTTGATCCAGCCTCCAGACCCACAAGGTTGGATGAATTTGACCCTCCTGCAGTAACAGGACAAAATACTGACTTAGCAGCAATCAGTGATGTATAAGATGCCGGCAGCTGCTGAAAGAATGGCTCATTTGGCACCCACGCTTGCAGAAACTTGCAAATATGAACAACTTTGCTTATATGAACTGTTACAATGAACAGTTACAATGACAACAGTTACAGTGACTTCCACTTGATTCTGCTTATTATACAAATTGCATGAGAAATCTTTTCAAGTTTGGCCATCTAATCCTCCTGTATTCGTATAAAGGCAAAGGCAAGACTTGCATCAGCTTCTGTGGTGCTGCACTGAGTAATATAGCTGGATCCTTTTTGGGGGAGGGGCGGGGGGGAGATACCATACCACTGAGCCTTGCAAAATAAAAAACCCAAGTGTGTGAGTGTGCAACAGAGAATGAAGAAGCTATACTTCTGAGAACTCCACCATAATTTATGCCACTTCTGGACAGCCTATGCAGTAAAATATAAAATTTGCCTAGCACTTGAATAGTCTTCTGTTAAAAAGACAAACAAAAAAAACCACACAATATGTATTCAAATTAAAGTGGTGTAAATAGAAGTTAATGAACACTATTACTTGAATTATTAGAACTTTCTGCTTGAAAAAATTTAATCTAATATGCCCATTTTTAGCATTGCCAACAGCACTGGGGCATGCAGTTCAATAGTTCAAACTTTCTAGTTTTATAATTGCTTTCTGCAGACCTTAAATAAAGCATTTGTATTTCAGGATATAACAGAGTGGAATGAATTACTCACAGTAACTTCAAATGCAGAGAGAAAAGTGATTAGAGTACACTGGGGCTACCTACATACCTTTTCCTTTGAGGAATATGAGGAAGAATTAAAAAGCATAGTTTACAAATAAATTAGACAAAACTCTGCGATCTAAGCATTAAGACGCCTTTGGCATATTCAGCATGGCTTGATTGGTACTTTTAAATAAGGAAATCTCAAGATGACATTTTTTTTAATTTATCTTGACACCAAAGTTTTCATTGAAAGTTAGCACTATACACACATTCATAAATTAGCAAGGTGTCAGAGGAGGGGCACTCTGAGGTGCTTTGGGTTAGAGTACAAGGCAATCAAGGGGTGAGAGATTTAATGGTGTGGGTCTACTACAGACCTCCCAACCAGGGAGAAGAGCTTGACCAGGAATTCTTAGGTCAGCTGACAGAGGTGGTGAAGGCTAAAGATGTGGTAGTCATGGGGGACCTGAACTTCCCTGATATCTGCTGGGAGGAGCAGTCAGCCAGCTCACGTAGGTTCTTAGACAGAGTGCTGGACCTCCATCTAACCCAGGAGGTGCACAGCCCCACCAGAAGGGACACCTTGTTGGACCTAGTGCTGGCCATGAGTGATGACCTAGTGAGGGCGCTGTGGGTGCTCGAACTCCTGGGTGACAGCGATTATCGCCTGCTGGAATTTACCATCCAGCGCAAGGTGGCAAGGGCTTGCAGTAAGGCAGCAGCCCTAGACTTTAGAAGGGCAAACTTCAGCGAGCTAAGGAGAATAGTTGGGGATGCACTGAGGTCCCAGAGGGGAGGGGAGCCAGATGTCCAAGGAGAGTGGTTGCTCCTTAAGGGGGCGATCCTCCAAGCACAAAGGAAGATAATCCCAATGAGGATCAAAGGGAGCAGGAGAGCACACAAGCCTCCGTGGCTCACCAAAAGCATCCGAGAAGGTCTCCTTGCTAAAAAGGAGTCGTATACCCAATGGAAGGAAGGGGTCATCACCAGGGATGACTATTCTGCAGTTGCTCGTGGTTGTAGGGGGGCAGTTAGGAAGGACAAGGCAAAGATGGAATTAGGACTAGCTTCTCAGATTAAGGACAATAAGAAGTCCTTTTTTAAATACATAGGGGGCAAAAAGAAGGTTCTGGGTAACATGGGGCCCTTGCAGGACGTGTTGGGAAATTTGGTCATCACACCAGATGACAAAGCTAACATGTTTAATGATTTCTTTGCCTCTGTCTTCCTAAGTAGGGACCAGAACAGCCACCCCCCTGCTGGGCCCTCCTCGGGCCCCAGGGGAGGCACACCTGGGCC
>NW_017728949.1:26848673-26864519 GCF_001723895.1 Crocodylus porosus | reverse complement strand
TTTTAAGAGGAGGTTAGATGAACATCTTGCTGGGGTTGTTTGACCCCAGTATAGTTTCCTGCCGTGGCAGGGAGTCGGACTAGATGATCTGCTCAGGTCCCTTCCGACCCTAGAAACTATGAAACTAGAAATATTAAAATTGTGTTCCTAGTTTTGTTTTGTTCAGTAACATGCAATATTTGTTTATCAGCTCACAAGACAGAATCTGCTGACACAAATTAGTAGATCTGCAAAGCAGTTCACTGAAGGTAGATAGAATTAATACAGTTTTATTCTAGTGCAACACCATTTTAGTTTATTTGCAACCCTGGACATGAGTGGGGTGTGAGTGTATGAATGCATGCATGATGTGTTCTCTTGGAGAAGAGCCCTTACTATATTTATATTCAGGAGTTCTATTTTGAATTGAAACACTGGACTTAATCTTCAGGTCCTGGAACAAACCATGAAAAAATAATTTGGTCATCAATAGCCAGAACATAGTAAATTATTCTCTGACTTCCACTGTTCCAGTCAAAATTAGAAAAGAGGCTGTGCTGGTACTGGTATCACTTACTTGCGGATGAAAAAGTAAATCAAAACGATGCCCACAAAATACTGTCCCAGGATAGCACAGGACAGTACAACACAGTACAACCTACAACCAATGAGTTTTATAAAATGTCTATTTGCAAAATGTTGCATGGTGATAAGAAGCAGCAAAAGGTAGAAGTCAGTGCACTGTTCTAATCTGCAACTTGTGAGCAAATTAGAGTGAAGTTGCACATTATACTTAGACCGTACTAAACCTGTGGTATGTTAAGGGTTAACACTATTTCCTGCCTACACAACTCTGAGTTGCCACTAAAGAGCTGGTGAGCAGGGGCACGGCTAGGAACCAGGACACCCAAGCTGTATCCCTGCTCTAGGTGAATGTGCTGTGGCTGGGAGTAGTATATCCTGGGATGCTGGAGGACTGCAATTGCTCATTTTGCCGCTTTGGAGCAGATCAAAAGATATCCTAAAAACAAGGTAGGTAACAGCCCAGACTTAACCTTTGGCTAACGTGGATAACTTTGCGTACAAACAGACGTGCAGTTTCCAGCTGCAACTCAGAACATTTTCTGCAAAGTGGTCTGAGCTACCACATTACCCCAGACAAACCAGAAGTTTACTGTTGGTTCCAGGAGGGAGATGGATCTAGCTGTGGGCTGGGGGCCAGCAGCCAGGTTCCCATGGTAATGGCCATGGTTCCCTGCCAGTGCTCAATGGTTTCAGAATTGGAGGGTGGAAAAGGCAACAGAGCGCTCATTCTTGGGGCTCCCCAGCTGGTGCTGAAGGGTGGGGTGGGTAAATTGGAGCCCCCCACCTTTGAGGATCCTTCAATATACCCCCCACCAAGTGAACTTCCTTTTCCTCTGCTCCCTTTCCCCCCTCCCATTCTGAAAACAGCAACAAGCTGGGAGCTTTGCAGACGCAAGTTACAGAAATTACATTTTAAAACATCTTTATCTGATGGATAAAGATGCATGCAGGAAGGGGCCAGATTTGCAACTTTTTGGTTATTTTTGAAGCTGTCAGCAGCCATGCACTTAATTTTGGTCACAGTTATAGACTACTCTGTGGCCAGACCAGGCAAACATTGTCACCTCTGTCTGCACCCTTTGAGATGCTCAGAGGGCACTGAGCCTAAATTAATGAGTTTTAGCATGCAAATGATTACATTTTAAGTGCCTAAGAAAATCTGACTGTATTAATCCTCTTCTAGTAGAAAGCTAGAAACTGATTTGCTTAAATAAAGGAACTCTAAAACTGTTTATTATAATATGTGAAAAAATAGAAGAAAATGTAAACTAAGGACAGACTCAATAATGTTCTTAGAACATATTGTTTGGTATTACTCGCATGCTCATTCCCCCTCAAAAGCCACATACCCGGAGTGACCCGTCTCTTGAGCTTCCTGTTAAGAAACTTATTCTGGCAAGCGGTTTCATGGACTTTGCTCCACACAGGGGTAGCAAGGACTTCTGCATTGGCTTGTAGATTGACACAGATCTTGGGCAGGAGCTGGCAACAAAGCTCCAGATGCAATAGTCTTTGTCCTCAGCTCTGGTTTTAGTTCCTTAGTTCTCACTTTTGCTACCAGATAGCTCCTATCTTCTAACTAGTGCTTTCAGTGATAAGGACAGCTCGCTGCTGAATTTCTCATGAGATTAGAGGTGTGATGATGTGCATCCCTATTGCCACTGCCCTTTCTCCTCTATACCAACATCACAGTCTTTAATCTAGAGCCCTATGCGAAGAAGGGGAACAATATCAAGGAGACAACAAATCCATTTGAAGGTCCACACCTTTACATGCCAGTAAGCAACTGAATTATGTACTCAATATTCATGGACTACTCATGCAAATATTGAGGGACCAGGTGCCAGCTTTTGATTTTATTAGTGATACCAGTGTAAGTCCAGAATTTACCTACTGATATCATTGTTCTTATTTCAAATTTGCACTGTTTACATCAGTATTTTTGATAGTGTATAATTAAATGCTGAATCAATGTCCACTCCCTATTTGCATAAACAGGAACAGAACCAGCTTTCCAAGATTAGTACATAAAAAACTTGTTCCTTATTTAGATATGGTATATACCCTTGATCAAACCTACTTTGCCCACCTTTTTACAACTGTACATGGGTTTAACCATCGTGTAATTTCCTTCCCTATTCTACCTAGTCCTTTTTAAACATTTATATGCTATAGAGCAGAAAATGTCCTTGCCTCTTAACATATAAAGATAATCTGCAATTTATTCTAGTTACTAATATAATAGATGCAAAAAATGCAGTTTTGCAAAAACGCAAAAAGCCTAAAATGCAAATTAGTTAGAAAAAAGGAACATCTTTTATTCTTTTATCCAGTTAAAGGAAACAGGCCCCAGAACACAATCTTGTGGCATCCAGAGTGATATTAAACTGACTTCAGATTAATTTGTTTAACATTCCAGGCCAACACACAACCCTCCCCCCAAAAAAATTAAAAGCAAATATTAACACTTTACATATAAAATATGTATTTTACAGAGATTAACAAAGAGGAGGAGAAATAAGGAAGTACCTTATTTATATGATTAAAACAATGATGTAAAAGGTAAAAGTTGTGAAGGCTTCCCTTCAATTTGTGACCATGGTTCCGGTTCATCATATATCATTATGTTTCTTTAGGATGGGCAAAACCATGAACATACAGAAGGAAACAAGAGAAAAATAAAACAAAACAAACAGAAGAACGGCACAGAGAAAGAGGATGAGCAAACGGCATAACCTCCAAGGAACCAGGCACAACTATGAACACCAGCAAAAACTTCTCTGTCATTACAACTGGATTAATGTAAGGGGAATTTTTTCGCCTTATAACTTGGCAGCACTGTAACAGTATTATAAAAGCCTGAGGCTAAGCTTCCCAAGGGGAAGACCTCTAAAGTGAATATACTAGCAAAGAATATAATCCCAACTAAGCTTACTATGACTTGTATACAGACACCAAAACAACACAGCTCTTAAAAAGAGCTGTAGAAGGTATTTGCAGTTACCAGTGGAGAGCGGAGTGTACCAAGTTGTGTACTGCTTTTCTAAAATAAATATACATTTAAAAAGAAATATATTTAAAAAAATAGAGATAGAATCTCAACAGTGACAAGCAAGGTACTTGATATATAGGTATTCTGATTTTCATTATTTCTTACTTTTTTAGCGCAAGGGGAACGTTATATACCATATGACAAGGAAAAAGGATAGTTTAGACCTAATGAACTAGACAAAACAAAAATGAAAGACATATACAGTGGAAAATTTACCTACATATCTCTTGAGAACATAGTTGCTGTTACTTTGTTTAGCCTATGACATTTCAAAATACTTACTAGGACTGTGCAAAGCTTTGGTCACCAATTCAATTCAGAGGCAATTTGGCCCGATTCGGTGGCTGAATCTCTGAATCAAATCAGCAGACACTTTAATCTCTCTGAATCAAATGAGAAACCTCCATCTGTCCCACCATCTCAATATTCACAAACCACACCTGGTACCTCAAGGTATGCAGAAAAAAACATATAAAGCTATGTCTATGGCTAAATCACCAATTCTCTGAATCGGAATCGGATCTTTAGATTCAGATTAGACCAAATCAAATCGGGACAGTGATCCGAATCAGCAAATTGCATCATTGTTCCCTGAATCAGACCGATCCAAATAGAATGCTGCCCACTTTGCACACCCCCAATACTTACTCTTCTCAAGGTACACAGGAGAGGCAATTGTGTTGTAAAATGATTAAACTAGGATAGACTTATCAACTATATTGGGGTGGCCAATCTATGGTACCCATTCCACAATTGGCACAGGTAGCCTTTGTGTGGCATGTGACAGATCAGGCAAGGAGCAGGAAGCAGAGTAGTTGATGAGACAGGGGAAGGGGATTAGAGTGGCACTCAGAAAGGATGTTGGGCTGAATTTGTGGCATGCCTGCCATAAAGATTGCCCTTCACTGGAATATTTCATTTAGAAAACGGCAAGAAGCCTTTTAAAACTCACTGCTTATGAAATTAGTTTAAAACCCGAAGCAGATATTTCTTCAAATGTAGTTAAGCAGCAATATCCAAAATAGTGACTCTCAATAGAGTACTACAACATGATCCTTTTAAAGGTGACATAGGGCACCAATGTGATATTGGCTCAGGTAAGTGTGCAGACACCTGTTCATAATATGTAGCAAAACCCCCAGTTTCTCTCTCTCTCTTTTTTTTTTTTTTTTAAACTTAAGAACACATTCCCTCCCCTTCCCCAACTATTTCTGACTTCCTCTCTTCCCTCTCTATCCCTTATAAGTAGTTCTAAGTAGTTGTGATAAGTCATAGTTAAGCTAAGACTACTATAACAAGCTCCTTTTATGTTGTTCCTGTATCATTGTAAATAGTGCCCTATCATTTTGTTATTGATTTTTATTGTTTCATATTGTATTCCTAATAATATGTGCATTGATTTTTACTGCTTTATATTGATATTATATGATTTAGGCCTGTTTCTGTAAGTTAGCCAAAGTAATGTCAAGTCTCCATCTCATCTTCTCATATCTCCATTTTGTGTCCCCTGCCAGAGCATACCCTATTGTAATTGTGTTGTAACTGACTCATGCCTACCCCTCCTACATAAATTGGTTCCTGGAAGAAAGAGAGAATGAAGAGACATAATGGTAGCAGGCCTAAAAATAGCTCCTGCTTAATGACTGGACCATCAGCTTAATGATCCTACCACTACCTTGCACTGACTCTCCCTGAAACCACAGACCTACTCCCAGAACCTGAGACAAAACTCAACATTTCAAAGATAAAGACCCTCCAGAAACTAGCAACATGGAAACAAAGGACAGAACAGAAACCAGGAACTCCACCTTTGTACTACATTGGACAATGAGGATACCTGGAACTGCACATCCTCATCTGAGCAGGAATGGACCTTGCCTGGGCATGTCTTCCCCACTGGAGTCACAGGGAGCCCACCGCTATAAAAGGGGTGGTAGAGTGTGATGTCCTTGGGATGCCCTCTTCAACCGGACTGACACCACACCATGCCACCTATCCACCCAGAGGCCCTGCCAGCGGCCCTCTCTGGACAACATCTCACTGGAGAAGACTTTGACTGGCCATTGAGGATCAACTCTGAGATTGGGATAGGTAGCTATCACTCACCTTTTTCCTCCAAGCAAGGGTTCTGAATTCTGTTTCTATACACCTTGACTTCAATCCCTCTACTAAGCCTTTCCTTTCCTGCTGCCATTGTGTGAATGTATGTGCGAGTGTGGGAACCAATAACTTTGTGGTCAGAATATTGCATTGCCCATCTAATAAAACTGATATTCTGGACCCCAAGTTGGTCTTTGCCTTGCTGCGGGCTCCTCACTTAATCCCTATTCCCTTCGCTCCTGCCTCTGAACAAACCCCATATCTAACTCATCCCTCTGCCATCTTTCTCTGTTCCCTGCCCCAGCTCTCTGCCACCTCTGACCCCCATCCTGGCTCTTGCCGCTGTCTCTGCCACCTCCTGGCTTTCTTCCCTTCCCGCTCTGCTGTCTCCCAGTTTCCCTGCCAGCTCTCCCAGCCCCAGCTTACCCGCAACTGCACTGCCTCCTCTCCTCTGCTGCCTCCACTGCCTCTTGGCTTTCTCCACCAGCTTTCTCCACCCCTCTCCCAGGCCACTGCCTTCCAGCTTTCCTGCCAGATCTCCCAGTGCCAGCTTTCTCCCTCCACTTCACCACAGCCCAGTGAGGCTGTCTCCTGGATTTTCCCTCCCCTCCATGTGGGGTCCCAAACACCCCCAAGTACTCCCTACTCACCAAGCATCCGCTAGTGTTAACACACAGACACCAAAGTGTGTGTATATGTATGGGTTGGTAGTTCTGTATGTGCAGTTTGTGTGTGTATATAATCTTGTGTCATGCTTCCTGCTTAACAGCACACTATTGAGATCCCAAGCATTGATGTCACTTGCCAAGTCAACAAATTCCCAAGATACACTCAGAGATTTCAAATAGGATTCCATAGTATCAAAAACATTGTGACCTATTATGGTTCTGAGGTCTTTGCAACAAAAGAATTGCTGTTTTTCTGTATTAAAAAAAAAAAAACAGAAGTTAAGAGATGGGATTTTTCTGAGGAGTGTTTAGAATCTAACAAGGTTGATAATCACAGACCTGAAGTGACCAACTTTCAGGAAGCAAAATCTGGAACACAGTCTTACATGCTCCCCAAATTTTGGAACCTTAAAGCAGTTTACACTACTTCTGGTTTTAGTTACTATAGTCTCCGTAGTGTAGAGTAGCATATGGAGTAAATAGCTCAGGTACAGTGCCATCCATGTGATACTCCCGTCCTAGAAACAGTATAGTACAGCCCATGGTACCAGACTGTGCCCTTTAATAAAACCCAGCATGAAGCTGCTTAGCACCAATTCAGGCCCAGTTTTTCTACTTTGAGAAGAAGGTCCCATTTCAGGCTGTCTTTAGAGACAGAGCATTAAAATTTAGAATGGTCTCAGAAAAATCTGAGAAGCTGGGTCATTTCAATAATATCCAGAACTCTATATAACATTATGAATGTAAGCATTAAATCCCTTTCTGACTCTTGTCTAACTCTTGGACTTATCTACATAATTATGTGACAAAGAGTACCATAGTTTAGTTGCAGGTTGACTAGGAAAAATATATTCTTTTCAGCAGTTTTAAATATTCTGCCTTTTAATTTCACCAAATGTCCTCTAGCTCCCAAACCACCTTCTCTATACCATTCAGTCTTTTATCTGTTTTTAGCACATCTCCTCTTGTTCATTTACTTTCTAAGGTAAACAACCTCTACTCAGTTTCATTGTCAGTCTCTGAACTCACTCTAATTACGAGGAAATCTCTTGAGGTTGAGCAACTAGTGCATAATATGGGAAGTGAACAAATGATTATATAATGGGATTAGGATATCTACCATTTTATTTATCACTTCAATTATCTTAGGATTTATTTCTTTAACTACAGGTACAGACAGATCAACTGGTTAACTACTCTGTTGACAGTAGTGCTCTCTGGTCCCTTTCCTAATTTGAAAATAAATTATTAGCTATGTTACATATATGGGAGTTTAAATTTTATTGTCCAGCGTACACTATTTTACATCTCTCATTGCTGCCCTGATCTGCTGTTGTGGTTACAACTCATCAGGATTGATTAGATGGCTTGCTAGCTCCTCACAGTTCTCTCTGACACTCCCACCCTAAACAACAGCCAGCTGAATGTTTTCAGCATTTGCACTTTTTCCTCCATATTCCTAGTAAATATATTAACAGCCACACCTAGTAGAGAACATTGAGATAGTTCTGCATCTTTTACCAGGATGAAATTGGACTTTTTAATTTTCATAGATGTTTGGGTCAGAATAGACCTTAACAGATCATCAAGTTCAACTTCTGCCCTAGAGAGCAGAGTGCTGGTGTCAGACAACCCCAGCCAGGTGCATGTCTAGCTTCCTCTTAAAGACCCCCAAAGTAGGGGAGAGCACTACCTTCCTTGGAAGCTGGTCTTGCATCATTTTCCATTTCAGCCATAGTTTTGCCACCACCACAAATTAGAATAAAAGGCTGAAAATGAGAAGTGGAAATTATATAAAAATTCATTTGAAGAACTTATTTCTCATTTCCAGGCTGACATACCAACTGTCTGTGGAGCTCACCTGAGCTTTACAATACATGCTCAACTTATCAGATTTGCAATTTCACCTCCTATTGAACAACTTGAAAGTATTTCCTATTCTCAGGTTTGGTGGCATTCAACTCTCTTGACATATTATTGTAATTCGGCCACACTCAAATACACTCTTACCAGAGAGTTAGGATCCACTCCTTCAAACACTTATCCATATGCTTGATTTTTAGCATTAATATGGTGTGCTCAGTAGGACTACCACTTACATTTTGATATGAACGCAAGTGCTTTGCTGGATCAGTGTCTTCTTCACTGAGCAGATACACCAATGGCATGTACAGACATTTCCCCACCACTGGAATCAGGAGCTATTTTTAGCACCCCCAAGTCCCACCCAGACCACCCCCCCATTCCAGAAAACCAACCCCACCCATGCCACAAGCCATTCCCAATGCTGACCACTATTCACATGTGCCAGGAGTTCAAGTAAACTGGGATGTGAGGATTGTGCATCTAGGGCTTGGGGGTAGGGACTGGGGGGGCAGGATGGCTAAGGCAGGGGGTAGGGAAAGCACATCCAAAGGGCTCGGGCCAGTGGGTGTACTTTCCCAAGCCCTGGGGATGTGTTGGGAACTGTAGAGAAGTTCAAGACAGTTAGATCAGCTTAGGAATGGCCAACTTTATCCAAATTAACCTTATCTCTGCGGTGCACTTAACTTAGTTTTGTTTAAAAATGGCTGACCCAATCTAACCGTCCTGAACTTCTCTACAGTTCACATTTAGATCCACCTAAGATCCATACCTGGGTGAACTAAGTTAGATCAACCATTTTTAACCCAATCTAACCTCCCCAAACAGCTGTATGCTCCCCAAAACTATTTAAAATGTAGATTCATATTGCTAGGATTGCAGAGTCACTATTTTACCTACAAATAGATAATCAGTTTCTTATCAAACACTGTACTTTTGGCTTCAGTTGTACAAGATGCAGCTGACCCTCTATTGAGGCATATTGAATGCCTGCATAAATATATTGGATAGCAATAAGCTTAATACCCTCATTAAAAGGCACTTGGAACCTTTCTAATGTATGACCATAATCTGGAAACATGTTTCTACTCTGATTTTTTAAAATAAAAATTGTACATGTTTTAAAGGTTGGTTGCAGTTCTCTTCAGAAAAGTGGGGAAATTGCATTTTTACTATAGTACTGCATGGATATTATTAAGCATCATGCCAAATTTATGTCAGCTGCATGCAGTTATACAACATAATAAGGCTTCACTAACTTCACCGGACATGTGAAATCACTATAATGATGCTCTGGTCTGAGGCACTCCGATTCACTTTGGAAATGTGTTTTGCAAAATGGATTGAAATAATGGATCTCTTCCCCAAAAGAAAAAAAAGAAACACCACTCTTCAACCAGGTTACTATTTATGCAAAAATGCAACTTGGGTGCAAACTATTTTCAATGTTAGTAATAAAGTGTACAGAAATAGAGTTAAAATGACCCAGGATAAAAGAAAGATTGGTACTATATTTTAAACCAGTATGCTATAAGTGTGTTTCTACCTGTAACACTAATGGCATTTACTGAGTTATGGTAATCAAGTTATTTGTGGTACATACTGCTTTTGGAAGCAGAGAGACAACAGCTGCACCATATTAATGAGCTTTCAGAAAGTCAGATATCCCCATGACTGCTGTTTCAGTCTTTGTTATATCAGCTGCGGCTGTCTTTATCTGGCAACTTTCAATGATGCAAAGAAAAATTAGTGTTTAGAAAGAAATCTCAATTGCCATTATGAATCTGCATTACAGCTCACAAAGTGCTCTATACAGCAATTCTGCATCCCAAAGTAGTTCTTTTGAAGAAGTGAAAATAGCAGGGGGAAAAAGTTCCAAACTATATGTTAAAAGTCTTAAAAAAAAAAAAAAAAAAAATCACTGCTGGATCAAATACACTATTGTTAACTCTAATTCAAAAAGTTGCTATCCTGACAGCTGAGAATTAACTGAAATACCATTAAAATCCACACTCTTTACCTTGAAATAATCTCTTCTACTATTGGAATCATCTGAGCTTTATGGCAAAATCTGTTGGATGAATCTACACTCTAAATTAAGTAACATAATGCATATCAGAAACCTGCGAGTACAGTTCTGGATTTATTCTGTCAGATGTCATGGTGGGCCAATACAGTATTCTCCGTGTCCTCAAGAAGTTATAATTGAAAGCACTGCTCCAAAGTAAAGGCATAAGTTTATACAGATGATGTGTCTATAGACATGTGGGATGCCGGCTCTGACACTACTTACAGTGCATCGAATCAGATTCGATTAATCGAGTCTGCTGGAGTGTGCTAATTAGCACACTCCAGCAGCCTCAGCATCCCTTGTATTTAGCATCCCCACACTTCAAAATGGCAGCAAATGAGCGTTAGTTAAAGCTGTCATTTTGAAGCACCACATGCTAAATAAATGAGATGCTGGGGGTATTTTAAGTAGAGCAGCTCCTGAAAGCTACTCTAATTAAAAAGTGTCCCTCATCCCCACCCCCATAGCATGTTTAAAAATGTCCATGGATTCACCTTTTACTCATGAAGAGCCCAAGATCATTAATTCTGTCCCCTGCCCCATCCTCCACTGCTTTACTATTTACAGGAAGGATGCTCCAAAAAGCAGGGAATAAAATGAAATAAATAAAAACAAAACAAACATGAACTTCTAAAATGCAAATTTTAAATTATATACAAGTAAAAATGTATCACTAAAATACCCTTTAATAGATTCATTATATTTAGGCATTTTATAGGTTTCAAAGTAGTAATGAAACCTAGAGATATATTTTGTGGAGGGAAACATCTCAAAGAGGAGATCAGAAAGGATACAACATCTCTAGAAGACTCATCAACCTGTGAGTATTTATTCTGAATGAGTTCATGCAATGAGATTTTGGGGGAATAAGAGGAATACCAGATCAGTCCTCTAAAGGTGTAAACTGATACATTTTCTGATGCCCCACTTCAGCAAAGCATTTAAGTACATGCATAACTTTAGAATCGATTTCAGTGAGGCCTTAAGTGTCTAACAAGTGCTTTTCTTCATCTGAGTCCAGATGAAGCATGTTCGAGGAAAGACTTTATTGTGTTTAGAATAAGTTTATTAGGAACAGCTATACAAGTAAAAGGACTCTGGAAGGAACTCTGTTCCTCTACTGTTTGCTTTCTGTAAACAGTAATGGGATACGCTCAAGGCCAAAGCAAATTCATTTAAAATTTTTAGTAAATATTCATGAAATGTTTGTCATAAATTGACCTGGCTTTACTTAATACTAATTATTAGCCAGTCAATCTGACTTTGTTTTAAGGCCAGATTCTCCCCTAGTTTAAATTGGCATGACTCCACTGAAGTCAATGGATTTATACCAAGTCTGAATTAAATGTTGAACCAGTTTAACTCAGTTATATTTGTTTTTTTTTTAAATTAGTTAATCAAATACATGTTACTATAATGTATTTACCTAGCAAAACCTAACAAAATCAATTTAAATCAGACTATTAGCTTGCCCTCCTAATATTATGAGTGCATGTTCAATTGAATATTTAATTTCACTCTTTATTGAAATTTCATAAACAGAAAAGATTCAAGGACAAATTAAAAGACACTCATACAGTAGCAGGACTAGAAATTCCCTCACTTCATTACACCAGATGTTCACTTTGTCAGCTAAACAGTATATAGATATTAAGCAGAGATACCAATGAGTGAGCTTCTTGGTAGAAATATTAAAATGTTTTTGATCAAGAATAGGTGTAATAGGAAAATCCAGATGATGACAGAAAATCTTTGTTGGATAAACTGAAAATCATACAAGGACTTGTGGGAAAGCAAAGAAAAAAAAGGAGGATTCACTACTGTTACAAACTGATCTGAATTACTTAGTATTTAACAAATGCAACAGGATATATTTTAAAACACAGACAAATGAAGACAATGCTGCCTAAAACCAATGAATTGGAAAACAGTAATTCATAGAAAATGAGGGTTAGAAGGGACCTCAGGAGATAATCTAGTCCAGCCCCATGCTCAAAACAGGACCATCCCCAACTAGACCATCCCAGCCAGGGCCTTAAAAAAAAACCCTCCGAAGATGGAGATTCTACCACCTCTCTGGGTAACCTGTTCCAGTGCTTCATCACCCTCCTAGTGAGAAAGTTTTTTTTCTAATATCCAACCTAAACCTCTCTTGCTGCAAATTCATAGACAGATTTAGAGCCATCATAAAAAAAACAAACAAAAACAAAACAAAAAAACATTTTACCTTGGGATCTCACACCTGAAGCCTGCTGTGGAAAAAAGGGCACACATGTTCCTTGGAGGTATAAAAAGAGAAGCACAGTAGGGAAATTACCTTGTCTTGGTACACAACATTTATAAGACCACTATAATACCATATCCAGTTTTGGTTTTCAGGCTTCAAGAACGGAAACACTAGCTGGTGTTCAAAGAAGGGCAATAAATATGATGTAGGCTGGGGAAATAAAGAGCAAGGTTTAAGGAATCCAGTTTAAGTCAGCATTGTGAAGAGAAGGGTGAGAGGCATCTTGATTACACATAGAAAAGAAGTTTGTTGGCAGGGAAATTTTGACCTTGCTGACCACCAATGGCTGGAATTTGAAATCAGATTAATCCAATTATAGCAAATTTCCTAGTAGCAACTCCAAATCCATGTTGGACAGATGGTGGATTTCTCATTGTTTAGAAGCATGACTTGAAATGCTTCTAAAAGACATATTTTGATCTAACTTTCAGACACAATGCTAACAGTTTGTATGCATTTAGGATGTGGAGATTGGGATCTGAATCTTCCTGTTCATCTCCTTCATCTGAAAGAGACACTGATTGCCTGCATTGCCTTCAGTAAGCCCATAACATATACAGTTTTTCAGTAAGATTATGATTATAAATCAAATCTCTTCCCTCAGGGACTTAACTGATTTATATGTCAGGAAAACTGGGAAAAGATTCCACCTGTGCTCATACTCTGGTGCCTCAGCTTCCCTGCACATGATTTTTTTCTGAAAGTTCAAAAATTGGCCACGAGTTGTCTGGCTTGTTCAGCAGCTCAAGGTCATACCTATTGCCAGATTTTTTGGAAAGAAGTTCTTCTTCTGTCAGTTTGAGAGATACAGTAAGGTTTTTTTCATCTTCCTTTGTAGCATGGGGAATGATTTATCCGCTAAGTTTTCCTGGTCATATTTGACTTAAACAAATCTCTACCATTGCAGGGCCCATGGGCATCAGTGGCATCTCTTCTCTGTCCATGAAACACATCTTAGTTTTCTGAAGACTGCAATACATATCAAGGCCCAAAAACCTTAAATCAAGAAGGATTAGGGTAGAACTTGATGGGCTGTAATATAGAAGAGCTTGAATTGAATTATTTATAGCAATCATTCTGAAACAGCGTGCTGTCAGATCCTTTAAAAAGTGTTGCCCAATATTAGCATAGTTCATGAGATAAACCCAAAGATTTCAAGTACAAATCCCTAGTGCCAAAACATTCTGACCTGTTGTTGAGTTTTTTGCAACAGTACTTCTCTATTATTTGTCCATAGACAAAAAACCAGAACAAAAAGAATGAAGCCAAGCCACTGAGGAGTGTTTGAGTCTAAAAGTTAAGAATCAGAACCAAAGATCTGTAGGTTTTGTCATCTTAATTTCTATAAAACAATGATTCTTTATGGTATGCATTATATTAAAGCTGATTTAGGCTGGAGTTGTTACATTAAATTCTGAGATCTTTAATTGCATTCCTAAATTGCCGACTAATAAGCTAACATTGAATTATTTACTTTTTTGTGCAAGAGGAAGAAAAAAAAGTGATCCACTAGAGAAGCAAGGATTTTAAGAGGGTAGCTAATTTAAATGAATAGATGCAAGAATAGGTTGCCTTTATATGGAATGGTTTTTAACGGATTGTTTACAGCAAGTTATTAGGTTACATCAGGATTCAACAACCTTTCACTAACAATGGGCCATAGGCAACTGGTGAGGGGTTATGTGCCCCCCCCCCGCCCCCCAACAGGGTTGTCCCTACTGCCAAGGCCAACGCCGGCTTCTGTGGGTGCTCATCAACCCTGACCCCATCGCCAGCTTCTGTGGGTGCCCCTCCCCCCCAACTCAAAAGGCACCAGTTACCCATGCTGAATTAACACAACAGGATCTTAAAACAGGTTAAGGCAAAACAGCTCTCTTATTCTTAACCACTCCCTTAACTACCAAGCATGTGCATATGGGGGGAGGGATTTGTTATACAGACATCTTATTGGAAACCTACTGCAATGCGAAGGATGAATGTATTCCAAACACCTACCTCTGTAGAGTCTGCATGCATGAATCACCACACTCCCAAACAGATTAGGTTTGTAGCATTTGTTTTAAATAATAAAAGTGGCCCCATTTTACTTGGGGCAGCAAGTTCAAAAAGTTCAGGAAGTAGTGGTGACATTTATTGGCATTAATGCTCAGCATTAATTTTATTTATTGGCATTAATGCCAAGCAGCAGTTATCGCTGTGGGGAAAAGCAAGTTAGGGATGCTGATAAAGTGCAACAGTTTGAAGTTAACCCTTGCAAAACTGATTATGAGGAAAAGCAAGTGACCGTGCAATGGAAACTTCCAGTTTCTGTGCTGGGGACTCTGCCACTGCTGAGATAGGGCAAGAATATATCTAAAGCAAGGGACTTTGGGGAGTCTCAGTAGGCAGCTCACACAACTGTTGCAGCTGGGAAAGGCCTGTGTGTGGGCAAGGCTCCCTTGCTTCCCAGTGTGAAAACACTTTTCCTTCATGTAATAGGGTCAGGAAACCCTAGCCAAGAGGAGAAATACTGTAAATGGAAGGGGGAGGCAAACTGATCTGCATAGATTTCAGTTAAGGCGCTCCCTTGCCTCATAGGTAGAATAAACTCAGGCTAAAAACAGTTGTAGTGTTTATCCCAGCTCTGACTGTCCAAGGTTTTTCCTTGTCCCACAACTGTTTTGAGGCAATCTTTTAAAACACGCAAGTTCAAAAGGTAATTAACTCAAATTAGCTCCAATTGTCCATGGGGAAAGTGTTCTCTCAGTACTTCATAAGTACTTGAAGTGGGAAAATGGTTTTGTAGGAATGTAAGATCCCAGAATAAAAGGCTTTGTCCTAGAAAAAATCCCATGTTTCTTTTTAGCCATAGTTTCTAGGGTCGGAAGAGACCTGAGCAGATCATAATGGCAGGAAAGAGTACTGGGGTCAAATGACCCAAGCAAGGTGTTCATCTAACCTCCTCTTAAAGACCCCCAGGGTAGGGGCCTGCACCACTTCGCTTGGAAGTTGGTTCCAGATCCTCACTGCCCTGACCGTGAAGTAGCACGTCCTGATATCTAACCTAAACCTACCCTCTGCCAGCTTGTGACCGTTATTCCTGGTCACTCCTGGCGGTGCTCAGGGTAACAGGGACTCCCTCAGTGCCTGCTGGTTCCCCTCTGACTAGTTTGTAACAGGCCACTAGATCTCCCCTTAGCCTTCTCTTGTGGAGGCTGAATAGGTTCAGGTCCCTTAGCCTCTCCTCGTAGGGCCTGCCCTG
>NW_017728949.1:26834528-26848353 GCF_001723895.1 Crocodylus porosus | reverse complement strand
TCTCTGGGTGTCGCCCTCAAGCTAGTTGGCAACCCAATTGACTGTGTATGTGTCAGCACCACAGTCCCCCAGTTTCTTAATGAGAATGGGGTGAGAGACAGTGTCGAAGGCCTTCCGAAAGTCCAGAAAGACTATGTCCACTGCTACCCCTGCATCTAATGATTTGGTGATCTGATCATAGACCAACCTGGTGGCCTTCTAACAGGACCTGCCACTAATGAACCCCTGTTGGTTGCCCCTAAGCATGACCTCCCCTGCTGGCCCCTTGTGGATATGTGACAGAATAATTTTCTCAAAAAGCTTACCTAGGATCGAGGTAAGACTAACTGGCCTATAGTTTCCCAGGTCCTCCTTCTTCCCCTTTTTGAAGATGGGAACCACATTGGCCCGCTTCCAGTCCTCTGGCACCACACCAGAGCACCACAAGTGCCCATAAAGCCATACCAGGGGTCCTGACTTCAGCCAATTCCTTTAGTACTCTAGGGTGGAGATTGTCTGGACCAGCTGACTTGAATACATCCAGTCCCTCCAGAAGTTCCCTAACTAGTTCCTCACTAACCCTTAGCCTGCGTGTGCCTCCCCTGGGGCCTGAGGGGGCGCCCACTGGGGGGGGCGGTGACTGTTCCGGTCCCTGCTTAGGAAGTCGGAGGCAAAGAAATCATTAAACATGTTGGCTTTGTCATCTGGTATGACGACCAAATTTCCTAATGTGTCCTGCAGGGGCCCCACATTACCCGGAACGTTCTTTTTACCCCCTATGTATTTAAAGAAGGACTTCTTCTGTCCTTAATCTGGGAAGCTAGTCCCAGTTCCATCTCTGCCTTGGCCTTCCTGACTGTCCCCCCTACATCTCCGAGCAACTGCAGTATAGTCATCCTTGGTGATGTCCCCTCCTTTCCATTGGGTGTATGCCTCCCTTTGTCCCAGACATAGAAATAAGAGAAGCATGCTACAACAGCCTAGACACTGCTGTGTGGTTGCAGTGCTCTGCTTTATCTTAATTCAGCAGTGGAGCAGCTTCCTTCAAGCTCAGCATGGATCCAATGGAGGAATTGGGTGGAGCCTTATGTTTGTATGCCCAGCCACCACATTGTGCATCAAACACAGCACATCTCCTCCATACTCCAGCACTCACACCAGCCCATCTGTGTCACCTTCACTGTCTCCCTTATTTAGACTCTCCCAGTGGAGAATAAGGTAAAAGCATGCTAAATAATGGAATAAAAATAAATGAAAAAAAAAAAAAATAAGAAAAGAGGAAAAGTTTCCTGGATTATCTCCTCTGGCCAGGCTGCAGGTTGCCAACCCCTGGTACATGTTGATGCTATAATTATGTCTAGCTCAATAGCTTCAAGGAGGAAGTAAAAATCCCACTCGTTTTTGTGAGCATTTCTGCTAGTCTAACTATGTGTTTACAAGCATGGAGTCATCTCTATGTAATCTTAATTAAAACCCCGAGTTTACCTCTTGATTAGGAGAGGGAAGGAGAAAGCAAGTGCCGTGTGTTGTTTTCTGAAGGACTCAGTTCAATACAATTGTATTGAACAAAAGGATCTGTATTTTTGTATCTACAATTTCTTTGGTCATTTTAATGCTATGAACAACACAAATATATTTTTAAAAAAAATTCTTCTTTTTTTGGATCCCCCCCCTTTTTTTTAATTCAAAACTTTTAATGTGAAACAGTTGTATTTCACTGATGAACAAAAATCTGTGAAAGGCTTGGTTAGGGACTATGATTCAATCAAACTATCAAATCAAAGAATGAAACTGCAGTTGAATGGCAACAGTATTGCGCTATTGGGCTGCTCAGGGTTGAGTGGCATTAGTGAAAGAAGGAAAATACAGTAGGATACCAAGATCACAAATTTATAAGCATGAATGGGCTGAAATGGGTGGGATGGAGAGCATGGGAGCAAGCAGGAAAGGGAAGCCAAGAGAGTACTTAACAGTATTCTATAAATATATATTTTTTAAATTTAATTGCACAATTGCATGTTTATCTTTAGGATAAGAACCCATTTGACCATACTGTTCTTTTCCCATTTCTTATGAACAATAAATGTTTATAGGTAAATTTCACTACTACATATAATTCTTATAAGAAGATAAACATTTTAAAAAATACTTGCCATAATTCTTATTAAGAGAAGTCACTGAGCACTTCATTTAGTCATTCAAAGAATTTCAGTTCATAATCTATCTTCAGTGTTGTTTTAATAGACTAACCAAACATAGCTCTCTATATACATAAAACTGAAGCCTAAAAAGAAATGAGATACTTGGAAAAAATATGACCCAATTAAAGCAGCTGCAGACATGTTTCAGAGAATGACAGAGAGGGAAAGTTTGTAATTTTTTCAACAATATCATTAAAGTGCTTCAGTAAAAGACACGTGTAATCTCAATAGGTTTATGGATTTTCAGAGCTTGTTTTACCACAGTTTACATCCTGGAGTAATTACAGCGGTGCGTGTCACACCCAATGTAAACTTTGAAAAGATAGAAGCGGCCATCTTTAAGAGAGGGGAAAAAAAAAATAGTTAACACCACTGATCAGTTTGCACTAAAGACCACGTATCTTCATTACCTACATAATGAATTTAGGGTTAGCTTACATGCTACACTTAGAAAGCCCTTGAAGGGCAAGCGTCTGCACACTAAAACTTATTAAACTCATGCTAACTGCCCTCTTACCATTTCAATGTCAAAACACCCCAGGCAAGGGTTAACACTGGGCAGTGCTACCTAGCTCATATTGGGGTAATGCTTCAGGCTGTTCCACAGAGAAGACAAGCCATTCTCCAACATCCCAGGATGCACTGCTCCCATCTCCAGCCCTCTCCCAACTCTGAGCAGGTGTCTTGGCTCCAAGTTGCATCCCGTTTCACCATTAGATTGTGGGAAGTCGGAGCTGTGCAGGCAAGAAATGGTATGCACACAAAGTATGACTGCTCACAGTACACTTTAACTTTAAAACATACTGTCTAACAGTCCACAGATTTAGCATGGTCCAAGTGTAATGTGCACTTGGACCATACAGTGCCAGGCAGCAGGACATCCTTTCACTTCCTGCATAGCCATTTTGGAATTGCAGCCAAGAATGTTTTATGCCCAAGACCAGGTAGGGGACAGGAAGAGTAGCAGGAAATATGGACAGAATCTTGCTCGTTTCTTCCCACTTGTTCACCAGTTGCATGAAATAGTACATACTAATGCTCTAGTCCTGGTACAGATAATCAGGCAAGATGATGTGCTTCAAATGCCCATTTAATCATGGGCCCAGACTGCTGGGGCAGGCGGGGTGGAGTGGAAATCGAGAGATTCAATTGGCCTGTGTGGCTTTACCCAATTTTAATCTTGCATTTTGTTCGAAAAGTTACCTTTCAAACTTTGCGCTTAAAATTGTGTGAATCAAGTTGCAAAGTGTCATTTAAGGGAAGAAAACATCTACAGAATAGGAATGAAATCTGGTATGAATACCCATAAACTAAATCTCCGTGTTGCATTAAAAACTGATCTGCTGTCTAACTCCTCTCCAAGTCATTTCAGCTCCAAGGAGGAAAACATTTACACCCATCTTCCTGAAAATTCAGGATGACAATTAAACAAAAAGCAATACTTCCACTTCCTTTCTTTAGGTCAATTTTCCTGATTCCCATGTTTGTTTTATCTTGCTTTTTTTAATAGTATCTTTTTCTGTAACCCTGATGATACACTGATTACCAAACAAAACCATCAGAAAATTTTAAAGAGAAAAATAAACTGGTAGCTTTTGAGTTAACAGTAATCTTTTGCTTTGTCTGGGTAGGACAAAGGCATTTTTTTCTTGTGACTCCTTATTTTATCTGTAGAATACTATACTCTCTGCGTACCTTAATCTATGGTTCCTTTCTTTCAAAAAAAGCTAGACTGTAAATCCACTTTCTGCTTTCCAAAATCTCTTCTTTGATTGTTACAGAGTAACGTAGGTCACAATAATTCCATGTTTAACATTTGTCCTAGCTGCCTGCAGAGGATTCAGGATTGATAGTATGGTCAGGGGTAGAGAGGTAAGAATGGTTTTTTGACTTAACAAAAACACAACTACATGTAGTAACAAGATAAACAATGACAGAAAAGAACAATTCGCATCGGCAACTTATCAGCAGTCCCCTCTGATCCTGATGTACAACGTTTCTCTTCCCACAAAGTTCAGCAAAGGCAGGCAACCCCGATCAGTGCTGTCCAAGACGTACCAGGAAGGACCCTGGAATTCAGTCCTTGGGCTTCTTGAGATCTATGCGCCCACTGATCCAGGCCAACAGCTAACTAATCCTTTTCACAGAGCTGTATCTTCCTTCTGAATGATTTCTGGATATTCCAGTCAATTTAAAGCTTCTGAATGGTACTGATAATGTACAACCACTCAGAGTCTTTTTACTTCAACTGTCCTTAGACTGACCAATAGCAGTACAAGCCTTGCATTCCTTTGATAAGGTTAATTTTAACTGTGCCACAGGGCCTTACTACTTCAAGGCTTTGCTAAATATACTAGGCTTTATGTTATACAAGGCCTTACTACTACATCTTAAAAACTTTAATTAGGCTCCTAGCAACAACATATAGATTAATATCTAAACAAATACAGAAAAAAAACAAAACACAAACCATGTGGTCTAATATTCATAAAGCCTTCAGCAAGCACCTTTATCACATAGACATAATTTCAGCTGTCACAAACATTTCAGGTAGGGATTTACGTGTAAAGCTCTACAAACAAAACCTTAACAGTGCATGCACTTGTGGAAGCTGCCATACTATGAAGCCCGACAAGAGCTCTTCCTAAAAGAAATGTCACATTCTAGGCATGGTTAGGAAATTTCTGGCTTCTATGAATATCAGTGCTTAAAACTTTACTGGATTCCCTTACATCTTCCAGCTGTACTAATGTAGCGAGCAGCAATTTGGAATACCTGACTTAACCTAAAAGGTCCAATCACGGATTCTTATTGCAGATGGATTCACAGCCTCATGTCACATAACAAGTATTGCTACATCATGTTCTGATGAACTAGTGTCTACAGAAGCCCAGTGACCACAGAAAGAGCTTGAACTCACCAAATGCATCTCATTATCTTGAGATATTCTGCAGTGAAGATGCTCTGACTCACTGTAATTACACCAATTTTCATAGTCTTTTTCTTTTACATAGTGGCAAGTAAATGAAAGAAAAGATTTGATAACAGCTTGCTTTTCCATGAAATGTTGACACATGATATTCTTTAGTTGGAGATATTTTTTCTTTTAGTCCTTCCCTTTATGAGCATATACTAAGGGGTACATGTTGGTTCCATGTTGAAAGCTAGCAACATACCTTTTTTTCTAAATGAGAGGAACAATTCCTCCAAGCATTATTGGAACTGCTTTTTCGTTTCTATGAGCCTCTGACAAGGAACCAATTCTGTAGTAATATGGGACACTGACAAAAGTGATTTGTTGCAGGCTCAGCTCCCTGAAAGTACCCAATTGCACAACAAAATTAACCCTCATTTAATGAGTCCCTTCATTAACTTCTGTTTGTCCTTGTGTGTGAGCTGTCTTCTGGGCTGTCTTCAGGATGGCTGCAGAGTGCCATCCTGAAGGAGTGGGGTGAAAGCGGGGGAGTGAGCTCTAGTCTGCATGTTTGCCAAGTCTGTGCTTCAGGTGGGCAGGTGGATTGGAGGCAGGGGCTCTAATCCACCCAGTTGCCCCCTCAAGTCCAGACTGGTCTTTTTAGGCTTAGTTTAGTTCCTCTATGTGGGAATTAGTACAGATATCACAAGAATCAACTACTGTATTTACTCAAATTGAAGTTGACCCTGATTATAAGATGACCCTTCCATAATTAGATGCTAGATGTTGAAAATGTATACATTTGTTATCATTTTCCAGGTACAGAATCTAATTATTGAAGGTTTGCCTTGAAGTTGTCTCCCTCCCACAGCTACACCAGGGAAAATAAATCTGGGGGTCAGGTAGCTCCTTGCTCTCTGCTTCCCCTAACATTTTCCCCTGGTAGCCCCTTTTGCCCTCTTGTTACCGTCAGACCCTGCTCTCCTTCAGCTCATGGAAGTGAGCAGCAAAATTGAAAACAATAACCTTGACATTAAACATGGCTGTATCCATTTGCATACAGTATCCATTCACTTAGTTTATCCAGAATTCATGCATGTTATTTATTTACTTTTTTTAACTGCTGCAAGTTTTAGCACAGGTACTCCATTAACACACTTTTGAGCAGCACTTTAGTACCTATTTATAAGTAGAACAAACTGTGCATTATATTAGTCTAAAGCCAAAGGCTCATGATTTACCATATAGTTAATTGGACTGGTCTCCACCAGAGTCAACAGCATTTCAAGCCATGGTGACTCCATAGCTCAGTATGTGCGTGTATTCCAGATTCCCCCACAAAAGGATCCATGTGCTAAGTAGCCCCCACTCATGACTGGAACTGGGTGATCTGGTCACAAGTTCTGGGATCCTCCAAAAATATATGTGAAGATGAGGCTCAGGGCAACCCAGTCTTGCTTCACTTCATGGAGGGCAGGGCCACATTAATCATATGTGCCAGGCTGAGAAGGGCCAACATCTGGATTCTGGTTAAACTGTCATGGCTCACCATGACTTGTAAAAGAGTTGGTGGTGAGGGGGACTGTCCTCAAATGGGCACTACCATATGTCTTGTTCAGATGAACTATAGCTTATTGTAGGTTCCCATCTGCTTGTTTGCCCAGTGCAGCCAATGTATTTTACAGTCAGTGTTGGCTGCATTTAAATCAACTTCATAGTTGGTTTCTATTGCTGAGCACATACTGCTTTTGGCAGCAGTTTAATGATAGGTAATGTATTTAATGAGATTTCATTGTAAGCAATTATAAGATGAGGAGCTTTCTTCCCCCCCATGACAATTGGGGAAGGGGGGTGGGGGATGTATTTAAGTAAATTTAGTAGATTTGAAACACATAATGAAACAAAAACTTCCTACCTAGAGATTAAGACTGAGAAATTTAATAAAGAATTAGTATCCAGGATGATCAAACAACCTCAAATATATCAATGTAGCACCTTTTAAAAAGCCCTAGGGTTTTTATTTTGGAAGAAAAAACAATCCCTGGACTTAACAGTCCCTCCCCCTTACTCCAAGAAAATGTTACCCCTAGATCCTTCAAGGTGACAACTTACCATACATTCCACTTAGATTCTATACAAGCCTGGAATAAGACTTAATTATTCATAAAGTCAAAAAGCTTAACCTCCTATCCAGTTGTTGTTTTTTTTTTTCCATTTCAAATGTAGTATAGTTTTTGAACTGCAATAGAATTAAACCATCTTTTAAAATAAAAAAACCCTAAGTCTTATCTAGCATCTTACATTATAAAAACATTTTCTTATTCTTCATGCATTTAATTGAGTCAAAAGGAATCACATTTAATAAGAAAATATTGATTTGTAGGATTTGTATGTCTTAAGCAGTAATGCAGAGGGTAACACATCTTACTATATTTTATGTCATGCTGTATATCACTTTTGTGTGTTTAAATATGTTAGTTTGTAACATATGGCATGGTAAAGCTTATGTTATTGGAATAATGTTTTCAGTTTATCTACCAACAGTTGGCAGAGTTCAACATTTATTTTTTTTTAAATAGGCATGGCAGAGATTCACAATTATAAATCACACAGTTCTCTTTGTGCACAGCCTTGTTATATCATCTCTGGTTACATTACAATTATTCTATAAAATGTTAATATTACCTAAAATATCTGTTGAGCATGCAATAGGTCAGGGGTCTTTTCCTATTACACTCTTTTAAGTAGACAGGATCCCAACACATTTATCCTAGCTGAAACTCAATTTCCTGCCTTTTAAAAAAATAGTCTCAGGTCATTGTTCCATTTTGTTCTTTAACACCCCTTCTATTCTGGAATCCTTCAAAAATAGTACAGAATTCTGTACCATCTGCTGCCCCCTCTGCTTTGGTAGGTAATAGCATCTGCCCTCATATAGACTTAGTGGCCTTTTTCACCCTAGTTTGATAATGTATCTTAATGGTTCTTTACTCTTCCCCCTCCCCTCCCTCCCCCAAAAAAGACTGGATCAGAGTCATCTATCTATTAAGAGTGAAATTTTCAAACATCCTGAACATAAATCTGCTTCTAGAAGTCACTGAATTTTATCCAGAAGGTTGATAGGAGCAGATATAAGTGAACACTGATTGCGCCTACATAAACACATTACATGTCACAAACTTCCTTTTAATCAGATACTCTTTATGAAATAGTTATACATCTTTAGGTAAATTTTCCGTGCCTGTATTTGTAGTATCTATTTTTCCATCATTCCTTGGATGGAAAAAAAAAAAAAGAATCTAATTTTATATATTTTTCATTTCCCAAATTTACTTTTACCTGTTTTGACAGGTGGTAAGCAATCCTGTTGCTTGCATTTATTTTAATTATTATTATTATTATTTTTTATTTTTATTTTTTTTTTACTGTAAATACTCATCTTTTGGGCCTGACTTGGTTCCTAGTGTGAACACAAAGCCATCATTAAAAATCGACTGGTGAAGTGTCGTGCTTTAATCAAAGCTAAAATCAAACCCGTTCATATTATAGCTAAGGATCTTCATTAGGGCAGAAGACACTGCATCCACACTCACCTCAGATTAGAGTAGCGCTTGTTTTGTGGCCAAAGGTGCCAAACTTAGCAACATGTCTTTGAGCTGAGCTGATGTATTTTTAGCAACACTACACTTAAGGCAGGGAAAGAGAATGTCTCTCTTCATTCTGTTCACTCCCTCAGCTTCTAGACATGTCACAAAACAGAATGCTTTGGGTTATACTCTGTTTGGAAAGACACAGCATTGAAGAAATGAAAATAGAATTTATTCCAATATTTGTTAAGCAATGTTAGGAGCTAAACAGGATGAGCTAAAGGTGATGCTGTAGGAATGAGAGGGCCTTAGTTAATACAATAGAAGTATAGTGGGATGAGTTCTGTAACTGGACATTTAACACAAAATATTACTTATTCTTGGAATGAAGACTTGCTAGTGGCATTTCTGAAGGTTTTCACTAATTCTTCTGTTACTTTCCTAGCATAATTATTAAAGAACACTTATATTTTCATGTGGTTATTACCTTAAAGATTTGCAAGTATGTGATATTAAGATGGATAACGAATAGAGAAAGCAGCATCAAATGTTAAAGACAACATGAGCAACAACAGCCTAGTCATGTAAGTACCTAACTGAATAAGTTGCATCACAACTATAGTACCAGTTAGCTTTCTTTTGCATTTATCTGCTTACCTCTTAGCAGTAGGATGAAATACTTGAGGAATACTTCTTACTTTCATTTTTAAAGGCATTCATGCAGATAGTAACCTAAAGCATTATGCTTCCCTGACATGCACTACTCATTCTTTCACTTTCAATGTAAGTTCAGCCATCCTCATTCCCCTGCTTTCTCCATTGGCAACTACAGGCACAAACATACACGGTACAGATATACACTTACCAGATCTTCAGGAGTTTGTGGAACATAGGAACCTGAAGGAATTGGCTCCTAGAGCAAACAAAAAACCCCAAACCTCATAAGTACTCCAACTGGCACTTGTTTAAAAGGTCCTTCAAAAGCAGCCATTACAGCTGCTCAAAATTACTGAAGCAAAAGGCTTCCATTCATCTCTAAAACAAACTCAGTTCCAGTAGGACCCGAAGGTAGGGAATAGGCATGTAGGTCACCCCCATGCCAAGGTATTCCCTTAATTACTCACTTAAGTGACACTTTTTCAGCCATGGAAAGGGACTGAAGTGTTAGCCAGGTTCTGTCCATAAATTAAAGATGTGTTAGACAACTTGACCTGGGTTGGAATATACATTATTCTTCCAAAACACTTAATATCATTTTGCCTGTTCTAGTTTAATATATACCCCCCCTATATATTGCATCTATTGTGCAACTACCTTGTTAGCTGTACAATTAATATACACTGGCCACACGTGCAAATTAACTATTGCACCTTTAAAAGGTCTAACCATCTCTCAATTTATTGCTTGAAAATGTGTAGTAACTTTATAGCTGGTTTCTATCCAGCATTATTTGCTTGTATAGGCAGTGTGTAGCTGGGAAACCACAACTGCTGTGATCTCTCAGGTGCTGAGGGCATCATGCACCCCTGGGGCTGGGAGATTGCAGCCAGTGTGGTCTCTCAGCCACAAGGGCATAAGAGGTCTTCAGACAGCAGCTGGGAGATCGCAGCTGCTTCAATCTTCCGACTCTGGGCCTCTCCACACGCCTCTGCAGCTGGAAGACTACAGAAGTGCCCCACAGCCACAGGGGCTGAGTCCCACAGCTGACAAGTCTCTTTGTCCAGGCATTCTTGTCTTCCTTGCTGTTTTCAACACTAGAGTCTCCTTTTACATTACAACATCATGAGTTGACCATTACTAAATACTTGCATCTTTTAAACTAACTACACTGACAATACATTTCAAACCTTCTAATACGCAAGAAAGGAAAAGCTAGCAGTGGTCGACTCACAATCAAGAGCATTGTAATGCATCTTTGGATTATCATGAGTGATCATGGGAGCAGCAGATGAGGCATACTGTAAAAGAAATAACTAAAGGGGCATAGTAGTTCACCAATGACAACTTGCACTAAAATTTAAGTGAGGCTATAAGGTGTCTCATTTAAAAAAATAAAATAAAATAAAATAAAACAAAACAGGTAAAAAATAGGTGTACACAGAGGACTGACTAGTGGTTTATGTGGATTAAACAGTGTTGGGATTTCTCCCAAAAGTGTAATCTTATTTCATTATGAAGAAATCGTAAAATCAGTTTGAAAACATGCTGTAAATAAAATGTAAATTTAATACAAATCTCCGCTGTGGACATCATAGATGATCTTTATAAAGTAATTTCTTTGTCAGTCTCTCCTGGTTTCTTCCCTGCAATTTTTTATGGCAGACAGGGATCAGTAACATGTTTTAATCAGCATATAATACTTCTAAAATGATGATTACTAGAACAGCAAAGCATCTTGCATGAGAGATGTAAATTAGTTGCCTGAACCTGAAAGCACTGTTTAATACAAGTAGTTTGGGGCCCAAGTAAATGTGTGCTCAAAGTTTTGTGACAGAGAATAAGTGAGAGTTGTGGTAGGCTTTTTCCAAGTGGAAGGAAACATAGAATATTGAATGCTTAATATTAAAAAGGAGGCTAGATACTCACCTAGCTGGGGTCATATAATCCCAGCATTCATTCATGCCCATGGCAGGGGGGCAGACTTGATGATCTGCTCAAGTCCCTTCTGACCCTAACAACTATGAAGCTTATTTCAGTCAGTATTTGTAGAGGGCTGGGGGTAACTAGCTCATTCTCATAGGCTTTCAGTGTCCTTTTACAGGCTCATAACCTCCACTAATTGTTCAGACTTCCTGGGGCAATCTTCCTCCTGGTAGGAGTCAACCATTATAAGCATGTATCACCATGCAAATAATATATATTCTCTTCCCAGACCACCCAGTTTATTTTAACCATGTGTGTGATATATATAACACCCCCAATACACTCACAGTCTCTGGCCAACTCCCTGGCAAAATTCACTCCTGTGCTGGCCCTGGCAGCTCCTGGGCAGGTTCCTGTGCTGACCCACCAACTTTCTCCCTCTGGGCTCTCAGCTTGCAGCTCCAAAGGCTCTTAGCCCTCCACTCCTAGCTGTTTGCCTGCCTTTACTCTTTGGCCCTCAGCTCTTGACTGTCTTCCTGCCCTAGGTTTCTAGAGAGAGGAGTCTAAACTTCCATCATGATTCATTCCCTGAAAAATCTCTCTACCTGACTCCTTCCCTTAGAGAACTCTGATTCCATCCAGAAATCTCCCTGTGGCTTCCCTCTTTAGGAGCTTTTTGATTTCCTGGGACTGCTGCTCATTTCCCTCAGCTGGCTCAGTCCTCCTGAGTTGTCTGTAATTAGGGTTACCACTTACAGCTGGCTGGACCCTCTGCAGACTGCTCCTAGGCTCTTTGAGCTGGCAGCCTGCTACAGTGTTAAACATTCAATGGTCATGAATTTTAACATTTTGGTGAGTTTTGATATGACTTACCTAGACCTTTCCCAAGAAAATGACAGTTTATTTTCAAAATATGCAGTATTTATAAGATCTCATAAAATTTTAAATGGATGTGTACAAGTGTTATGGTATATACAAGCCAAAGTAAAATTTAAGATTTCAGGATTTTCAGATGCAGAAGAAAATATGCTGCTGTAAAATGTGTTAAATTTTACATATGCACCACTGAAACACTCTCACTCCCAGGGGGAAAACAAAATAATTAGCTACACAGTTATACTGCAACTAAAGTAATAAATATTATCCCATTTGACCGCAGTATTTCATAACTGGCTGCCACATAAAAGGGGACTGCAACAGGGTTTAGACCTCAGAAGGGCTTTTTCTAGCTGTCAGTCAGGGCTTTGGGAATCTAAGTTTCCTTCTGTCACATCATCATCATCATCAAACATGATTTTACAAGCTAAATATTACGCTCAGTCATCTGTGCGACCTTCCTGTCACAAAGATATGCTTGACACATGTGAAATCTGATTGCCTTCTAAAGATTTTAAATGCATCCTTTGATAAGAGCTGACACAGAGAGGTGCACAAGTTAACAATAATATTGATGATACACAAAAGCAAAGAGCACAGATCAGCTCATTCCCTTATACTATAGCTAGGCTGGATAAACAAGAGTAACAAATAGTAAACACTTAGTTTTTGTTATTGCATATAGAAGATATAATTCAATAAAATGAGAATGTAAACCAGGTAACTAAGATCACATACAGGTATTACCTTTGTACCCTGAGAATCATCATTTTCCTAGTAGAAATGACAAACATACAAATGTTCATACAACTTCTCTTGGGCAAACATGCCCCTTCCAGGAGAAAGATCTTCCATGAAAGTTCTCCCTGCCCCAGTTCCCAACACTGGGGGCTTTAAATGAACCCCCTGTCAGTTGCCTAATATAATAGCGCTACATTTTGAGTCTATATTCTGAGTGCACATTTGAGTCCACTGCCTCCAGAAACATTAATTAAGTGCTTTAAGTCTGGCATTAAGTAACAGTATTGTGGGAATAAAAATATTGTGGCAAGTATGAAATGACTAATTAACCATTACATGTACTCATACAAGGTAGTTGTATAAACTCTTCCTTTGCTGTGGGGATCAGTTCTATCTAACATAGCAGCCTTTAATTTCAGACTACCCCTGCAACTTCATCTTTTCCTAAAAGTTACCTCCTCCATGGGTTGACTTGGCTGTTGCTTCATCTTCCACACAGCTACTGTTTTGCCAAAAATGTGCTTAACTAGAACCTCGCTCTCTCACACTGTGAAAGGAGAAACAAGGTATCCTACTTTTCCCTAGACACAAGCAAAAGGTGTTTTCACTTTGAGCATCGGTAACCACCTTCCTGCCCAGGTAAAATGTTTTACTTAATTGGCACACAGAGGAGGTGAGATAAGACTTCTGCCTGGCTTTCTTTGAAAAAAATTAACATGTTCCCTGCCTAGGGCACTGTAGCCTTTAATTATCCAAGGGCACACACCTTACTGAAGAAGTATTAATTGTAATAACCTTCCTACACTCAATTATGAAAAAATGCAATTTGCTTACCTACAATTGGCCCAGATATTTTCATATTTCATAGATTTCATAGATTTCATAGACATCAGGGCTGGAAGGGACCTCGGGAGATCATCGAGTCCAGCCCCCTGCCCAAAGGA
>NW_017728949.1:26815504-26834517 GCF_001723895.1 Crocodylus porosus | reverse complement strand
GGCCATGCTCCCGGGCCCCAGAGCCTGAAAAAGGGACAGGCAGCCCCCACAGCCAAGAGCCAGGGGCTCCGTCTGCGTGGAGCCCGGAACCTTGGGCTCCATCTGGGTGGCCGTCTCTGATGTGCCCGATGGGGGGCCACAGAGCCCGAGGGGACCCTCGGGGTGCTGCACATGCCCATCCGTGTCATGCCTCTGGTAGGCTGGCTACGGCTTGGGCTGACTACTCTGGGGGGTCGCAGGCAGGGTCTCGTGCCCTCCCGCGCCCTCTCTTGTGCTAACTCAGGCTCCTGTTTACGCAGCCTGTTCGCGTGGCTCCGGTCGCATGGCTCCCTGGGGGGCTGGGCCAAGTAGGGGCCTGGGCGGGGGCTTGACCCGGCTTATGAATGTCATAAGTTTTCAAGTGCTGTGTAGCATTGTAGGGACATAGAACTAAGGGACTTTGACACTTTTATGTCTAGTGCAGTTCTGAGTTCAGAGCCCAGGCTCTTTAGTCAGTGGGGGCGTGGAGTGGGGGGGGTGGTCATAGAGAAGTAGGGCTGGAAGCAACCTCCAGAAGTCATCTAATCCTAGCCTGAAGCAGGATCATCCCTATCCAGACCATCCTGTACAATCTAAAATCTACATAAAACGATCATCAATCCTGACACAACACAGTCCTAACACACCACAGGTAAGGTAGAGGAACTACAGAAGCCAATGTCCTACTTCTATGAAATATTGTCAATATATGCTTAAGAAATCCTGGGTAGAGGGCTACATGCCCCCATACAGAAGAAAGGAAAAAACCCCACAGTCCACACCAATATGACCATGGGGTAAAATTCCTTCCTGATCCTGAATATGGTGATCAATCTAACCCTGAGTGGAGGGGCAAGATCCTCTAGCCAGGAACCTCTGGCTGCAGTCTCAGCAGGAGCACTGGCATACCCAGTCAAAGTCCCCAGCCTTGGCTGCAGCCAACATCCAATGCCTCTGAGGAAGACTTAAAAACACCCCGACACATGTAGCAGAAAAGCAGGGAGGGTGAGCGGGGGCAAAAAGCAAAGCCCAGAAGCATGGGAAATACCCATGGTAGAACATAGGTATAGCTAGGCTAGATCATCCCTGACTAGCGATGGTCCATCCTCTCCCTGAACACCTTTAGTGATGGAGAGTTCACAACTACCCTAAGGCAGCCTATTCCACTGCCTCACTATTCTCACAGTGAAGAAGTTTTGCTGGATATTCCGTCTAAAAACTTACTTTGCTGCAACTTCAGACCATTGGTCTGCATCCTCCTCTCTGCAGCAAGAGCACAAAAGTGCTTTCTCTCCTCTTTATGGCAGCCCTTCAAATATTTGAAGACTGCTTTCATGTCTCCTCTTAAGCAACATTTCTGCAAGCTGAATATGCCTGCCCTCCTTCAGCCTCTCTTCGTATTACTTGCTTGACAAACCATTTATCATTTTTTCTTGCCCGCCTCTGGACCCTCTCTAACTTCTCCATGTCCTTTTTAAAATGTGGAGACCAGAACAGCATACAGTACTCCAGATGATGCTTAACCAGTGCCAAGTAGAGAAGCACTAACAACTCCTGTGTCTTGCAGGAGCACTAACAACTTAATGCTTCTATTGATGCATCCCAAAACCAAATTCATTTTCATATGGCTGCATCACACTGCAGACTCATATTCAATCTGTGATCTACCAAGACTCCCAAGTCCTTTTCCATAGTGCTGCCATCCAGCCAGGTGTCACCTATTTTCTATTTAGGTTTTTGGTTATTCCTCCCATGGTGTAACACCTTGCTTTTGTCTATGTTGAACTTCATTCTGTTAGCTCTAGCCCAACTTTCCAATATGTCGAGATCTTTCTAAACCGCACTTGCATCCTCCACTATGTTCACAGTCCTTCACAGTTTCAAGTAATCTGAAAACCTACTCAAGCATCCAACAAATAATTAACAAATACATTGAACAACATGGGGCCCAAGACAGACCCCCCCAGGACTCTACTCAAAACCACCTGCCATTCTGACATGAACTCATCCATAATTACCCTTTGCTTATGACTAGCACAGAGTCTCCTGCTCCTTGGCTCCCTCCTAGGGTGAATTTCTTAAGCAAACTCCCTCTGCCTGATCTAGCTCCACACATCAATTAACTAAGCCAGCCCCACCCTGAGCAAGCCCTGACACAGTCACTCCAGGTATGGGAAGAAAAGAAAAAGAGAGAAAAGAGGGGGCCACAAAAAACAAACAAACAAACAAAACACACCACAGGGCTAAAAGAAAAAAACGAAAAAAACCCCCAAACACACACCAGGTACTAAGCAAACATTCGTGCATCAGTCAGCCACCATGAGTCACTAGCACAGAGAACAGCCTCTTCAAGGAAGTCTCTCATCTGAGGTGCTTATCCCAGAGCACCTGCTCTCTGCTTACTCCTCAGCTTGCTTAGGAATCTGAAAATGGATATAACAAAATCTAGCATACTGGGCGCATCCACACATGTGCCTGGCTGCGCAGTTGTTTCTGCACACTAACTGCCAGTACTGTGCAGTCCCAGCACCACGTGGGTTGTTTTCAACCCTACTGTGCAGTAGCAGTGAGCTTGAGCTACTGCACAGTAGCTCATTGCCACTGCACAGTAGCTGCGGCATCGTGGTTAGGGCCCGCTGATGCTACATCCCCATATCAATGAGCTATGTCACTGTAGCTTTGCTAGGGCACCGCAGTGTCTTGTGTAGATGTGTCCACTGAGCATGAAGCCACATAAGCAGGACAGTAAGAAATGCCTAGAAAAGTTAGGTTGTAGGGAGACATGTCCCTTCTCTTCTAATTAAAAGCATAGCCCTTCAGCTGGATTTAGGTGCCTAATCCAGCCCATTTTTACAAAATACAGGTACATGCTAGTAGGAACAGAAGATCTGTTTTTAATGGTTAGTTTAGTTTAGTTTTAGCCTAGTTATTAGAATGCTTACCTTCAGTATGGGAAATGTAAGCACTAGCCCTATTCTGTCTGAGGAGACTTGAACCTAAATCTTTTCCTATCTGAGAAGGCGCCCTAACCATAAAACAACAGAGCGTTCCAGAGTAGGGGCTCTTTTCATTCCTTCAGTTGGAACAGTTCCACTTTTCATGGAAAATTATTCTTTGGGATGCAAAATGTAAGAACAACTTAATAGAGCATTCACATGAAAAATGAAAACTCTGGAAAAATGGATTCAGTGGAAAAATGGATTCCATTCCTTCAAGCTGTGATGAATAGTCAAATATTTATATTGTGGAACTTCAACAGGAGACACAGATGGAGATTCATAGTAGGATTCCTTGTAGTTTGGTGGCTAGGACATTCTTCTAGGAGCTTAGGGATCAAGTAGTCATTGAGGTACCTAGAGGACATTATTGGTTAAAACTTAAATGCCTACATATTTTAGAAGACTAGGTTTAGACAAAAGTTCAGCAGACTATAAGTGTGGTTAAAGTAGCAAGGTGACTTAAGCCAATGGCAAAAGCCAGTGCAATGAAAGAGGAAGAGAACATACCTTGATCTGTACCCATTGCTGTAAACTGGCTCTTGGTATACCTATAGCTTTAGCTATATAGTTTCAGGTGCCATGCAGGGCTGCTGCTGATTTGCTGCTTAAGTAGAAAAGTGGCACTCTTTAAAGGAAAAGCCACAGCGAACTGCCAAATGGCTCATCCTTAATTCAGCAGCTCACTGTGGAATCCAGCAGGCTGTGAACCCCACCATACCAATAAGCTGAGTTCTACTGATAAAACGGAAACAAGAAGAAGAAGGTAACATACTAAAAACAGAGAATATTCTGTGTGGCAGAAAATTGAGCTGGATAACAACAGGGCTGGAGGTAGCTACTGAGTTTTTATATAGCAGTGTAGCAATAGAGGCACCTTATGCAATACCCCAGAGAGCTCCTTGACTGACTGTGTTCAGAAATAAAACTGGTTAGGTGGCTGTTTTCCTATCCCAAGAGTCTTTTTACAGTTTCAAAAGAAATATAGCCCATTCTTTACAGGGAAGAAACCAAACACTTTTAAATTATTGTAGAAAAAGATCTGAGAGAGGGGAGCCAATTCTAGACACTATCAACAGTCATGATTAGGGCACTCAGCTAGGTTGTGAGAAACCTAATTTCCCTTTTTCTAGATCAGGTAAGCGATCTCCCACATAATAGGTGGGAACTTTATCCTTGGGGTTATTTTGATGTGGATTCTTTTTATTCGTACTAGCAACTCCACCTTGGAACTGAAATAGTTGTCTCAATGAAAAGTTTGTTGGCCCCTGTGTATTTCAGCAAAAAGTTTTAGTTTTAACAGATTGATGTTTTTCAACAAAAAAACCTTTTTCTTCAAAAATGTCCTTGTCTGTCCTCTTTAGAAATGAAGACTACATTTATGCTCATGGGTGGGCAAAATGAAGCCCACAGAACAGATGCAGCCCGCCAGGCCATTCTATCAGGTCCACGGGGCCCCTAAAATTTTAGAACATTAATATTTATCTTCCCCTGGCTGCCTGTCATGTGGTCCTCAATGGCTTGCCAAAACTCAGTAAGCGGCCCTCCGCCCAAAATAATTGTCCGCCCCTGTTTATAATGCTTTATCCTGATCCTGAGTTTGCCACCAAGGAAAAAAGTCCCATCAACTGCCATTGGATACACCCAAGACCTGTAATTAGGCAGTGCAAATGGCTCAAAAGTGATCCCAAGAGACTTTGAGTATCTCATCAGCCTTTCTTTTATTTCCTTTTTCTGAACCCACAAAGACCATACTAAAGTTTTCAGCCTGGAGACAGCAGTTTATATTGCACATCTCAGGAGCACTCTAGCATAAGCAACACCTATTTCCTCACTGGAGGATCTGGGGGCAGGAAAAAAGGGTATAGATATGACCAAATTAGCACTTGGAGCTCAGAGGCTAGCTGGTGAAAACTGTCTTCAGAAAACTAATCTTAGGAAATTCTCTCACTCCTTGTTTGTATTTAGGGGTGTGACATGACATGTGAGAATGTTTTGTTATGGGTATCTTTAGAAAAAAAAGTCCCATTCCATATCAATGGAAAATAATTTACTCAGCTTCCTACATATTCTGAATAAGAAGGAATAAAAGAGTAAAAAAGAAAGAAATATGAAGATTAAAGATTACAGAAACAGTTATGCTTAGACAGCCCAATGCAAGCATATTTTTAAAGTAAAAAATATGTAAATGTTAAAAAAGAACATTCACCTCCATAGTGTAGCACATTTCATCTCCGCAGTGTAGCAGAATCATAAAAATGAGACTCTGAGTGAATGAATATTCTCATCTTACATGTTACAGACATTAAACTATGTTATGAGTTTTTAAATGGCTAATCATTTTTATGTGTAATGCCACAGGTTTTTTTTATCTGGTAAATATATAAAACTTTCCTTGACTATTTAAATACCCTATACACTGTTCATAAAAGTACTTGATGAAAAATGATATTTTTTCCTCGGCACATACTATATAGCAGATCATTGTTTCAGTAAATGAGCTATGCATTCTCTTACTCAGTTTACTGTATGTGTACAACATTAGTCTTTGCATGTAAGTGCTGTTGAAATTCAGGGAACAGAACCAAACTTATTGAACTCTGCACTACCTCTGACAGCAGTCATCCAGAAGTTGTTGTTAAAGCTCTGAAGGACCTCACAAAAAGTAATTTCCAGTTCAGTTCAAAATTCATGAGGACGTATGAGAGGAATAAACAATACCTACACAGTTAGCTTCTCACTTTTGCAGCAGCATTATAAAAACAGCGTGTAAAGGTGGTTCCCAAAAGACAACGCCTACTGTATCATAGGTTAAAAGCAATATATGAGTAGATGAGTGTTTTTGTAACATATGGTAGTATTTTAAGGAGTTTGGAGCTTCTGCTGCAGATGGATTATTTGATTAATTATTATAAGCAGAAATATGAATAGCTTCAGCAATGTTTCTCATTTTTATATACACACCCACACTCATTATTTGTGTGACTATGTATATAAGAACATAGTGATCAATCCAAGACAGGGGATACCATTTCTCATATTCCTTACTTTGTGATTCATTAAATAAACCTTACATGGATGTTAGTCTGCAGTTCCTGTGGGTCTGTATTCCAGGTAAGGCATGGATTGAATAGAAAAGCACACATTGTGGCTATTGGTAACCATCTAGGGGTACGGAAATGCTCACAGGGTATGTCTACACAAGATGCATTACTGTGCTGTTGCCTAATTTACTGTGCAGTAAGCATGTACATTTACATGTGTATAAGCTTACTGCTCAGTAAATTTCCTTAATCATGCTTAAACTTGTTACCTGCAAATGCAGGTAAAAAATTTTAGTGTGATTACTTAATGCGCAGTAGTGCACATGTAGATACAACCTGGCAACAAGATTGCTGCCAGGTCTGCCTAGCCACTATGGGACCAGCCTGAGGCCAGCCCCAGTGCTAGTGACTGGCTGCCTTTCCTGCTCCAGGCCTGGGTTGCCTCACTGGCAGTCCCTGTCTTCTATCTATAAAAGCCAGCAGCCATTTTCTGCCCTGGGGCACACAGCAGAGGAGCCTGAGGGCACTGCAGGTCCTGTGCATCTCCTAGGGCAGGCCACAGCCCTGTTGTGTCTTCCTCCCACCACCCCAGTGGTGCTGCTCAGCCTGTGGCTGCTGGTTGGTGAGACTGTGGCTGCTGGCTGGGGGGAGGTGTTGCTGATGGCTTCTTCAGCTTGCTGTAGCCTCTGGTCAGGCCTGCCAGCCCCCAGGGCCACCTGCAGCCAGCTCAGTGCAGCAAGGTCAGAACCACCTCTCTGCTGCACCTCCCCAGCAGAGTGACCTGAGACTGCAGATGCTACATGGCTCTCAGTCATACCATGCCTCTGCCCTGGGTTCTGCTGGCAGCTCCTCATTCTCCCTGTCCAGTCCCACCCAGGAATACATTGGTGATCTTGTGGCACTCTGGGGTGATGCAGAGGTGCAGAGGAGGTTCAAGAAGGGTGGGTACTTGAATCCCTGCATTTATGAGGCCTTGCACCGGGTGAGGGAGCACAGGCACTCCCACTTGGCATGGCAGTGCCACATCAAGATCAAGGCCTTGTGGCCACTGTGCATGGCTGTGATTGACCACATTCATTAGTTCAGTCGTGCCCACAAGACCATGCCTTCATGTAGCAGCTGACCAATATTGGCACCCCAGGACCCAGGCCACAGTCATGCGATTTACACCAGCATGGGCAGCCTGCCAAAGCCTCTGCTCCATCCTGACCCCTCTGGTGACACATCATTGGAGGGGGGACCTCAGGCATTTAGTGCCCTGCCCTGCCCAGCTCCCCAGCTGCTCAATCCATTAGCAGCCTAGAGAGCCCTGGCCAGCAGTTGCTTCACCAGCTCTGCAGCCCTAGACCCCACCCCAAGGGGCAGGTAGCCATGACACAGCTGGCTGTCAGCAGCATCAGCTCCTCCTTGGCAGGGGGGAGGGGTGTCCCTGGCCGGGTGCCTGCATGCCATGCACCACAGGCTGAGGACACTGGGTACAGCCAGACACCTTCACTGACAGGGAGAACTGCACTGAGCCACCAGGCTCACCAGCCCCAGATATGTGGTAAGCCCTGCACTGGCAGGAGGGCCCTCCCTCCCTCTCCCCTCCCCTTGGCCCTGGCCCCGGCCGTGTCCCTGTCTCCCCTCCCTGTCTGACCTACCTATGCTCCCCTGGCCCCAGATTCCCCCCCACCTTCCCACAGCATGCAGAGAGGTGGGACACAGTGCAAAACTTTATTGTACAGCCCATGCCCCTATAGCTGGGTGGACATGGGCATCTCTCTGAGTGTAATGAGCCTCTCTCTGAGTTATTGCTGATTGCTGAGTGATTGCTTCCTTGGCCTGACAGAAACCCCAATGAGGGGGAAGAGCCAGTCCTGGTCCTGCAGGGTATAAAAAAAGACTCCCCAAGCAACCACAGAGCCAGTGACCAAGAAGCCAGTGAATACAAATTGCAAACAGGGTAAGTAATTTACAGGCAGTTTGCTGGCCAGTTCCTAGACCAGTTTGTGGCCCTCCCCCCGCCCCACTTTTTGAGGGTCAAACCTTTCAGTTTGGCATGTGGAAGAAGGAAAAAAGGAACCGTTTGGGGCCAATGAGCAACAAACAGGCCAGCTTTGGGGTGAGTTCACTAGGGAAGATCTGCTTGGGAAAAGAGCAGTAAGAGAGAGAAGGTAGATTAAGAGGATGTTTTTGGAGAATGTTGGGGACAGCTTCCTGATGCAAGTGCTGGAACAGCCAACCAGGGGCCATGCTCTTCTTGACCTGCTGCTCACGAACAGGGAAGAATTTGTGGAGAATGTAGTTATGGATGGCAATTTGGGCAGTAGTGACCATGAGATGATTGAGTTCAGGATCTTGAGGAAAAGAAGTGTGAAGAGCATCAGATTAAGGACCCTGAACTTCAGAAAAGCAGCCTTCAACTACCTGAAGTGGAGTTTGAAAAAGGATGGAGCTAGACTGTTCTCAGTGGTGGCAGATGACAGAAGAAGAAGAAATGGTCTCAAGTTGCAGCAAGGGAAGCTTAAGTTAGACATTAGGGAGATTTTTTTTGCTAGGAGGGTGGTAAAACACTGGAACAGGTTACCCAGAGAGGTGGTGGAAGCCCCTTCCTTAAATGTTTCAAAACCAGCTAGACAAAGCTTTGGCTGGGATGATCTAGCTGGGAATGGTCATGCTTTGAGTGGGGGTTGGATTAGATGACCCTCAGGTCCTATATCAGGTATGTGGATTCACCCAAGGCACCAGGAGGATTGGCAGCACCAGGGAGTAGTGGTCGGGCACCCCTCAGCTTGCACAAACAGGTCATTGTACACTGGCCAGGGTGCACCCAGAAGGGATATACTCAGGGTACAGCAACGCTGTGGGTGGGAGGGGGAGGAAGCAGGGTGCCTCCTCAGAGAAGATCCCTGTGGAGAGGGCAGGAATATGGTCAGCTCCTCACCTCAGTTTTCTGGGTTCCCCCTGCAGCCCAAGCCTGGGCACCGTGGGTTGGGCAGCAGCACAGCAAGGTGGGTGGTCTGCAGAAGGAGAGAGGGGAGTGGGGTCTCAAGCCATGACTGCAGGTGATTCCAGCAGCCTGATATGTCCCACCCTGACGTTTTGTTTTTGAGTTGTCTCCCCTTCTCTTTCTTATATACTCTTTTCCATTTTGCCACTGAAAAAGAAAGGCTAGCCAGAAAAGAAATGAGGACAAACAAAAATACAGAAAAACTAAACAATGAATATGGAAAAGTGTGTAATTCCTAGAAGATAAAAAGAATATCATTTCCAGTTTTCATCTAAAATTAAAAGAGATTCAAATTATATTTTGGAAAACATGATGTCAAAAATATTCCATGGAAATTAAAGACCATTACGGATCAGCTACACTATCTAGCTGCTTTCTTGTATACTCTCTTGGAAGTATCTGAGTACTTCCCAATCACTTTTTCATCTTGTTCTTTGCTAGGTTCTGTTACTTGTTTGCTGACTCCTTAAGACACACATCTTCATAACTTATTCCACAACATTTTTACTTTATCATAATTCCCCTTTTTTCTGAAGTCTCATTGTTCAGCTGCTTTCTCTCCTCCATGCTATAAACTAGATTACTCCTAGATTTTCTCATGCTACAGTTTTGTAGTCTTTATTCCATTGCCCTATAGTCAGTTTAATATCATTTAAGTTCAGAAACTCCAAAAGTGTAAAAAACCTTCCCACACAGCTCTGTTTTTTTTCTATTGATGAGATAAATCTTTTCCCCTGCTACTTGATCAATTATTTAATCAGTCACTTCTAAGTTCCACCTGTAATAGACATACTGAAAAAGTTGCATGGACTCATTTAGTCTATTACTGTATATGCCTCTGAAGTTAAATTGGTACTGTACTTGAATCAGTCCTAGACACAGCAGATTAAATATATATATACCCAGTCCTTTACTGACATTAATCACTATCGTCACATAAAAATATGTAGTATCAGGTAATATTCAAGCTGAAGGATCAATTGACAGCATGATACAATCACAGTGCAATAGAGTGAGAAAATAACACATTAATAAAGTAAATTTATTAAACAAAAAGCTCCATTCTTCAAGCTTTTACTATAGTACTGAGAGTTGATAGAATCACAGAAATTACAGATGGAAGGGCCATGTTAGGTCATCTTGTTTATAACTCAGTGAAGAATTTTTCTGTATAATAATTTTTCAAGTGTTTTGTTCAGTTTTTATCTTAATAATTCAAATGGCAGTGCTGTTTCACAGGTATTAAGCTTTGGAGGTTCTGAATACTCTCTGTCTATTTGATTATCTACTATTATGGCCATCATCAATTGGTATCTGCATTCTAAATTTGCATAGCTTACCAGTAGAGGATGATGAGAGGGTGATGGGTATGCCCAGTCTCCCAGTTCACCCAGGTAAAGAGTGATTATTTTACAAATGCTGCTGAGCACCCAATCCAGAGACATATACTCACAGGGGGGCTAATGTGCCTGTATGATGGGGGAGCCCTGTCAAATCCACTGAATATAAAATATCACAGGACATTTGCATTCACAGCACAACATGCACTAGATGTTCATAACTCAGTACAAAGACAAAAAAAATCCCTCCAATTAAAAATAAATGATAATCAACCCTGTCTAGGAATGAAAGGCTGATCACTCCAAATTGGAATGTCTCATTAGTTCAGGATTGCAATTTGAAAATACAATCTACTTTTCCCCCTTTCACTTTGCTTTAACATCCCACGCAATTGTTATGTTTTACATGAAAGAACATGTTCAATTTTGTATATGCTGCGAAAATCTAAGATTTTGAACACTTTACAGTTTGAGGCCTTAGCTTTGAACGGATATTTGCTTATATTTACATAACTTTTAAAGTGTTTGCTGAGTAAGGTGCATATATATTCAAGTGTGACAAAAATGGTCCAGGAGTTTTTCTTCTTTGTATCAGATCATATCATATGATATCCATGCAAGACCTCCTAAGATCCTTACAATAATAAAATGATACCCCTTCCTGCTGAAAGGAGCTTTTTAAAGCAACAGTTTAAAAAAAATAGATTTTCAGCACAAATGAAAAAGCCCCTCAGCAGTATACAGAGAATTTGGATCTACTCTTGTGGTTTCTGAATACACACAAAAATCAGGATCTCAGTCAGTGAGAATTCAAACCCATACACAGACAGGTGCATGTGTGTGTGCACATACACATACACACAATTTTTAAATGTGTCACGTTTCAAATACTTTCAACATCAAGTTCTTTAAAAACTGCTAGAAAATTAATTCAGCCTCAGTGCATTTCATTTCAAATGAGTGAGAGCTGACAGTCACAGAACTTGAATAGGATAAGAGCTGATAAACGGAAAATTAAACAACTCAGGTGTACAGCTAGGCAAAACTAAATACATTTAAAATAAAGAAAAGGTAAGGGGTGGCATACTCCATGAGATCTCCACCAACTGGGGAAAGGTCTGATGCAGTCAGTCCTCCTATGGTTTGGATCTTGTGGGATTTTATGTATGACAGTTTTGTATCCTGAAAACCCTCCTGCTGTTATCTCTAGCACAGCTTTCCTTACAGATTGCTTGGCACCAGGCTGACTGAGATTCCCCACAGACAAAGTGGGTGGTTGCAAAGCTCAGAAACAATCAAGCATTCCTAAAGCTACAGAAAGCATGTTTTTAGTCTCCAGAGCAAAGCATACATACATATATATCCACAGTTCCCTTGAAGTCAAGGGCCACCATTACTCTTTGGATAGAAGTCCGTGAAGAGTTTTCTTTAGGGTATGAACTTAGGGTCTGATGTTGCTGAGGTGCCCCTAACTCAAGTTTCTGTCAGGATTTCATCCCTAACCTCATGCCCCTCGGCATTTCTCATATGCCATACAATGTGTCATGGAGAAAGTAATCATCTCAATATAATACAAGAGCACTCAGGCTTTAGGCAGAGATTTTATTTCCATCTTTCCCATTCTGCTCCTAAAATGAAGGTAATATTGTAAATAAATTTCATGCTTCATGATAAGGTTTATAAAAGATACCTTTTAAAAGGAGGGGAGGGGTGAATGTTTAAAGGAGAGGGGTGTGTTGTGAAGGGAAAAGGGGAGCAATAAATCCATAAATAAATCATACAGTTTTTAGCAATCTGTCTTCTCTAATTGCCTGCATTGGCCCAGCTAATTGTGCTTGAAGTGAAATGCTAATCACTTCAAATTGGCTATTATTTTTAATGGCTTTTAAGTAAGTTGTTTTAATGACTAGAGTTTGCAAATCAGCTAAGGTATAAAATCTGGTAAAGAACTTTTTTATTTCCAACATTTATTGTCTCTAATTATTTTCATTCAAGTTTTTAGCATTTTTAGTACTGCAATGCTAAGTAAATGTAGAGGACTGATGAACACACATGCTCAGATAAAATGGCAACCTAAATTCTGAACAAATCCAAACAATTATTTCTAAATTCTTTAAAAGTTTGTTGAATTTTTTTCTTCAGTTTGTGCGACTTTGCTGTCTACCAAAAATCTTAATATTTATAAGAAAAAACGTTTTTTTTCTTCTAGACCAAATAGTTATATAAGTTTAGATAAACGATCCATGTTTTAAACCCTCTACCACAGACACTGAAATCATTCTTCCATTGATGCCAAAGGGATCACCCAATGTTTTTAATTATTTACCCAGAGAATCACAGAATAGTAGAAAAGTAGGGCAAATCTGTATCTATGTTCTCAAGAATAACAAAAAATTCTAGGAACAATGGCAAAGTAGTACCTCAGTCAATGAAACTTACCAAAAGACTAGATCCTTCTGGTCATTTTGGGGTATGAGGATAAAATAAAAAATAAAAAAGGTGAAGTAAAAGGAATAATTTGGAGCAGTGATTTTCAACCACAGTGATACAGCACCCTAGGGTACCTTGAGACCCTTCCAGCCATGCCACACATTGGCACTGTTAGGTGTGCAAATACAATTCACAAGTTTAAACATAGATTTCAATTATGAATCTATAGTATGAATAAATATTTGGACCTGTTATGGTCTTTCTGAATTCTTTGCAACAGAAGAATTGAAGTATTATTTTCTGTAGGCACAAATCAAGTGAATACTAAAACCTGACTTTTTCTGAGGGGTGCTTTGAGTCTGGAAAAGTTAAGAACCATTGGTATGAAAGAAAAAATAAAAACAAGTATTATCATAGAGAATATAAACCAGACTCACTGTTTTCATCAGGATCTTTTTCCTTGTTTAATATGACATTGTGCAGCATGATTTAATGAGAAGATAAGAATGAAGGAAATAGAAAAATAGGACCTTTTCTTGAACAAAAATAAAAGTGACTTCCATCAAAAACAGCTTATGCCCAAATTATGGAAAGTACTATTAGAACAGTACTCTGTTTGTAAGACTAGCTTAAGTGTCTCACAAGAAGATTTGTGAGGGATGACTCCAAAGTGAATGGCTCTAAGGTATTATACACATTAACCTTACCTTTCATATAAGGAAATTATGGGTGCATCTATATAAAATGCATTAATTCCATTAGCCTAATTTAATGTGAATTACAGGTACATGTCTATATGTGCATGCCCTTAATGCACATTACAAATGGTAAAATTAGGCGAATCATGCCTAAATTTGATACCTGCAAATGCAGGTACTAAATTAAGGCATGATTAGTTGAAGTGCATTAACGCATGTGTAAATGTTACCCAGCGCTAACTTTAGTGCCGGGTCTGCCAAGACACTAGGGGCATATGGCAGAAGCTACAGGGACTTGGCACTAACTTTAGTTCCAAGTGTACTAACTTTAGTGCCAAGTCCCTGAATATGTACACACCTGCCAAAAATGACTTAATGTGCATTATCTTAACGTGAATTAAATTTAGTTGTGCTTAAATCCACATGTAGACATGCCCTATGTGTGAGTATAGAAGAACTGTGTTATGTGAAGGCCTTCCTTTCAACATTAATGAAACATTATTGTGAGGAAAGGTGTGCTAAGTAAAACACTACTGCTAGGAATTGTCACTCAATAGGAAGAATTGGTTAGATGTAATTGTTACAAAAATTAGAAATAACAGTTTCTTACTACATGTGTAACAGTAGATGCCCAACTTTTGTATAGTGTTATAGACACATTACATTTGATTCAGAATAGGGACTTGAGCTTAGCTTTCTCACAACCAAAAGGAGTACACCAAACACCAGGCTATGGGATCAGTCTCTTTCATCAAGGCCTTCCATTTTGTATAAAGAACTGAGTATTTATTGGCCCTAGGAGGGGAGGGGCAGGGGTAACTGTAAGACCTACATAACTCACACATGTTAGTTATGTAGGGTACCCAGATTCAAATACTCAGTCTGAATCTGGCAGAGCATGGACTTAACCCTCAAATTCCCATGTTTCATCTGACTGTCAGACAACCAAACTTCCACTGTCTCTTGCACTAAAGCAGACTGAAACTAAGCACCCAGATCTCATATTTTTTAGAATAAGCCTTTGTTTTAACATTTTAACCTCAGCCATCTTCTAATCATTGCAACATCGCCAATTTAAGGCTGTAATGGGCATTTCTGATATTACACAAAATAATATTTGTTTATGCAATACCATGATGACAGACATGGTTAGTGCCTTTGCTGTTTTCTTATTATAGCAGCACCTTCATTCATAGCAACAGTAGCTCAGCCCATGATTACATATCAAAAGCTGTTCAGTAAATGGAAAATGTGTGGACTTTGTATTCATTTTACATACAGACAGAATTTTACTTTTGCATAGACTCACAGTGTAAAAACGAACCACTAACTTCATAATTCTCATTGCCATAGCATGACTTGTGAGCTTACCTGAAGACATCTGTCTTTAGTTAAATATAAAAGGTGTAGTTAATATGTTCAACTGACCTATTTATATTCCACTGTCTAACACTTTAGCTCATAAATTGCTGATACACAGAAATTATTTGAAAAGCCTTCACTATGTTTCTTATTCTGTCAGTGGATTTAAAAGATACATTTGACCATCTGTTATTTGAACATCTGCCCCAGCATGTTAAGTTTATAAAGAGGAGTGTATTTCATAAAAAGGAGTGGCATATACACAGTTTATAGATTTATAGTTTATAGTTTAGTTTATAGATTTGTCTTTGACTTTTAGTATGACTCTGAATGCCTTCAAGACTGATATTATTGGTAAATATTTGTCACTAATTTACTTAATGATCATTCTAATATTCATATAATTTCTACCTTCAAGTTGCAAGCCAAGATCTTTCAAAAGGCTGGAGCTAAGCAGATTCAATTTAACTTATAAGATAACGTACACTGGGAATGCATACATCATGCAAGTAGCAAATTTAAACCCAAGTCAGCATAAGTCACAATAGTTACTGTGCAGTACAGGAGTGTATGTGCAGATATGTACCTGTCCTATACAGTAATGTTTTATTACTGCACAGTAACCTAAATTACTTTGAAGTAAATGTGAATGTGTAGACATGCCCACTGAGATGCAAATAAGATTAAACATACATATTTTAGTAAGCACTTAAATCAGTCCTCTGGAAAGAATTTACATTGGCGGATTTATTTGAAAGCAATGCCTTGATTGTTAGTTCTGGTTGAGTTTATAATATTTGATATTAGAAAATATGATGTTCAACTTGCATTGCTTAAACATTCCATGAAAGTATGTACTGTGATTTTAACATAGTTTTGATCTTATCTTCTGGACATTTATCTGCATAATATATTGTTTCTGTTCTGCTTAAGGTTTATTATTAGCTTATAATGTCTTTGAACAGCATATTCTTTTCAATTCTTGTCCTTGCCTCATGTTTTTAATGTCATATTGTGATATGCCATTGCTCTGCTGATAAGTTGGCTGAGCCTTTTGCTCTTCCTTCCTGCTTGGGTTTCATTTCTTATTCAAGTGTTTCTTAAGGTTTCAGAATACACGGCTTAAAACAGAGGGCAGGAGTTTTCATTTCAGCAGCATTTATATGGGTAGGATTGTGTTATATTTTTATTTATTAACAAAGTGGATCCACACCTAAGTGTTAATACCAGTTTTTGGGAAAAATTAATTATAATTAAATTTACAATTCTCTAGAGGGGCATTTAGGGGTTGGCCAATGTAGCAGTCACTTCACAATTAAATTACTATAACTCCTTGGATCATGAGATAAATTGTTTTCTGAGTTTCAGATTGTTCAAAATACTAAACAGCTATTTACTCATTCTAAATGAGCATCATGTCACTCCTGTTCTCTAGCCCCTGCATTACATTTTGCAAAGATTTTAAATATGCATGCTACCTTAAAAGCACTAAAGGGTTGAATCTTTCTAGTATTAATGATTTACTCATTCCCTAATCTTTCAAAAAATCCAATTGAGCTCTGAGATAATCATCTGCTTCACTTTGATGTCAAACCCTTGTTTTCATCCTAAGACTTTTGAACAAAAGACCTGCCTTTGAAACATTGTTCTTCTTCTGAAGTCCATGACTGCAACTCACCCATACAAATCAATTCATAACTTGCTTTTTTACCATGGTAGGTCTTAGTAAACAGAATAATAGCATAAGGTAGTCTGGACATCTTGGTGCACAATGGCCAACCCTATTTTTTTTTTACTGACAATCTAAAAACTTTTTATAAACAACCAAGTTTTTTACCTTTTACATCATGTAAAGGGAGTGCAAAATACAAAAAATACACATACTATTTTTTAAGTCAGAGAAATAAGAGCACTTTAATTCCTTCACCTACACTTCCAGAAGCCAGGGACTTTTATCCCTCCCCCCCACCCCAATATCATTAAAGACAGACCTGTGGCAGCAGAAAAGAGCCTAATCTGCCTCTCTCCATTGCTGTTGTGAACATCTTCCCACAGGAGGCTGGGTGGAGGTGGTGGAATAGGCAGGGGATATTGGTTCTCCACAATGTGAACAAGAGGGAGGGAGGAACTTAAGTGCAGGATGGAAGCACTCTAAGCCCTGTCTCTTATGCTTGGGACATGCTCCTGCCAGCCATTCCTGCTCTCACCTGCCTCACAACCTCCTGGGAAGAAGCACAGCGATGTTCTCCTTCCTGCACACACATGACCAGAAATATTTCTAGAGAAAGTGAAAACTGTGAGAGGATCTGGGTTGCCAACTCTCTATACATTTTATAGATATCTAAACCTTTTTATGGACTTACATATATATAAATACATAGCAACAACTATGAAAAAGACAAGGCACTGGAATGCTTTAATCATGTTCTTTAAAATATATTTGGCCTGAATCTCTCTCAACAGATGATTCCTTCTGAAGCTACAAGGTATGAGAATATTTCTACTGTATTATGGGCACGGCTACTAAGTCATGCTCATAGTCAGTATTGCTTTTTTAGTGCAATAAAAGAACTTTCATACTAATTAATAATTAGTATATTGGTATAGTTAATATTATTATTTAGCTTTTGTTCTATGACATCTAAATATTCTTTTCATTATTCAGACTAAAAATGCATGGCAGAGTTTTTGATAAGCAAAAGGAAGAAAGACTGCCAATGTCACATTCTCCTCTTTTTTTCTTCTAGGGGCTCCTAACCAAATGCATTAAAAGAAATTAATTAAAACTGAAAATCCATAATATAGATAACATGCTGCATGCATGGGAAAGCATTAATTTTCTGCTATTATGATTATTTGTAATTGGGTTGAGGCCAGAAAATTCTCAATCTCTTTTTCTTTCTACCAGGAAAGCAGGATATAAAGCTAAAATAAAAATAAACAAGCCAGCCTGTTAACAATTAAAAGGAAACATGAATAAAGAGTTCAATTTCCTTTTTTCCTCCTTTGGCTATAGTTTCTGTTTTGCTATCATGGGGGACTAAGGATGGTGATTTTCCTACGCTGAAAAGGACCACAACTGTTATATATACTATGTCATTTTAATTTTAAATCTTCCATACACAGAGATACAGGTAGTAATCTTGTCCATATATTTCGACCTGAAGTATTTTTCCTAGCAATATACCAAATCAATTTGCCAGAACTGTGTCAATATACCAGGTGGATGAAGCCTGAAAATATTATGAATTCTGGGACAGCCATTTATTTGGTAGCAATGTTCTAAAAGCATCAACATAAAAAGAAATGCAAGAAACATGATACATATTTAGCATTCTCAGGTGCAGTTGGATGTTATAAATGTCTATATGATTGTTTCCAGAACAGCGTCTCTCGTTCTGTCTCAGCCCCAAAGTTTAGGTCAGTTTACCTGCCCCCAACCCACTAAATTCATATGGGTTCTCTCTAGAGCTCTTTCCAGATTCTGGCCTTTGGAACTGACTTCCCCACTTAGTCAAAGTCCAAGTTTATGCATCTTCAGGACATGCTGCAAGCCTTATCTGTTTAGCTAGGCTTCGGCCTAGGGGGTTGGCTACAGTCAAAAAGAAGTTCCCTTTAATTGACAATTAGATCTATTTTATGTATTAAATACCCGCTCCTAGATAATATTATGAACACATTTTATTCAATAACAAACATCTCTAGTTATGCACTAATTAACCTTGATTTCAAGATAGTATGAGAAACAAAAATAGACCCCATTGTGTATAAATGTTTGTAGAAAGGTGCTGGGAAAGAATTTACTAAAAAGGCAGACATTTAGTAACATACAAAAGGCTAGTATTTGGAAGAAACTGGTTTTTTTTAGATATACTGTTCTAGGTGGTCATGGAAACCCAGATTAATTTATAGTCTTTATTTCAATATAGGATTAAAACTACATCATCACACTCTTTTGATATCTTTGAATTATGGCTGCTATATGGTAACCCAATGCTGAGTGGTATGGTTTTGGAAGTAGATTCAATCTATATCTTTACGTATGGAGATTGTTCAGGAGGTTCAGAGATACTGTATCTCAGTAAACTTGCCAGGAAATAAAAACAGATTCTAGGGGGAAAATATATATATAT
>NW_017728949.1:26806827-26815379 GCF_001723895.1 Crocodylus porosus | reverse complement strand
TATATATGTATGTATATATATATATGTATGTATGTATGTACGTATGTATGTATATGTATGTATATAGTGAAAAGGAGCACAAATAAGTACAATCATGATAAAAAATAAATATACTGGAAAAAATACAATCAATAGAAGCAATCAACTGGAAAGTGAAACTGATTGCTGAATACTTAATGCAAGAAACCAAAAGAGATTTTCCTGTATGTGTTAGTTTGACCTATTCCTTGAAGAAACATAAAGAGCAGATTAGACTGCCAAGTCAAGAGTATGACTCAGAGACAGAATATATTTTTAAGGAAGAAAGAAAAGGTGGCTTTAAGGTAACTAATATTGCATCTATGAATAGATCCAGGGAAAAAGGATGAATCCTACCACAAGACTCATTAGACATCTGAATTAATTGGATGCCTCCCTTTTGGACTCAAAGGGTCTCAGGTATTTATATGAGGGCTTTTGAACATAGTCTGAAGCAACTTAGGTGGAACAGTTAGGCATAAAAGAATGCCCACCTGCCATCTAAACTCCAGTAAAAATGAAATTCATGCTAGAAAGTATCTAAATTCTTTCTAGATTTATCTGACAATGCTCACAAAAAGATTCCAGCTAAATAACACTTGAATGGCAACTTCTCTGTCCAATAGCCTTGTGATTTGAGTTCTTGCCCAGGAAGTGGAAGACCTGGATTCTAGACTCTACTCACTCTGAGTACGTAGCCCAGGTAACTCAGGTATATACTCCCCTTCTCCAGCTGAAGGGGATTGTTACCTGGCAGGTGTGCTGTGGGGGAACTGCAGACCACTCAGTTTCCCTCCGTCCTTATAGAACCAGGCCAGGACAGTCAGGGGACTTAACTATATACAAATTTATATCTATCTATCTATCTGTCTATCTAGTGAGAAGATAGATAATTTGTGTATTGGGAATAATATGAATGGACTGGACTGGAATTTGGTATGAAGTGTTTTATAAATAGGTAAAAACAAAATGCTTCTGCTATCGTTACACATCGCAAACAGCTAACCTATTCCACATGGTCACACATTAAAATGTTCTTTTTAAAAATCTAGATAATGTTACATAAATAGTTTGAAGTATTACATGTTCTTAAGCATGGCAAAGATAAAAAAGGGTTTAGGAAAAAACCCAAAGGAAAGGCTGAAGGAATTAGATAAGTTCAATTAGGAGAAAAGATGAATAAGGCAGGGCTGTGACAGGAGTTTTCAAATATTTGAAAGACTACCATTAAAAAAGTTTCTCCCTGCTGCAGATGCTAAGAGGAGTGACAGTGGGTTTAAATTACAGCAGAGCAGATACAAATAAGATCTCATGAGAAGCATCCTGATTAGAACAATGGAACAAGCCACTTGAAGTTGTGGAATCTCCTTTGCTGAAGGGGTTCAAGAAGAGGTGAGATAGGCTTCATTTAGGGATGACTTAATTATAGCATCTCCTACATCTGTTTAGGGACTTGAATTACATGACCTTTTAGATCCCTTACAACCTATGATTCTATAGATTAAATATTGTTACTTAATTTATTCTAGATCTAAGGCTTGTATAGAGACCAATGGTAAACATGAGATTCATAACTACAACTCACTCATACAAATCAGTTCATAACTTACTTTTTTACTATGGTAGGTCTTGGGAATCAGAATAATATTATACTATTTATAAGGTAGTCTGGATCATCTTGGTGCACAATGACCAACCCTATTTTTCCTTTTTACTAATAGTCTAAGAACTTTTCATAACCAAACTTTTTAATCTTCTTACCTTTTTACATAATGTAAAGGAAGTACAAAATACGAAAATATACATATTATTTGTTTATGTCACAGGAATAAGAGCACTTCAAGTCCCTCATTTGTACTCCCAGAAGCCAGGGACATTCTAAAAATCCCAATATCATTAAATACAGACCTGCTGCAGGAAAAGGCACTGATGATGCATTGAATTAGAAGTCCAGAGGAATTGCAATGAATTCGTTGCTCTATCAAAGTCAAAGGCAAGTTTCCTATTTACCACATGCCACATTTTACTCTGAAATGCACTTGCTGGGAGTCTTTCAACAATTTATATTTTTATGTTCCTGTTTTCCAGTTTATAAAATTTAAGAATGATACGTATTTTCCTTTTTAAAGTGCTTTGAGATCCAATGGGGAGGCCTAAATTCTTGGACTTTAGACTTAAATCGACAATTCTCCTCTCCCAATCCTGGGCAAATTCTAAAATAGACTCATCCTATGGAGTGATCAGTGGGACTGAGTGGCCAGATATGCACATATGTGTGCTGTCCCACTGCAAACCATAAGAGCAGGGGCATGCACTGCAGCGCAAAGTAGCGGAACAAATTTTTGCCACTTTTTGTCCTGCTGCAAATGCACACCCCTGCTTCTGTGGCTGTGGCCAGTGAGTCCAAATCATAGTACTTAATAACAACTGGAGGAAAAGTGTGGTTGTTTTCATCACACTTCCCTCCAATACTATAAGGCGCCCCTTTACTAAGTGATTCACAGTGAGGTATGGTCAGCATTACTGTTTGAAAAATGATGATATGATGATGCAAAACTTAGCTGTATGCAAATTTAACTAAGAAGCCAGCTATTAATAGTGTGATCCACAAAAAAAAAAAGTTAAAATCTAGTCTGGCTGTAACATTATTGCATGTATAAATTGATTTTTTTTTCCCTTACATCTATACATAGTTTTGGTAGTATTAAATTTATACAGTTGAGTCAAAACCTTATTTAATTGCCTATATCCATATATAGTTCAATCTTTGTATTTACCTTAAGTATTCTTCAGGTCATTTACCATCAGCAAAATGTTCTGTTACTTTAAACAATAGATACCTGACTTTATATACTGTGGAACAAATTCCTAAAAATCTGATAAGGTGAAATACAAAAAAATGCATTATCTCTTAAACTGTACTCCATATTTCAAACATAATTCATATTTTGAGTGTAACATTCACTTGACCAAGGAAAATCATGAAACTATTATGAAAGTTTTGCTACTGGCTATTAATATCATGGAGTGGAGAGGTTTTTCTGTCATTGCCTATTTTATTTACACTACTTAGTTTTTGACAGAATTGTCACCAATACCAAAATGCTAGAAGTGATTATATTGAACCAGCCAGGATGGTTGGGGGAAAAAGCCTGTTTTCTTCATAGGTTTAAGGACTTTGTGTTCCTAAACTGCCTACTTGTTTATCATGAGACCACCTCTCTATCAGTTTTGGGGATGCGATACCACACAGGGCAGATGGTCCTCCAAAACCTATCACGTTTGTTTCAATTATTTGTGAAAGAGGAGGGAATAAATTATCTTTATATAATGTAAACTGAACAAAATACATAGGCAGGTACTAAACCTTAACAAGGATGATATCCTTCTTCTAAATATATATCAATGAGTAATTACCTAATAATAGAGATGTGGAAAGAACACAGTGCCAATGTGCGAGACAAATATGTTTGCCTAGGGAGTAACAGTAACAGAAGTCACAGACCAAATTTCTGACATAGGATTGCAGACAATATTGCTGAGGATATGGTCAAGCTTTTTTTTTTACAAATTAGATTTGCGTGTGCACTGATCAAAGTGCTAAAAATACATATTCTGTAAGTACAACCCATAATTGTATTTAGTTGTACTGGGATGCATTTCGATTGAACAGGCTAATCTCACCAAGTGATCCAGATTATATTTATGGCTGCCCCATATCCATTGCTATTTTTTTGCCAATCCTTGCATCAGCCTCAAAATTTATCAAATTTATTTTTAGTTTAATAGAGACCTGAATAACATTGGACAATTTTTTTTTTTTAATCAAGTGCAAATGTTTCCATTCAATGATGATTCTCCATTGAAGGATACTTTCCAACTCCTGATCTATTTAATGTGCACTTCATCCATATTGTTTTGCTTCAGCAGAATGTCATGTTGTACTAAACCAAATGCCTTACAAAAGTCTAAATCTACATAGATGTCTATATGGTTACTTCCCCAACCAAATTTATCAAAGAATAAAATAAGCTTTGTTTGACAAGACCTGTTTTCCATAAAATCATGTTGACTATCATAAATTATATTCCTATCCTTTTGATCCTTTATGACTTAATTCATTATTTTGCCCAGATTGACGCCAGGCATCTGGCTTCTTAACCTGGGTCATTCTGACTGCTTTTTTCCACATTGCTATAGTGTTGTTTTTCTTCTATCCTTCTGGATTGCATATATTCAATCTCAGTTATTTGAGAGCTTAAATTCCCTGCCCAAAATATGGCACCATTAATTCAACCAGTTTAATTTCAGAGTATTTTTGGTTGGATACAGTATAGGATCAGCCTTTGAAAACCAAGTACAAGGTTTTTCACAGAATTATAGGTGCAAATTCCTCATAAGTAGCATCTTAGAGATGAAAGAAACCTTCCTGAGTAAAATCTTCTATCACAATGATCTGTTGAAACAGGATAAATCAATAATTTCTTTGCACATTTGTAGACTTGTTAAAAGCTCAGAAAGAAGAAGAGCTAAATCCTGTTTGAGACATTTTAGTATTGTTTAAGGGCAATTAGACAAGCAATTACTTTTTAATCAATTCAGTTCTGAAAATGTACTCCTGTATAGGATTGCTCCAGTAATAGAATCTAGAAGAATGAGTTCTCTTTCTTTTTCCCTGAATAGATCCATTTTACTGGGTATGTCTATACATTCATTTACTCTGACCCAAGTTTACTCTGGTGTAAGATACTCTGGTGTAAGTGTTTTTGGGCAGGCATCTACACATGCAGGCATATTTGCAGCTAGTTTCCTGCAACCCTTCAATGGGCCCCTGCTACCACCAAGGGGAGCTCCGGATCCAGCTGCAGCTGCCAGCATGTGGCAGCCATCTTTAAAAATCAGCCCTGCTCTCTGCTCCCTGGCCAGCCACTTCCCTGCCCAGGAGCAGCATGCTCAGTACAGAGGCAGCATGCACCAGCTCTCTCTTTGCTCATTCTGTTCTCCTGCACCATGGCTGCTCCAGCCCCTGCCCCTGCCCCTGGCAGTGATGACCAGTACCCCATGCTCCTGCTGGCCATGATTCTGGCGCTGCTTGGCCCAGGAGGCCCTATCCACCCAGGCCCCAGGAGAGCTGCATACCCACCAGCAGGGGCCAGGCCACCAGGTACAGGAGGTCCTGGCTGACCACCTCCTCCACCACTCCCCACTCTAGCTCACCTGGACCTTTGCCTACAGACCCTCAAACCCATCTGCCTAGCCCCTGTGCCATGCTTACTACAGACACATGTCAGAAGAACAAGTCTTTATTTCCCTCATATCAGAATGACTCCATCTTCCCCCTCCCTCCCTCCTCAACACACTAAGCACACCTGCCTCCCCAACCAACAGAGCCCCTCCACCACCTACCAACTATAAAAAACCCTCCTGTCTGTGCAAACTAGGTGCAAAGTGATTTTTGTGATATCCCAGAGTGGGGGGCCTTGGGGTGGGGGCGCCTAGAAGCAGAGCCTGGGAGCAGGCTGTCAGCACCATGAACTCTGGCTGTTCCCCCACAGATGTGGGTGCTGCAATGAGTGTGAAGGTGAGGGGCTTGCTCAGGAATGATGGTAGCCAGGGTTCCCCTGGTCCAGTCAGCTTTCCATGCAGCAGGTGGAGTCCAGGCCCAGAAAAGCTGGTGTACAGTCCTGGCCATGTCCCAGGCAGCTCTGCCTCTGCACCAGCATGGAGATGGGGTAAGTGGTGGTGCTGGGCCCAGGCCAGGGGGCTTGGTAGCGGGGCATTTGGGATGGGGGCCAAGCCAGGGACTCCTGGCAGCTGGAGGCAGTGGAAGACCCTTTCCTAGGCCCAGGTGGGGGTCTGCTTCAGAGCAGTGGGTGGCGATGGCAGGTGGTGTGTGGAGCTGGGGTTGGGGGACAAGCAGCAGGTGGCATGAACATGATCTCGAGGACCAGAACAGTGTCCAGAACCTGACTATCATTCTTCATGGCCTGTATTGCCTGACCTAGGATGACATTCTGCTTCTGCAGCACCTGGAGCTGCTCACACTCCAGGGCTAGGAGTTCAGCCTGGAACTCTGGTCCACCTGTTCCTGAGCTTCCTCACACCAGTCCCTCACTTTCTCGTGCCAGTCCCATGTGTCCTGGGTGACATCCTCTACCTGCCAGGCCTGTGTGTCCTTTAGATGATTCCGCAATGTTGCCACCAGCTGCTGCAGGATGAGGGTCCTGTCTTGGGATTTCCTGTGACAGCTCGTCCATCCATATGGCCCTTGCTGTGGGCAGTGGTCACCCTGACCCCTCATCCTGGATGCCAGGGGAAGCATACAGCTGTAGGCCCTGTAAAGCTATGAGACAGAAGCTTTTTGTGAGAGTTTGCAACATTTCTCAGAAAAGATGCCTGGCTCAGGTCGCGGGTTGTGTATGCATGGTCCTGGCCCAAGTGGCTGCTGGCCAAGCCCCCCATAACCATATGCTTCCCTGCCCTCTCCACAGGGTACCTCTCTGTGGAGGTGGCCTGGAGTCAGCCCCACTGCAACACCACTGCATCTTGCATGTGCCTTTGCTGCATAGTCCAGTCAGGGGCATGGACCAACGTGGTCAAGGGCCCTAAGGCCTGCCACAACAAGGCCCCTACCCCACCAGAGCTTAGCAACAGGTACGCACCTCTTGCTGCTCCAGCAGAACCTGCTGAGTTGCCAACTCCCACAGGCAACACAGGCTCAACTGCAGCTACCACCCCCACTCTTCCAAAGACAAAACATAAGGTGTTTGTTTTGGGAGAATCCATCCTGAGGGGGACTGAGGAGGTAATCTGCTGCCCCGAACCCCTAGCCCGGGAAGTCTGCTGCTTCCCGGGGGCCTGCATCCGAGACATTGCAGAGAGGATCGCTAAGCTTCTCCAGCCCACAGACCACTATCCCATGCTCCTTATTCATGTGGGCACCAATGACATGTCTCAGAGCACTCCCAGCCAGGTCATGAGGCATGACAGGGATTTGGGAGTGGGGCTAAAGGGTTGGGGACACAGGTGGTGTTCTCTTCGATACTCCCAGTCTCGGGGAATGGGATGAGGAGGGAGAGGAGGATCCATGTAGTTAACCAAAGACTGCAGCGTTGGTGTCATCGGGAAGGCTTTGGCTTCATGACCACAGCCCCCTCTTTGGCGAGAGAGGCAGCGAGCTGCTGGGAAGAGATGGCCTCCACCTCTCTCCCCTGGGGAGGAGGCTCTTCTCAGCCAGACTGGCTGACCTGCTCCACCAGGCTTTAAACTAATCCCATTGGGGGATGGGGAGACTACCACCACTGCTGGCCCACTGAGCAACCCTTGCAAAGCCAGCAGGCCAAGGCATTTAAGGGAGCCCACTCCTGCCCCAGCCCTGGTACAATCTGTGGGCAAGAAAGAGCCCCAAAGGGGACACTTGCCTGCCTGTACACAAATGCCAGGAGCTTGGGGAATAAGCAGGAGGAGCTCATCCTCGTGCTTAATGCAAATAATTATGATGTTATAGGGATAATGGAGACCTGTTGGGACTCCACCCATGACTGGACCATGGGTATAGATAGCTATACCCTGTACAGGAGGGATCGTGTAGATAAAAGTGGCGGGGGTGTAGCTCTCTATGTTAAGAAAAGCTATGCGTCCCTGCAAGCTGATGTTGGCAACCAGCGTGGATGACTGGAGACCCTCTGGGTTAAAATCCATGGGGAACACGGCACAGGGGATACAACGGTGGGAGTCTACTACAGACCTTCCACCCAAAGTCAAGAGCTTGACAAGGAGTTCCCCCAAGAACTGGCTGAGGCCACATGCTCCAGGACCATGGTTGTCATGGGTGACTTCAATTACCCAGACATCTCATGGGAGGATCACTCAGCAAAATCTGAGTGGTTGCAAAGCTTCCTATCATGCGTGGATGACCTCTACCTGACTCAAGAAGTCTATGGACCAACTAGAGGTAAAGTGCTGCTTGACCTGGTACTAGCTACTGGGGATGACCTAATCAGCAGTGATCCCTAGTGATTGATGGGAAGCTGAGTGACAGCGACCACAAGCTGATCACCTTCATCATCCACCGTAAAGCTGGCAAATCAGTGAGCAACACGGAAGTCCTTGACTTCAGGAAAGCTGACCTTGACAAGCTCAGGAGGCTTGTCAGTGAGGCCGTAAGGAACCACGACCCCAGGGACAAGGGATTGCTCCTCAAGAAGAGTGCTTGCTTCTCAAGGGAGCCATCCTCAGTGCACAAGCTAAGACTATTCCATCTCGGAGGAAAGGCAGCAAGAGGGCACAGCTGCCCCCCTGGCCCTCCAGGGATCTACCAGACCTCCTGAGACTAAAAAGAAAGGCCTACAAAAGAAGGAGGATGCGATTCACCTCCAAGGAGGATTATTCTGCACTGGTCCAGTCCTGCAGGGAGCAAACCAGGAAAGTCAAGGCTGCAACTGAACTCCAATTAGCTTTGAGCATCAAGGACAACAAAAAGTCCTTTTTCAGATATGTGGGGAGCCGGAGGAAAAGCAAGGGCAATGGTGGAC
>NW_017728949.1:26778079-26806727 GCF_001723895.1 Crocodylus porosus | reverse complement strand
CCAAGGTCTGGAACAGCCTGCCATCAGAGGTGGTTCAAACACCTACACTGAACACTTTGAAGAGTAAATTGGATGCTTATCTTGCTGGGATCCTATGACCCCAGCTGACTTCCTGCCCTTCAGGCATGGGGCTGGACTCGATGATCTTCCGAGGTCCCTTCTAGCCCTAATGTCTATGAAATCTATGAAATACCATGGAGGTGCCTGGCTGGGGGATCTTGCCCTGCGGAGCAGCTGGCACTGCTGATGGCTGGTGGTGTCATGGCCAGCTGTACCTCATGGCTGGGCATGGGGCTGCAAATCTGCTGAGGCAGATGCTACCCAGGGCTTCCTGAGCTGCTGATGGAAACTGCAGTATGGGAGCTCAGGGGGTGGGATGCTACATGCCCAAGAGGTGCCAGTCTGGGTCAGGGGTTCGGGGTAAAGATAGCACGGCCTGGGTCTTGGGGCACCAGGATGGCTATCAGTTCTAGCATAAAGGCCATGAACTTATGATCATGGCTGGATTGATGATAGTGGTCAGTCACAGCAACCCACTGTGCCCGCAAGGCCTTGACCTTTATGGTACCGCAACACCAACTGGTTGTGCCCATATTTTCACATCCAGCCTGACAAGGCCTAATAAATGAGGGAACTGGAGTGGCTGCCCTGCTCAAATTGGTGCTGCACTTCTGCCTCACTGCACAGAGCCATGAGGTCACCAGTCTCCTACGTCCAGTTGGTATCCTGGGTGGAGGGCACAGACATGGGCATGGATGTGGGCATGGGCCTGGGTGAGGAGGAGAATGCCATGCTTGATCCCAGTCCGGCTCTCTGGATCCCTGTGTGACTGTCCCAATGTTGTCAGGCCTGGGAAGCTGCAAGCAGCACCCAGCACAGGGGCATGGCAAGGGACTGGCAGCTGCGCAGCAGAGGCAATGCCCTGCAGCACCTGCAGGTTCAGGGCAGGCTGCTGGGGGGTGTACTGCAGACAGGTGGTGCTGGCCCTGCTGGCCCTGATGTGCCTGCAGCTGGCCCTGGGGGCTGACAGGTCTGGCCAGAGGCTGCAGCAGCCTACAGCACCCTGCAGCACTTCTCTGGCTTGGGCAGCAATCTCTTGACAGCTGCCTGGCCCTGCAGTGTCCTGAGGCTCCCTGTCCATCAGCTGCCTGGCCCTGCTCCATCAGCTGCCTGGCACTGCAGTGTCCTGAGGCTCCCTGTCTCTGTGCCCCGGGGCTCAAAATGTTTGCAGACTTTTATAGCCTGCATCCAGCGGCTGCCATAACAGCAGCCTAGCCCTGGGTCAGGAGAGGCTCTTAGCCTACAGCCCCGGGGCTGGCCTCAAGCCAGCTCCTTAGTGGCTGGCAGACCCAGGAGCAAACTTGCTCCTGAGCAGGTGTCAGGTCTACATGTGCACTAATGTGTATTAACTAATCCCACTTAAACTTGCTACTTGCATTTCCAAGTAGCAAATTTAAGTGAGATTAAGCGTTTCCACTGTGCACTAAGCACTCACACATGTAGCTGTATGTGCTTACTGTACAGTGAACTATGCTAATGAGCAGCAATGCATCTTGTACAGATGTGCCTAGTAAGTAGTTCATTTAATATATAAATGAATTAACAAATTTCATGAAAAGGGGGAAACATGGTTTATCAACACTCACAATGACTAATGGGTCCAAAAGTCTAAAAGTTTGGTTCTTCAACCCAGGAGAATAGATGAGAAGTGCTGAGCACCCACTGACTTCAGTGGAAGCTTTAAGTGAAAACTGATGGTAGAGTATCACATTGCTGCCTTCTGCTCAAATATGTACTGGTTTTGTGTTTAGGGAGGAAAAATAGCTAAAATATGAACCTTTGTGCTGCTGAAGTGTGTCATTGTATAGCACAAAAAGATCTGCATCATTTTAATCTCATTCTTCGTTAGCCCTTTAAGACAGGGGTTGTCAACCCTTTATGGGCAGGAGCCACACTGTCACTCAGCCCTTGTCACAGGCCCTATGTCTCTGCCACCCAGAGCCAGCTGCTTGTGTTTACCCTCATTGCTGATCAGTGAGGGCGAGCACAACTGCAGTATAGGAGTGGGCTCCAGAGGAGAGAGGACTACTGAGGATGGAAAGGGCAGTACAGCACAGTTTCATGCCATCAATTCCACACTCCTTGTGCCAGGTTGCACCCTTGTGGGTCAGACTGGACCTCATTTTAAAGCCCTAGGTTGCCATGCATTAGATCCCATCATGCTTTTACCTGTATAGGTAGAGGGGGCCTTAGTCTCCTAAAAAAATATGTTTGACCTAATATTATGTGTCAATTTAGACACAAAATAATAATCATTAAACCACAGTCTTTGTATTTCTACTGGAAAACTGATTTTCAGTGTTCTCTATATTTTAGGTAGTTTCTGTTCATACGTACAAGCAGAACTAACTGCAGTGGTCTTCAAGTGCAGTTAAATCTGTAAAATGAAGGCACGTTCTATGAAGTATTTATTGTTTTGCAGTCCATTTCAGTGTGCAGTTTTACTTTTGTTCTTTTCTTTGTGAGCTATGTAACATCAGTATTTTTTATAACTGCTATATGATTTCTATTGTAGATATCTGTTAGTTTGAAAAGGCTTTTCTTGTCTATCTAAACTTACACAGGCAGTGCCTGTTTTAAAGCAATAAGAAATTCAATAATTCCAAAGAAAATTTACCTATAGCAGCAGCAAGCCATTGTGTTACATAGATCTATTATTTTATGGAAAAATGTATTTGCTATACAATGGGCATTTATAGATTCATAGAGTATGTTTGGGATTTGGAGGCTTTTATTTAGCAAAAAAAAAGCAACAGTAGTAGGAATGAGACTAAGAATGCAAGGAGAAATTGGGTTTTGGATGGAACATTTCTGTGGATGAGACCTGGAAATAAAGCTGAAAACCAGAAGGACAAGAAGAAAAAAAGTTTTTTTTATCTACTAAACACTGTGGCAAGTGGGAAACTGAGGAGGAAGAGGACCCAACCAAAGAATTTAATCTGATTAATGTAGTTTCTGGTAAGTTTTAAACTAACAGCTACTTGCTCATTTTCATCAAACATAATACAGCCAATTCCAGATTGACTACCTCTTTAAATGGCTTGATAGCATCAGGACACTGGGAATATTTTTTTGTGTAAATACAGAGTTTAAATTTGAGCAGTAGATTGCCCAAAATTATAATACAGCATCTCCAGACAGGAAGGATGAATGGTAAGCCATTTGAGCTTGTAAGCATGAATAGTATTCAATGTTATGAATTTTCTTAGGTGCCAGCTAGATTTTCCAATTTTGGTAAATGCTACAGCCGGTATTGGAATGGGTGGACTTATTGGCAAAATTCAGAGTTCTACTGAGGTGGCTGCGTTATATCTCTTTTAGGAGTTAGTATGTGCAGCCCAGGTATGTTATATTTCACTGAGATGTTTCCTAAGAACATCCTCAGATGTGTAGGTATGCTTTTACAGCCTTACAGTTTTAAAAAATGATATTGATGACTATGTACCAGAGATCACAATGAATTATTACATTTACTCAAGAATGCTCAGTTATTCATTCCCTAATACCTCTAACATTTATTTTTAATGTTTTTCCTCGATCCTATATGATTAAGAGGTTTTACTTCAAACTATAGCTACCTTCCTTAGTGTACTATGTAAGCAAAATAAACATTATGCAGTCAGGGTGCTCAGTCTTAAAAAATGTCTAATGAAAAATTACGAAGTACATAAAGTTTTAAATCAAGTAATAATGTTCCTGATTCTTCTATAAATTGAAGTTGGCTAAAAATACTGCAAATATCTTTCCCCCCCTATTCATTCAAACTAAAGTGATTGTGTAATTAGTATCAAATTGCTTAGAAATTGACCAATTTAGTACTTAAGTGCCATTTAAGCAGAAAATGTGCTTCTTTTTTGAGATAGGTTTTACAGTGATAATAGATAGTCTTGTATTCAGAAGGCATCCTTCTACCAACTTGAAATATGGTTTTGTTTTGTTGTTTTGGTTAGAACATGTTGCAAAGAGAAACATAAGCAAATATATATATTCACAGAGATTTTTTATCAGGATCCTGTTTACACATCAAAGTCACTCCTTATAGGAAATATTCTATTGAACACACAATAGCTGGGTTTTTTTTAATGAAAGCTTGAAAAATATACAAAGTCAAACTTGCCAATACTTCCTAGTTAACTATAGCCAGTGGTCTAGCACTTCATGAACTTATTCCATATTTTCAATTTAAACGGTATGTAAACCTTATTCAGAATTTAAAATTATTATATTCTACAGAAAATATCAACAATATATAAATTAAGTATAAATAATAATAAATAAACTAAGGGAAAAGGTTAATTAATTATCTTTTTCCCAAATTTGAGTTTCCTATACAGTATTTAAAAAGATCCTCATACCTTATGTATGCAAATTAATTTTGAATACATTTCTCTAAAATTAAAAGTGATATTCTTCTTTATAAAAGAGTCCCAAGAATTTCCACAGTCTTGCACAGTTCTGACAATTATATCACTAGGAGAAAAAAGATTGGCTATTCTCCTCTAAGATTGTAAAACTGGCACCTAAGAACATTCAAAAGGATTGTCAATATACATAGTGAGATACTAAATATGGTCAAGAAGAAGAAAAGACTGTCTTCATTTCCTATTTTTTATAGACTCTTATGTCCTTGTGGAGGAACATGGATTTGGGGGTATTTTACAGAGTGACTTTAAGATTTTTTTTATCAGGGATTTTTTAGTTTTCCACTAGGGAACACCAGAATTCCTGCTAAAGAGGCCAGTGGCAGGACCCTGCTTGTTCAGAGATGGCACCTTGGACCCATCTGGCTGTGGCTGATCTCCTGGACAAATGAGGCCAGGAAGACATGCTTTGACAGTTCAAAGCAGGTGACCACACCTGGAACATCTTCTGGGTGATATTGCCGCACAAAGGCCAACCCTGCAACCACAGTCCACTGGCAGCTGGCCCAGAGGGGCAAATGCCTCTACTGGCTCTGCAGTTCCCATCTGAGTCTGGCAGGTGCAAAGCAGGTCACAGCTAGGCAGCAGCCCCCATTGCCAGACTGCTGCAGTGGGTAGAGGGTGCAGGGAACTCTCAGGGCTGCTTCAGCAGTCCAGCTGGCACAAGGGGTAGTATCCCCAGGTACCATTTGGCTGGGGCCCAGAAGCTCCTGAGAGCTGGTAGCCCTGAGCTACTTCCCAGGGCAGCTTTTTATACTGCTGGGGACAGCACAGGTGCTTCCCCTGGGCTTTAGCTCCCTCTGGCTGAAGATCCAGGAGGAGCCAGGCAGGGTTATCGTGCCCCAAGTGGCACAACTTGGTCCGCAACAAAGTGCATGTCCGAGCACATGCGCTGAAGCAAAAAGCACCAGCTCAAATTTTCACTGCTTCTATTTGAGCTGCTGCAAGAACACGTGCTTGCATGTGTGGACATGCCCAATGTGTGCAACCAATACCACAGTTAAAAAGAATAAGGTGTTCAAAGCAATAAGAATGACTTCAAATCAACCTATACGTTTAATCTGTAATTTATAAGAAGTGCCATACTGGGTCAGACCAATGGTCCATCTAGACCAATATTCTTTTTCCAACAGTAGCACAAATGGGTGCTATAAAGTGAGAGCACTGAACTGGATGTCTCTAGAGTGATCTATCCCTTATTTAATATCCTCTGTGGCATCCACCATTATTGGTTGACCATTCAAAACTGAAAACATCAGTAATGAAGCAATAAACATTTGGGTTTTTTTGGTATTTCTGGTTGCCAATGAATGTTATGGTTCTATGAAGGACCAGGAGGAAGTCTCCAAGCAACATATAAAAATGCTATTCCTCTAGAATTTCCCACTCAGTTGAAATAAGGCAGGACAAGAGATTCTGTGAGTGAATCTTTTAATGGACTTCTCAGCAAAATGGCACATCAGAAAAAGGTTTGGTGGCTTCTCAGGTGATCAAGCCTGATCAATCTTTTCAGTTTTGGCACTTGATTTTATATTTTTCATAACACATATGCATAATATTTTAATAAACTATATAATTTTCTCCAACTAGCCCTGTGGGAAAAACAACTTAGTCAGGGCTGTAGCATCTCTGGCAGAACAGTGTAGAGCCTAAATTAATAGTGCATATTTTGCTTACATGGTATGTACATTTAAACAGATTAGAAAGAATAAAATTAACTCTTGTACATAGGGCTCTCACAATATCTATGAGCTGAATGAAGAAGGGAACTTGTAAGAAACCAGCATATAGCATTGGAATTAGATGGATAATTTTAAATGTGATATTTCCTAATCGTGAGTTCTCAGCTTTGCACTCTTGTGGAAGCATGGGTTTTTTTGTTTCTGTTTTTGCTTCCTTTTTTTTTAGGTGGGATGGAAGGTCCAGGGAAGATGGTACATGCAATAATATTGTGCGTGTAATTATACATGACGCTGACGGTCTTAATGGCTATCATTATAGGCTTTTAGAAAAAGAAATGAAATGTATATTGAAACTTAATGATATTAAATTACTGTCCAAGAACTTGGACTTTCACTGAGGGACATGAAAAGGATAAATATTGAGAAATGGTACTGTTGATCATAAAATACTTTGAAGTATAAAACTGAAATCCGTGACATAAAACTTTCAAGATTCAAGTGAAATTTCAAAAACTTTGGGGACTTAATCTGTCATGCTGAAATACATTATTGAATCCTTCATTACAAGAGCAAAATGTTTTAAAAACCTGCCTTTGTATTAATTCAGAATGAGTGAGATGTGGCAGGTATGCTGATTACTCATACTTATTAAAGATCCCATAGCACTCTATAAGGGAAAGAGTGTTAACCTTTGTTTCCTGGCTAAGTTCCAAGTTAGGTAAATAAATTTTGCCTGCTGTTCTTGAATTCCCTGTGTATTTGCAGTTAGATAAACAATTCTTCACTTCTCCCCAAAATGCTTATGCATAGGCATACAATGGTAGCAGAGCAGTCGTGCAGAACCACCTCCCCCTCCCAACAAGCATGGAAGGAAAAGCACTGAAAATGTTTATTGAGCCCCAAAGGCAAAGTGTAAAAAACTGTTATAACTGCGGGTACACACTTCCCTGCCCCAGTTGCCATCACCACAGGCTCAGTTGGCAGAGAGCACCTCAAGGTTAGGGTGCAGTTGTGGTACAGTAGGAATGAGAAAAATTCCCCCCCCCTAGCAAAATACCTCCCAGTCATCCCTCCCTCCCTCCTTCCCCCCCTCTTCCCCATCTCCCCCCTCTCCCTTACCTCCCAAAGTATTCTCAGTAGAAGAACAGTGTTGGGAAGCCAAGGGCAGCCCATGGCAGGACTCTTTTTAGAGATCTAGGGACTGGGGAAATTCTCTCTGGGTTAGGGCATAGGCTGAGCAACACATCAACAGTGGTGATGATCATGAACTCTTCTTAAGGGGGCATCATCTCATCATAGCAGAGCCACAGGAAGCAATCAAGGTGCTACCTCATGTTGAGTAGCAATCCAGAGCTCCCCAGTGTGTCATCACAGCAGATAACCCCTCTCCAGCTGTTGAGATGCTCCTGGGGAACCATGTCTGGGAGAAGGAGCATGGCATATTGCCTGGGGCTCCTCTGGGATAACAAGAAAAGCTCATCCCTCTGACTCTCATCAGGGGAATGTAGGGAGCCTACACCTGGGTTGTCAGACATGCAGGGCTGAAATGTCTTTCTGGATAGAGAAGAACAAGGGAAGATGGTGCAACCACCATCCCAGCTGCATCGCACCCTGGCAAACTCAGGACCTAGGTGCTGCTCCCACAGGGATCCAGTGCTGAGATGTCTCTCCTGTAAGGAAAGACAGGAAGGAGTGGCCATCACCACAGGCTGTTGGCAGAGATGGATATGAACATGTTGGGGGATGCTTACATCCGGACTATCAAGGCACAGGAATGGGGTCTCCAAATGGCCACCTGCTGTTTGGGGGAGACAACATGTGGCACTGTGGAGCTGAGAGAGGGGGACAAGTCTTCCACTCCCCATGGCCTTACTACTGGACCAGGTCCCACTGTGGTGGAGCACTGACACCTTGAAAAGGACAGGCAGGAACTGGTTTTGGGTGAGCTGCAATACACAAGCCTCAGGTATGGGCAAGAGCTGTGGGTACAGGGTCCTTGAAGGGGAAGGCTGGGCCTGGGGGCAGTGGCTGGAGGCCTGGAGGCCCATGTGGAAAAGCAAGGAGACCACAGTCCCTATTGTGGTGAAGCTTCCCACCCCACAGTCTCCTAACCCCTGGCCCAGCAGCTACTTCCCATCCCACAGCTCTCACAGACAGACAGGGGGTCCAGAATCACAAATCTGTCCAGCTCCAACATGGAGAAATCCCTGGTCTTCAAACCCGAGACCTGAAAATAAGGTGCCAGGTCAAAATCTCCTTATCCCATGCCTTTCCTCCACATACACCCATCCTTATCCTAATCATCCCTTCCATCCAAGTTCTTCTGCCACTTTCTCAATCCCTACCCCCCACCCTTTCCAAAGGTTTTCTGGTTTGTGTTAATTGGGAAAAGGGACCAAGTTTTGCCATGGACAGCATCTGACAGATGATCTTTATTAAATCACAAAAAGTGTGGCAGCTGCAACATGTTATTAAATGGAGGCATGGCTCTTCCTCATGCTGCATTTCTCTGCAACCCACTGGGTTAACCTTGGGGATGTGGGCACTGGGTAGGCAGTGGAGAAGGGGAACAGTGCCCAGGAAACCTGGGTTGTTGGCTGTGCTGCTCAGGATGCAGGGCCAGAGAAACTCAGAATAGGAGACTTGTGGCCCAGTGTCAGGGTACAGTTACTCAAAGTCATCCACCCCTACCTATATGGGGCGGGCTCCTGGCCTACAAGGGTTAGGAGGTAGTTGTCCAGAGCTTTGTGGATCCAGAAAGCTGGCTTCTCTATGTGGCTGGGGCCCCTAATATCAGCAGAAGGATCATCTTCTCTCCCATCCCTGTGCCACATGTGCTTACACTGCCAGGCCCAGCCCATGCACCATGACTCCTCAGCCTGGGTGTTGCAGAAAAACTCCCTCCTGGTCTTGCAGAAGTTGTGGAGGGCCCACACAATGATGATGAGTTGCATTAGGTTTGCCTCATCTACCCTAAGGGGCACACTGAGTCCACCATTGTGTCTTGAGGCAACCAAAGGCAAGCTCCATTTTCATGTGGCACCTTCTCAGGTAGTAATTGAAGTGCTCCTTCCAGTGGTCCAGCTGCCTCCCATAGAGCTTCATCAGACAGGGCAGGAGGGGGTAGGCTGGGTTCTGGATGAGAAGTGGGGACAAAGATGTCACTGATGATGAAACTGGGGACACTGGGACCATAGCACCCACTCTCCATCAGCCCAGGGAGTGCTAACCCAAGCATCATGGGTGCTGCTTGCCCAGCTGGTGAAGATGTGGGTGAAAGGGCCCTAGCAGTCAAGGATGCACTGCAGGACAACAGAGAAGTAACCCTTGCAGTTAGTGAATGCCTGGGTGGCTTGGGCCAGGCAGAGGATGGGGATGTGGGTGGTGCACATAGCCCCACACAGTTGAGGGAGCCCATGCAGCATAGACTGGTGACTACCTCCTTGGGCTGATGAGGCGGATGAAGCAGATAGGTAGAAGCTGGATATCCTGGATGTTACTAGGCACACCTCCCAGATGGCCTCTCCAGCTGTGGTCCTGCAGTTGGCAAGGTAGATGTAACTGATGGGAGCAGACAGCTTCATGCCAATGATGGCCACCCACTTTTCTGGAGTGGGAGTGAGTTGTGGCCACATGTTGACCTCCTTGTGTGCAATATGGGGGACAGCTGGGCAACAATGTCAATAAAGCTGGCCTGGCACAGGTAGAAGTTCTTGAGCCACTCTTCATCATGCCAGTCAGTGCTGGTGGCAAAGGTGGTGCAGACTCCACCTTTCTGGAGCCACTCTTCACTGTGCCAGCTGGTGCTGGTGGAGCAAGCTCAGCACTGGCACATGATGGTCTGGTGGTAGTGTCAGAGCACCTTGGGTGGGTATGGGAAGGACGGCTGGCTAGTGACTTGTAAGCATGAGGGTGCATTTCATGCTGAGCCATTATCACATCAGGTCCAGTTGGGCATTCATGATGTCCCACAACTTCTGGTGAGATTCAAGCAGGGTGACCAGCAGGACATACCACAGTTCCTGGGTCTCTGTGCCTGGGTGCAGGCAGTGAGATGCCATAGCAGGGCACAGGCAGGGCAGGACTGGAGGCATGTGCAAGTCACAATGGTTGGGGGGTGCATGAGACAATCAGTAGTGATGCTTTGAGGGGCTAGGGATATGGTGCCCATGCCAAGCAGCCAGTCAGGGGTGGCTCACCCATTCAGCTCTGTTCAGGAGTCTTCAGTGACCTGAGAAGACTGAGGGGCATGCTAGGAGGCATACAGAGCACCCTGTACATGCTGACCTTAGGCAGTGTGGGTAGGCTCCAAGTCCCACCCATTGAATGCTGAACATCTGCTCAGATCATTCCCACTGTAACTTAGAGCACTTTGAGTGAAGCATGATAGAGTGCTTCTGACTTGGGGGTTTTGAACATCTATACTTAGCCTTGGAAACTAAACTGCCTTCCAGTCTGCAATTGGCCAGAATGTCTGGGATAAGGCAGGCCTACCTAAGTGAAAAGAAAAGATGGGAAGGCTCTCTTGTTATGTCAAAATTTCCCCTGTGATTATGTGTTCCTTCTGTTAAGATATATACCTTCCCAAAAAAAGTTAGTTTGGTAACAGCTTTCAAGTGACAGACATGCTAGTAGCTGAACCAAGTCATGATGGGAAGTATCATGAATTTTGGGTGAAGAAACTACAAACTAACAATAATTAGTATAGTACAGAAACTAGATTTTTAAATGTTAAAAGGAGTTTTGCAAAAAACAAATTAAAATAAAGATTTGAAAACTGCCCTCTAACAATGATTTCCAGAAAATGCAGTTCAACATCTCTTTCTATTTTTTATTTGTTGTCATCTTGTATTTTATAATATGAAAATTAGAAGAAACATAATTTTAAAATAAAAAACCCTGAAACATATTTCAGAGATGTTAATTTTTCAGCGGATTGTGACCTCATCAAAATGCTTTTCTCCTTAATTTGCATTTCTAAATGGCTGGAGATTTTTATTAAAAAAGAGAATTTCTCATTAAATTCTTACATTTCCACATTTTCTAATGGAAAAAAATGTTCTGTTGGATAATTTCTGACAAGCTTGAATAATAAATAATAAATAGAGCACTGATGCAATTCACAGCATCTGTACCCTCTAAAAAGTCAATTTCTTGCTTTTTCTTTTCAGCCTCTTCTCTTTGGCCTCTTACCAGTTTAACATCTCACATTTATTTTCACTAAAGTGGGGCTAAAGTGGTGATATATAAATGTGTGCTGGGTATGTTTGGACATTGTAAGTGGATGTGCATTTAAATTACTTTAAGTCACATTACTAAGTTTTTTCTGGCATAGATATTTCAGGTGGAAATATGACAAAGATGACACCTGTAGCCAAAGTAGTTGTGCCAGCCAACCCCTGAGTGTGAACAATTCTGCTGGCAAAATAAATTTTTGCTCCCTAAACCTCTGTCATTCATGGAGCTAGAATAATTGCACCAAGGGATTCTGCTGCTGTAACTCCAGCAAAAGCAGCATTGCAAACCTGAAGTCAGTTGTCTGAAATCTAGCTAAGTCTGAATTCCTGCAACATACAGAGGAAAAGCATAAGATACATCAATACTGTTTTCCACTAGACTTCCTTTGACTCATTTCTGAATTTGGCCCTTCTCATCAACCAACATGGCCAAAAATGAAGCAGAACTTGCAGCTCATCAGCACTCCACTAGTACTCCAGCATATAAAACGATTGCCAAGGTTTCTCTTCTTTCACTTTTCGGCATATGCAGCTGTTCTCATGTGCTAAGGAGAGCAGATGGAATGAATTACATATTTCAACAGTCCTTGACATCGCATCAAACACCTTGGCTTTTAGCTTGAGAAGAGGAACTCCTGGGACTCTTTTTTTCAGCTTTCACCATCCAAATAAAAGTCATATGCAGTTATTTCCTTCTTTATAGGCCAATATAGCAGTGCCATATGCTGTAGATTTGCAAGTCTTGCATAACAAAAGAGTGCAACAACAGCAAAGGGAAATGTTCTGTATTATACTATTCAGCTAAGAAAAGGCAGTAATCACTGGGCTGTGTACTAGATGTAACCTCTAAAACAGAGTTGCACACCAGGTCCTAAAAGGCAACCATCAGCTGGTTTGTCTTTTCCATAGTGGGAATGATGGTTCAATTCTGTACTATTCAAACCATGCCTAAATGAAAAGTCTAGTTCTGGCAAATGTTTGACATTGTTTACTTAAAATATCTAACATGCTTTAAAAATAAAGTTCTTTTACGTGAGTTTGTCTTCAGACTGACTTTTATAAAGATTTTACATTGTATTATGATGATTCTCTAACCACTTATTTAGATCTTTTCAAAATGTGGCTTTTCTGTCTCTATGTGCAGATACTGTAAACATACCATTATGGAAGGTGCTTCTCAAGTGGCCTACTACTTCTTCCCAGCTGTTCATTCCTGACTGTCCTTTTCCTCAAGCCATAGAAGTAGGGTTGCCAACTTTGTTTGAAACTATTCCAGGAGGTTTCTGGAGTGCCAGTATGCCCACAATACCCAAAGCGAACGTGTCCGCATACTTGCATATATCAGTTATGGATTACAGTGCATGGACTTTGTCAGGAAGGCAAATGACCATTATTATTACATTTAAAAAACCCACTGGACTAGTGTCTATATTGGATTCAACATTTAATATTTATTTGAATGAATGTCCTATCATTTATCTCTTGGGTGACTCAGAAATCTCCTGGAGATTTATATCTAATGTCTGGAGACTTGTAGGGCAATCCTGAAGGGTAGGCAACCCAACCTGGAAAAACAAATGCCCTTGAAAGTTCACATTTAAACAAATATAAAATCTCAAACTGTGACAGGAAGTAATTTTAAATGATCATATCTACCCAAGGAACCTTGTCTTCAAGTGATGAATAATTCTTGCTGAAAATAATCTTTCAGCCTTATGTGGATGGAAGAGAAGGCACTCAGCTCAGAAGTTCATAAATAGGAAAACAGGCATTTTTTTAGCCACCATTTTCATTTACAATTCAATCTTGAGTAATCAGCTAACTAAATGTGAAAAAATTTGAAAAAAATGGTACCTTGCTTTGTTATGCACACTGGTTTTAAGGCTCACTGTCTCTCTCAAGGAAGCATAAGTTATCAAGATGATAATTCTTTGATTTCACATTACCAGTGTTTTCTTTCAGTCTTGCACTTTCAGTAGATGAGGGGTACATACAAGAATTATATTTAGATCAACCTAGGTTAGATCAAACTAAAAGCCTCAGCCTGCAGAGCTTCCCAGGGCTTAGGTTGCCTTAAAAATGGCATCCCTAATTTAAAGTTCATTGACCTTGGAGGTAAATTAACTATTGATTGATAAAGGGTTAAACCAATTTAGCAAGTGGTAACCTTAGTGAACACCTGCATGTGTTCACAGCAGTCCTGGAGATGGGAAAGCCATGCCACAGCCATAGGGATGAACTTTTCTTACCCCCAACACCCTAAATGAGCTATTTTTTCCACCCTGCTCCAGTTCCCCCACCATGAGTTATTTACCTCTAGCTGCCTGCAAGTGCTCCCAGCAAGTGGTAAGCACCTGCACATGCTGCTCTTGGTTCAGGTTTAGGCAGCTTGTTCACACCCAAAATCTACACATCATGACCTCAGAACCCTCTACTTTTCCTGATCAATAGTAGTTACTCTGCTGTTTTCAGCTAATGAACACATTTTGAAATTTTTTTCAGTCTGCATTCTTACTATATTCTCATACAGCTTTTCAGCTGGAAATTCTGCATGTTTAAGTAACTTTGATCCTGGCAAGCTCAATTCTCCTTTGAAATGCATCACCCAGCACATACTGATCACTGATGTCAATCTCTTAGATTATCATATTTAATTTAATCTCTGCTCCTTTTGACACTTGGATAGCAGCTAATTTTCTTCTTTTTGCTAAAGCTACTTCCTTACATTAAATTAGCAATCTTTACCCTACCCAAAATTCCAATATTCCAATTTTATATGTTATTCAACTTTGCCTCTACATCTATTTTAATTACAATGTCGCAAAAAGACATATATCACACTTCATTACAGTATAGCTATTCTTTCTTATTCCCTTAGAAAACCTCTTTTGCTTCTTTCAGAAGAATTCTTCATGGAAGAAACAGATTTAAATGGGCAACCAGTTGTTTCTCTCATAATATCTATCTCATTTTAAAAAAATATGCTTAAGGATTCTCAGATATCTACTCCTTGGCAAATGTTCACATTGCAAAATAATTTTCTGCATCTTCTAGATATACCAGGTACATTCATAGTTTTACAGTACATTGTGACTCTCCTATCAGCTGTCTACCAGAACTTTCCTATTTTCCTTAATCTTTCCTCCCAATTTAATATGTATACATTTGCCCATCATTACAAAGGATACAATATGAAAAAGGGGGTTCTTCTTCTTACTTTTTGTCTTTTCTATATTACTGTAGAAGCATAATGTTTTATCTTCTTTCCTTTTGTTGAGATTATCTTATCTGCTCTTACCTTCTCTTCCCCTGGCATCCAGCTCTTTTTTAAATAGGGAAGGGACTAATGGAGGGAACTTCTTGACTGACAACTCCTCCAGTTCTTTGTAGCTATACATTCTCCTAATCTCATAATTTCCTTAATAAGCCTGCCTAATCGAACTTTTCCTCAAATATCTAGGTAGTATTCTTTATAGAAATCTTTACTGCCTGAAAATATACTGATGTTAGCCTACTAATACATCACCTTGTTAATCTATTTTATTAACCGATTACTTTGTAATTGATGAAGAAGATATGATGCAGTCTAAGATGTAATTGAAATAGAAATTGAGGTGTCACAAATAGTCATTAATTTAAATTAGTATGCAACTATTCATAGATCTTGAATCATTCATTTAAAACACAAACGCTAGCAATATATAAGTGTTCGTGTGTGTGTGTGTATATCTATACGAATGTGTATGAATGTGCTTTTATGATCAGTACAGAAAAGCTTGCTTAGAATACAATGAAAATTCACTGTTTGCATTATTCTGCAGTCCATATGAAGATAAAAACCTCACTGGAGATTTGTCTATTTAAGTACCTAGCTCTGCAGTATCTAGCTCTGTAAGTGAGGGAGAGCTTAAATCTAAGTGGAATGAAAGTCTGTTTAATTACTACAACAATCTTGGTCTTTCATTTCGATTCACTCTGAGTTTTACAGCCAGATGCTAAGCTGTTGTTGTAAACTGGTGTTGCTTCACTGAAGTATATGAAACTACATCAATTTATACTAGCTAACCCTCTGGGTTCATGATAAACAGGATCTAAATTCTATGACCATATGTAAGCAGATGCATGTATGGACAACCAGTGAAATTTACCTGCTATTTTTTAACAAGACTTCAGGCTATGAGCTGAATTTTCCAGAAAAAGAGAATGACCTTGTTGTGTCTCTCTTTTCAAGGGGGGATTCCAGTTACTGATTATTGGAACTCTTTTAATAGTACTCAGCACCTATATAGTATTTTGGTTTGTGCATCTCCAAATGCTTTACATTAGTTGGATATCATCACTCTCTCTATTTTGCAGACTGAGAAATTGGCAGAGGAGAAATGTCGAACACCCAGTCAAAACATTATGGTTCCTTTCAGCTTTTGGTTCCGCCAGTGGAAAAGCTTTAGTAGGAACCAATGTGTATCTTCCCAGCCACTGCATATGTGCTATCTGTGTTTGGAGACACTCCCTTATACAGCAGACCATGTGCCTTCAAATAACAGGTATATGGACTAAAATCATAGCTGAGACTCTCTATTACTCTCACTTGAATATCATGGTCTGGTACTTGCACGATAGGTCTTCCTGCACCAAAAGAAACAAAATAAAATGCATCTCCAACAGTAGCCACTGCAAGAAAGGGACAGATTTTATTGCACTGACCAAAAAGAAGGGACATGTACGGTTAAATCCTTCATCTGTCTGATGTGGAAGAATGGCTTGATCCTAAGCTACAGAGCTAATCTCTTTCTCTTTGGGATCATTAATTTTAACATTAGGAGCATCTCTAACAGAAAAGTTTGAGATAGACTCTGTAGCTTGGTACATGGGATAGTCTGTTGGGTTTTTCAGAGCCTTAGCTTCTATTCTCTGAAATAAATTAGACTTAATGGATACTTGAACTGTATCCTGGCATACCTCTAGTGAGTGCCAAAGTCTTTCTCTCTTATCCAAAAATTCTACCTAGCCTGTGAAAAACCTTTCCCAGAGAAAGTTTAATCAGAATTACACATTACAGGAAGAAATTTGCAGAACCAGTTCAGTGTTCCAAATGTCATGCCCCACTGTATAAAATCTCTAGGACTGATTTAAATTAACAAAATATTCAATAGGCACATCTACATGGTGCCCCTATGGCATTGTTGTTACTGTGTTGCCATTTAATACTTCCTTTACTTCCTCAATGAAGTACTAAATGATGACACAGCAACAGCCATTACTGCACCATGCCAGCAGTGCATACTTATTTTTAGCCTCTATGTCACCATAGTGATGTGCTATCCCAAGGGAGCATGTCAGTATGACAACATAGCTGTGGCATCATGGTTTGTGCCCAATGATGCTACATGTCCATAGCTCATTGCTACAGAAATGTAACGTCGTATGTAGACATGCCCAATGTGACTTAGAGAGTAGTCTAAAAATTGTATGCTAAAACTTAGATTTTCAGGTGGTTTAAAGTCTTTAAATTCATAATATCCCTTAAATGAAAATTGTATATGACTTTTGGGTGGCTTTAGAAAATTTGATCTTGGATACTAAAGCACTTATATGTTACTTTTGAAATGATAGTATAACCTTCCACATCCTTCTTATGCTTCATGTTTAAAGTTGAGAAGTTATTTCAATTTCCAAGCCCATTCAATATCTAGTCATTCTTGGTAGATTCCTAAATAACTAATGGATCAATTACTTCTAACTGTGGTTATGATACCTGTCTACTAGAAACTAAAACCACTAATATGAACAGCTTTCAACTCTAAATTCCATTGGTGGCCATCTTATATAGTTGGTACTTCTAGACTCAATTTTTTATATCATAGGAATATTATTCGCAATTTTGTTTATTAATTAATTGATTAAGTGACCAAGTTGTATACATAGCTGGATGCTGATAACAAACACATATCAGCCATTTAAAACTGATTGCTTTTAGACTTCTATACTCTGCTTTTTGGCTGTGTAATCCATGACACTTCCTTTATTCCTTTTGCCATTCGTACAAGGAAATAAAGAAGAATACATTTTTAAGGGATACTTTGGAGTTTCTGGAGGAATGCTTAATGAAGTTTCACTCACTTTTTCAGTTCTAGCATACCTTGAGGCCTACACTAAATGAAAGTTTTTCAAGATATGGAGAAAATGTAATTTACAGGCATTCTATATCGCAGTACTTTTGAAAGTCTTTCTGATGTACCTGTCACTCACACACTCTCATTAATATGCAACAATCAAGAAAACTTGCACTGCAGCTTGCATGGTTTCTTCCAGCAGAATGGGTATTTGCATTGTCAGCTGACTACCAACTTTAATGGGAAAAAATTCTGAAGTAGTTATGACTTGAACCTACCTCCCACTAATTTTCAGTAGACTCAGAGTCCTAGTCAAGCAGACACTTTGGAAAATGTTATCCAACATCTATTGAGTATACTTCACTTCTTATTAAAAAACCCCAATACCTGCCTACTTCCATGTAAGACCAATTTTGTTTCCATTTAATACATATAAACAGCAACATTTGAAATGATATTAATGGGATTTCTCATATATCAAGAAAATAAAAAGATCCTTCATGATGTGTGTAAATGTATACATTGTGGTCATATAACCATTTTAAAGTCTGACTACTTCATTTAGGTACTTAAGAGAGACTTTTACCTAAAAATCTGGCTTTAAATTTATCAATCTGAGCTTTTTAAATTTTTCTCAGAAATATATTTTAGATGATACAGATGTTTCTATGATCACAATATCTAGCTTATAATAGGTTGCATAATTTGAAGGAGAGAAAGGGAGAGAATAAACATGCACAAAAGGCACAGTTAAGCACATGATATCTGTCTTTTTCAATGCTGATTATTCTGATGAAGTCTGACAGAAACTACAGATGAGCCATGCCGTTTTCAAAGGATTTCTTTCTCTGCATAGAAGTCAGCAGATGTGGCAACAGAACAAAAATTGGAAAGACAGAAAGGCTAGGTAGAGATCAGTAATTGTTATTAAATCCCATTTCTCTCTCCATGTTCCTGACACATTTAGCCACTACCTAAAGCTTCACACAAAGCTTAATTCCTCTGGGGTTGGTATAGCAAGGCATATCCCTCTATCCACAAAATAAAATAAAGCAGGTAGGCAGCATATTCCAAAATTGATAACCTGTGGTGAGTTAGGTGATGGAAAACAGTCAACAACAACCAAAGAAGATATTTTAAAGACATTTTCAATGATAAATTACAGCTGTAATGGTGATATAGAGCACTGAGAAATGATAGCTGTCAAATGAACTAATTGGTGATGAACACCCAATGATGGAGTGATGTTGTCTGACAAAAACTGTCAGTGTGATCACAAAGTACCAGCTACCTCCAGCATACTCACATCCTGCTTACTAATAATTAGAGAATACTTCAAAATGTTCTGGCTGACTGAGGCAAAAAAGAGACCAGGGCCATAGAAATGAAATACTTGCATAAGTTAAAATCTTTGGAAGTATTCAGTAGGTGGTTTATTTTGCTGTAGCAGTCCCAGATATAAAGTAAGCTACATTTTCTTGAAAGTACCAAGCACCCCAAAGACTTTCGCCATATCATGGTCTCAGTCAACATTATTCTCCTTGCCATTCCCCCATTCCAACCAAAATATCACTGTTTCCTTTAATCCAGATGACTTGTTTTGTAAATTCAGCATTCAAAGACAAGTTCGAACAGGTGTTGGAAAAATACCGAAGTCTCTTTGACATTTTTATTATTACAGTTGCTGCAGCCAAGGGTTACTGTAAATTGATGATTTAGCTGGATTAGATGTGAATATGCAGCTTGATATATTATGCATAAGAATGAGTCACAGACCTAATTAGAAACATGACATGAAAGCTTTTGAGTCCACAATCTGGATTCTCCCTGACATGAAAGATTTGACATGTGAATAAATTTTCACTTACTGTGAGAAAAGAGATAAATGACCTTTTACATCTAAGAGTAAAGTGTCATGTTAGAGATTCATTTCCTGTCTTTCTGAAAGTTTAGCAAAGCAGCATAGGTACCACATTTAATTTAACCCTTCAGAAATGTAAAGCCTTTTCCCATCTGTGTGTTGCAGCATTTCTGCTTCATAGCACCTGTGCTAGTGGAAACAGTTGACAGGCTGAAGTGCATGCATGTTCACCATTCCTGATCTAAAAATGTATTAAATATCAATATGAAAGTATTTGCAATCTGTCATTAGGACTAAATGGTGTGTGGCCCTGTAGTCAAGAAATGTGAGAGACAGCATACTACTATGGGAGTATATATAAGGAGGCAATTTCACACATTTACGCATTGGTTTGCTTAGCTATTGTAGCCAGACTAACATTAAGAAAGCTTGTAAGTCATTAAGTGATACCTATACAGGGTGGCATAAAGCCTCATTAATGTATATAAAGGAAGAAGAAATTATATTTTAGCCCTGTAAAGCTTAGGTTCATCATATTCAGCCATCAGTACCTGTACAGTTGTCTGTAGGATGCTTCTGTTTTCAAAGCTTGATTTATGATTAAACCAATCCTAGTGCACCATTAGTTAACATTTTGGCTGGAAGTAGTGTATTAGCTAAATTAGCGACATTAAGTTCAGACAACAGCAGAAGGAGGCCCCCATTCAATTAATGATAATGACTAAATAATAGTAGTGGTCAATATATTAAACTATAAAAGTATTAGCAGTGCCTCATATTAGGGGACTAGTTGGTGCAGTGGGTTAATGCACTAACCATTTATGTCTTCAGGCATAGGTCCAAAACTGAAACCTATTAGAGATTCTAAATGAAATGACTATGGCAATATAAACCTTAGGAGGATACTTAAACCACAACTGCACTTTTTAAATTAGGAACAGAATCCAGGATTTGTGATTTCCACCATTCAGCTGGTGCCTAGTCGACATCTGTGTAACTCTCTAGCAGTTTGCTTTATGTTTTCCTCTGGTCCTCACTCCACACTTGTTTGGCTCAAACAACAGGCAGCTTGTTGTTGGTGGCACTTGTTGTTATAGCAATCTAAGTTTTGGATTTGAAGGTCTGGTGTTTGACTATTGCTGATGGACCATATTAAGTGTCTTTTATGATTGTTCATGATATAATATTTTTTCCGGTTCTTTTTTTTTTCTGTCTGGGCAAGAAAGAATCCAAACTATTACTTGACTTAATACAGCCTTTAAAAAAATTTTTTACACTTCAAAAACATTTAGATGTCATTTATGCATATGTGGATCCCTACCACCATGAAACTTCTACTCATGAATTACCATCTGAGTTATTTATTCACTTTTGTAAGGCACTGCACTTTTTTTGCAATATGGCTTAAATATTTCTCAGTGTTACATACAGGGGAAAAAAATTCATTGTTGCTGTGTTTATTTAAATCCTAGAACCATATTTTAGGAATTATCACATGCAAAAATGACTGAATCACATTTTCAGATGGGAAAACTTTTCAATTGTGGAAATTTGGCACACATTTCAATGGCTTATTCAGACTTTGGCAGGTCTGGAGGTTTCAGAGTTGTATATCCAGAAGCTGTACATGAACATGCATCTTTCAGCCAAGAAGAGATATAGCTTTATCTCTTCAATTACAGTACAATTTTTTGTAGCTGTAACTGGAAAAGCAGTTAAGGTGAAGCCTACATCCAAATGTTATAACCAAATATGCTATTTGTAACAGATAATAGAAAAATAAGAATAAAAATGTAGAAAGTAGTTATTATTCAGCATTTTAAAATACTTGAAAGAAAAGCAGAAATTTTTCTTTCACTTCATAACCTAAAAACATGAATAGTTAGGGAAAATTGTAGAGGACCAGATAGAGGCCAATTTCTAGACTGCTAAAATAGGGATATAGTGACATATCTGTGTGATAATTTTCATAATCCCTCTCTGTACAATCTATGAATTCTGGCTGACATTAGGAAATTACTATATCTCAGATACTTCCGTGTTTGTGGAGTGAACCATTTGCTGAGAGGGCTGTATCAAATATTTCCTATAGGAACAAGAAAGGTGACCTTATCTGAGGCAAGATTTTGAAGGATGGGGCTGAGGTTTGGGGCGCAGGAGATTTTGAAATGTGAAAATAAAGTCCGGCTAGATGGCTTGGAGGGATTCAGATACTGGAAACATGGGCAGGAAAGAAGGTTATTTTTGCATCTCTGATGTTCATTCTTACAGCAAAACCAGCCTAGATCAAAAACACCTGACCTGGAAAATAACTCATAATGTATTTCTTTGACAGGTGAACAAGTTTGGTAAAGAAGGGGAATGCAATGGACATAACATATCAGGACTTTAGTAAAGCACTTTCCCCCATAACATTTGTATTAGGGAGCAGTAAAAATATGGACTAGATAAAATTATCATTTAGATGGATACATACATAACAACTTCAAGTCATAATAATGTTATTGGTTCCTAAAGTATATTATGAATCCAGGATTGTTTAACGTCTTTATTAATTACTTAGCTGAAGGACTATTTTACCAATCTATTATTCAGATTATGGAAAACTGGGAAGGACTGTAATTAATGGAAGATTGGATTAAAGTACAATGGGATGTTTATATATTACAAAACAATGATATAGGCAACAAAGTAAATTTCTATACACTTTTTAAAAAATAAAATGTAAGGTACTATACATATGGAAGAAAGCTGCACAAATATGTCATAGGGCATAACTGGCTTGGCAGTAACACTGCTAAGAAAGACGGTGGATCACAATGTCAGCATGAGTCACTAATGCGATGTTCTCACAGAAAACATGCAACTGCATGGATTGCTTTGCAGAAGCACTGTACATAAGACACAAGAAGGAATAGTATCACGTTGTTCAGCTCTGGTCAGGCCTCAGTTATATATAGTATTGTGTCTGGTTTGGGGCATCACATTTTAAGAGGGAGGCATAGACTTCATAATGTAGGGCAGTGTTAAGCAACCTATTCCAGCTGCGGGCTGAAATGATCCACCCTGGTCAGAGGTGGCTGGGTGCTAGGATCTGGCTGCCAACACTCCTTGTTCCTGTGGCAGTAAAGGGAGAACACCCACCAAGCAAAACCCTGCATCTACAGGCCAGATCCCATGGATCTTCAGGCTGGTGTAGAAGATCTAAGAACAAGGAATGAAAATAGTAAACAACTGGAACACATGCCATATAGAAACAACTACATAATAAGGTATATTCTTAAAGAAAGAACAAAGATAAGGGTGTCAAGACAGCACTGTGCTAACATTCAAAAGGTGATCATAAAGAAAATGGAGAAAAAATATTCTGCCTTGCTGCAAAGTGCAGGACATATGGCACTGGCTTTACACTACTGCACAATTATTATATACCAAATCTGAAGACAACCTTTTTACCTATGAAAACAATAGGGCAGTTCACTGGCTGCCTAAGTGATTAAATGTCATAGTTTGAAATATTCAAAAAGAAGCTAGATAAGCATCTTTTTACAGCAGGATTTAAAATAGCAAACTCTTCATCCTTGGACTATATGTCTCGTAGTGTTTTTCAACCCTATGATTTTATGACTCTAGCTGGAGAAGGATCCTGGACAACCCAGAGGATGCTGAACTCAGTCTAGAGAATACTTAAGAATTGTGAGGGAAAGGAAGTAGGTATATATATATTGTTGGATTATACTACTTTTTTAACGAGTCTGTATTTCTTTTCTTCTAGCTAAGTAGTGATTGTGCTTAGCAACCTTCGGAAAACCTGTCCCTATTTGCTTTTGATATTATATTTATATTTTCTATCTTCATATATGTATGAAGCCTAGCCCAGTTGATCTAGGATCTGAGGACTAGAGCTGACTTCCTAAACTCCCTAGTGGCTAAGCATAGTCCTTCCCAGAAGAGCAGCACCATACCTAGACTCTCGGCAGCCCTGGGCAAACTCTTAGAATTGGGCCCCACTTTGCCAGAGATAATGATAACAATAATAATTAAAAACTTAACATTTTCAGGCTCCCTTTCTGTTCATTCCCTCATGCCTATGTCTGGCCCTGCAGAAGAGGAAGGCCTTGTCACTCTTCTGGGAAGGACTATGTTTAGCCACTAGGGAGTTTAGGAAGTCAGCTCTAGTCCTCAGATCCTAGATCAGCTGGGCTGCAAAGTGCCATTTCTATGAAGAGGTAATATACAGTCTAAGTCTCTGGCCAAGCATCATATAAGAAAAGCCAAGAAGAAACATGTTTCTGCTGACTAATCAGACTAAGGGAGAGCTAAAGCACACAGGCCTGGTGCATGAGGCTAAAGAGAGCAGCCAGGGGAGTGTTCCAGTAAGGGAGCTCTACCAAGCTGCTGTGCGACTAGCCAAAATTACATTCTTTCCAATCACATTCTTTGACATGCTGCTGAACCACCAGAAAATATTTGGCAGTGGTTGTCAACCTTTTTAGATTCAAGACACCCCCTTGTTAGGCTCAAGAACCTACTCCATAACATTTATGAATTGAGTCGCACCATTTCAGAAATGAATTCATTACAGTGCTTACCTCTTTGCAGAGAGGCCAGGCAGTGGCAGTAGTGGAACGGCCAGGCAGGATGAGCCTGAGCCTGTCCTTATGTGCATGGCTCCTAACATATCAGATATTGCCTCACCTCCAGCAACCTGGTTGAGAATCTCTGATCTAGGGCTACAGATAGCTTCTTTTAAGTTAATGGTAGCTTTGCTATTAATATAGGCCCTATTACTACAATTCATTCCATGCCGGTAAACCACTGTTTGCACACGAAATCCAATTAATGAGGCATTCGTACACACACCTGGACAACTTTTAGTATCACAGGCTTAAACAGGAGAAGCACTGGGACTGTAATATAAATCTTATTTCTTCTAGAAAGATGAACTGTCGCTTCTATTAGTGCATTATGTTTTATGTGTCTATTATTTAATAAGTTTCTTACGATGCTGAGCCTCTTCTTATAAATGTTCCTTAACAAGGCCTTTGTCACATAGGCAGCAAAAATGGGTGCCTTGATTTTGCCATGTTTATTTAAAGCTTGCAATCCTATGAAAAGAATTATAATATAGAAAAATAACTGGGTCAGACTTCCAGACAAGAGACATTTTAAGGGAAAAATAATCAAAAGGGTGAAAAGTGAGACTTTTGTATTTTGGAAGGCAAGCAGTCTTTTGAATCTTGAGATTAAGGAAAAGTACTACAGAATAAAACAAAAAGGGTATCTCAAGAGAGAAGAAAAGTATCTCTAGGCACATTTGTCAGGGAGATGGCTTGCCACACAGTGCAAATTATTACATGTATTATCCTCAGACTAAAAAACAACTGCAACACCACCACACAACACACACAGCCACCATGATGTACTAATTAGTTGTCAAAATACAAGAAACATTTGAAAGAGAAACTTAGAGTATATAGGAATTAGTGCCTGAAAATAAGTTTATACTGGGGGGTGAGAGGGGAAGGGGGAGGGAGAGGGGGGAGGAGGTAATAGTTTCTTATATCCAGCATTGATCTGATTATGGTGAAATCTGTCATTAATAGCTCAAAAACTGGGACAATAGATGAGGAAGAGTGGGTGGAAATACGAGCAATTTAAATTTTTTTACTGGCATAGCATTAAGAAATGTCAAGCAATAGTGTGGAGAAAAGAAAGGAAAAGAAAAGAACAGAAATCATTTTGAGTCATGAGCGTATAATCAAAGACTAGATTGGGTGCAGGGCTAATACTAACCTAGCTGGAAAGAAAAAAGCCAAAGTCCATGCTTGCATTTTTATTTCCACAATTGGCCAACTGCTGTCAGTTTATCAAATGCCAAGCTGTATCAGATTCCAAAACTGCTTATAAATTAAATGTTTGTTTGAAAGAACTACCGTGAAAGGCACTAGAGGCCTGATTCTGTTTTCCTCAAAGCTAATGCTGGTATTCTTATTGACCCCAGTTGTGAAAGATCTGCTTCGAAGTGATCTTTAAGTCAAAAAGAAGCTTGTTTCACTCAGCTTGGGTTGCTTTTGTTTCCCACAATTTGGAAAACCACTAACATACTGGCAAGTGTAAATGTCTATTTTGTTCTGCACTATTTATAAAAGGCATTATGTTTTAGAGTTCCTAACAAATAGCATCTATTGGTGATACCATTCATTTCACTCTATAAATTCATGGAAGAGTAAACAAGTGCTAACTAGGTAGTAGCTTCCAGTATGTCGGCTCAGACCCAGAGACTACAACTGTGCTTTTGGGCTTTATTTTTATAAAAGGTTCTATTTGAAGTTTTATTTTAGAGTCATCCATACCTTTCATGATGCGTTTATTTTCTTCTGTGGTCAAGACAGACTAAAAAATGCACATAAATAATGTCATCTACAAAAAGCAGATGCTGACAGGGTCAGAGACAGTTGACACATATTTTTGATTTATAGAAGACTTACAGCTTTATCAAGAATCAAGTCTTAACTGCTGGAGAAAGCTGTTGTCTTAGGAAATGAACTATTTCATGACTCAAAAATAGAGTTAATGAATTATAAGTCAATATATACCAGGTTATGGTAAGCATCTTATTTTCAGAGAGAGATTATCAAAAAGGGCATAAAACATATTTTAATTTGGCCATTTAAGCCTTACTGTGAGCGCTTCACTTAAAAATGTTTAGATATTTTGGCTGAGGTTAACTTCCAACTTAACTCTTCCATCAGGATTTAACTCTATATCTGCTCTACTGAAATTAATTTGGCCACTTAAACACCTAACACTAAACATATGCGTCACTATTGGCAGGATCAGGACCCAATTTTATACTATCCACTGCTAATCTACAGGGATACCTACTATTTTACTGAATATATAATTAAAACTGCCTGATTGTTACTGTTCAATCAGTTTCCCAGAATACTTTGCATATGACCCACCCCCAAGCTTTTGTAAGAGCATCCTTTTGTTACAGTTTGAGATTTCAAGAAAAATATATGTTAATAAAAACTCAGTTTTGATCAGTGAAGTCTCTTATCAATGAGATATTCTAGCTGGATAATTTGAGTTTCAATTTTACCTGAGGTTGATCTATGACACTGGTTCCCAACCTCAGGGTGCAACCCAAATCAGGGTCATGGGGAGGTCCTCAGTAGGGTTGAGAAGGTCCACACACACATACACACGCACGCACGCATGCACGCACGCAGCCAGGTAGTGGAGAGTGGGCGGGGCAGGGCCACCACTCACAAAGCGGGCAATGGTGGCTCTCCTGCCCCTGCCCCTGAGCTGCCACCACCACTGCTGCTGCACTCTACTCCCAGCAACCCTCACGGTGCCAGGTCGGGAGGTCCTGTTGGTGGCCAATTTAGGGTCACAGCAAAAAAATGTTGGGAACCACTGATCTATGGCATAGATGTGAAAAAAAAAAACCAGTTCTAAGGGAGTTTATGACTGCTGCCAGCCTACTATAAAAATATTCTACTAGTAGAGGTTTCTTAACAGATTATGGGATGACCATATGTGGACTCCACTATTTCTCTTCCGTCTTTTCACATGGCACTATGCATAGGGCTGAATGGGAAGACACCTAGTACAGAACTTTGGTCTGGTACAGCAACAGAAGCAGAAAGTTCCCATACAGCTGTTAGTTTCTCTACTGCCAAGTCTTCCCCTTGTTATGTGTTATGCCCTATATAAAACTCTCTAGTTTAAATTAACTGAATTTTCCAAGGAAAAGCTGAGTTCCTTTCCTTTCTTCCATAGTAGAAGAGGTGTAAGAATCAAATGAAGCTTTACAGAAGGAATATTGTACTAAATATTTATTATATACTTCTCACAACTGAAGGAATGTATAAAATGTAAATCAGAGAGTAGTTCTACTTATAACGAATGTGCAACTCATAATTTTATTCTTGGTTTCTTAAAGAATATGGCTGGTGAAGAATATGAGAAAGGGAAGGGAGGAACACACAAATAGCCAGTAGGGTCACAGACTGATTTTATTGTTTTAAACATGTCAGTTATTTAAATCAGAAGATTATGTTGGTACTTAATGTTATGACAGTATTAAATGTGATTGCTGAATTTAGAAAAGGTAATTTTGCAAACCGAGAACAAATTTTGAGGGTGAGATGCAGTAAAGCAACTGAATTGATAGATAAAATGAAAAATACTGTCTTACAGTCTGTATGCAATGTAAATGCTACACTTGTGAAAAACTCGTGTCATGTATGTACGTTAAGGCACAGCAGAGTGAAAACTACAGTCATGCTAGGCCCTACTGAGGCCATGGAGCCTGCCAGCTTTCAAGAAGATAGGTGCAGGGGTTTCTGGGAAACTGCACTTTAGGCTGTTGACAAGCAAAACTCGTGACATGGGTGACACTGTGTGTGTTACAGCATGTTGTCACTGGTGCTGGAGCCTCTACATGACATGGTAGTGTGCCCCAGTGGCCTCAGTTCAGTCCACCACTTTAAATAACAACAGGTAATAAAATAACTTTGTGAGCACTAGCACGGTAGCATCAGCAGCATCTCAGGCAGCCAAACTGTATGAGAGCCTTTCTTTCCTCTCCTGAAGGAGGTTCTTCTCCAGCATGTGTGTTAAGATACACCCTCACTGTGTGACTCTGTGTGTGTGCTAAGGTGTGCCCTCACTGGCACTGGGGTCTCTACACAACATGGTAGTGTGCCCCAGTGAGGTCTCCCCCTCCCCCACAGCCTCAGTTTAGTCCACCACTTTAAATGACAACCAGTTATAACATAGTGAGCAGTACAGTAGCACCAGCAGCATCTCAGGCAGCCAAACTGTAACAGACTAGAGCCTTTCTTTCCTTCCTTTCCTGCAGGAGCTTCTTGTCCAGCAGCTGCCAGAGAACTCTCCCTGCCAGCTCCGGCCCTGGGGCTTACATGTGCCCAGGCCCCTGCATCCTTCTGGTCAGGGGCTAGGGGTGTTGGTCTAAGGACATGGCTCTGGCACACAAGGTCCTTTCCTTTGGGTCACTCTAATCTGGTATGTTTTTGCAGACCAACTGAATAGTTAGTTACAGAAATATATCTTAGCAAGCTTTCGGGTTGAAAAACCCTTTGTCAGGCTGAGGAACCACCTGTAGTTTGTCTCTGTGCGTGCTGTTCCTGGATGGAAGGAATAGTAAAACAGCCAAAGGCTGGCATGCAATGCAGGCAAGAAAGCCAGTCAATGAAAATGGAAATGGAGGTGTCAGGGGATGAGGCACAGGCTGGCG
>NW_017728949.1:26755408-26777949 GCF_001723895.1 Crocodylus porosus | reverse complement strand
GGGAGATGTAGCAATGCAGGTAAAAGTGGAGAGGTACCTGGGGAGTAAGATGTCCAGCAGGTTGTAGAGTGTCATAAATCTAATATCTATACAGAGTCCACGAGTTTCTGTACCCTGGAGGCTGATGAAGTGACATTCATAGGCCCGTCTGTGAAAAGTGGTTGGTAAATTCAAACAAGCACTGAACTATGCTAACCTAACCTCATCACCAGAAGCCAACTTCTTACAGCTCAAAACACAAAACCTGCAACAATCTTCAGTACCCCCACAAACTGCACACTAAAATCTATCAAAGACAAGAATACCCAACTACCTGTGGGGGTACATTTCTCACAAAAAAAATCACTCTGTCTCCAGTCTCTCAGGACTGATCCTGAATAGGAATTTACAAACCACTTTTCACAGCCGGGCCTATGAACTTCACTTCATTAGCCTCCTAGGTAGTAGGTACAGAAACTCATGGACTCAATATAGGCATCCAACTATATTGCTGAAACATTTCAACTGCTCTCATTTCATTTTGAGACTGTTTTGGAGACCTTTGTTTCACTTTGATTTTTCTCAAAACAAGTCAAAACAGCGTCAGAACAAAACAGCCAGTGAAATTTCACACAGCCCTGCTGCTCAGCCCCAGCCCCTGTGAGTCTGACCTGCAAGGGGCAGGGAGGTGGAAGTGGTACCTCATCCCAGTGCTATCCCCCTCATGTGGGCATCTGCCCACATTGGTGGAGCTCCACACCTTGCAGAGGGGGGTTTCCCTCCCTGGCCTGGCTCTTCCTGTGTCCTGCAGAGAGCCCCAGGCTGAGAGTGATTCCCGTCCCTGCCCAGCCAGGCCGGCTGCTTAGATATGCCCCTGTGAGTCTCTAACCCACAGGGGAGAAGAAGGAAAGGGCCCCTGTGACAGGAGTATCGCTATTGGGAGTCTTTCTGGGAGCCTTTCTGGGAGTGACTCCGCCCTCCTGTAATGGGCGAACCGCCTGCTTACTCACCTCCCACGCCTTGATCTTATTTGATTAATAGATTGTTGTAATTAGAGGGAGCCTGCCCATTTTATGCACCCCGGTGACAGGGGGTGCTACCTGCGGCTCCTTTCCTCCCCTACACTGCAGCCCAAGCCTCGCAGATGGTGCTGACATGGTTTGACCTGGGCCCTGTTATGTCTTGGCCCTCCCCTTTACTCCTGGGGCTCTTCACTGCCCCTTCCTACTCCAGGGCTCCTCACTGTCCCCCTTCTGCTCCGGGACTGGGGTCAATGCACCCCTAAAACACTGTGCTATCTCTGGTGCCAGGGTCCCCACGCTACTGTGGATGCATGTTTAGTTCTTTTGATATGCTAATAAGGTCAAATTATAAAATTATAAATGATCAAATTAAGTTTTCACAACCCTGTTAGTTTACTGAACAAGCCGTCTCTGATTACTTGATAGTTTATCATTTTAATTCCCCTGCTAACACCTTGCTGATATACACCTGATGTCCATCTAACTTCCTTTAAACATTATACCACCCTTTTTTTTGTTAAAGGTAACTAAGGCTACACTGACTCCATGTAAGACTAAAACTGCTGCCAGGAAGCACAGTTTGACAACTTGCTTCTAATCAGCACTTACCAAGGCTGAGATATTAGGCAGCCTAGCTGATTTAGCACAGCTCTGAGCACTCTCCAAAAAGAACTCTTGACAGCAGTACTCAGAGTCATGTTCAGACCAACAGCGTTGCTTGACTACCAAGTCCAAGTGTATGTTGAACAGGAGCAAGTGGGCAGGGTACATTTCTCAGAAACTGTGAAGGATCTGGCACAGAGACGGTATGGATCAGCCCTAAGGTTTCCATGAGTACTGGACTGATTCTAAATGTTTTTATTGAAATTATCTGATCATTAATGGAGTATCTTCTAGAGATCACACAACATGTCTTTTCTAACACAGAACAACCCAAGTCATCCTTGCTTTGTTTACATTTTAATACCACCTTTTATGCAAAGTGGTTTACTAACAAAGTATCTTGCATGTCAAGATGAGAACGTGGTCCTTTACATATAATTAAAAGGTGTTCAGTTTGGTGTTGGTGCACTGTACACACTTGTATATCGTGGCATCCCCCACAAACCTGTGTTTGTGATCATTTTTCTTTTACATTGAGATTTCTTGAAATACACAGTGGCATTCATTTACACCCCAGTTCCCATGGAGTAGAGTTTGGCAGGATCTCAGGGTACAGAAATGCAGTCACCAGACATTTGTCAGTGCAACTGGCTGTGGATAAGAATTTTAAAATAATGGACTAAAAATTGAAAATAATTGAACTAGCAACTGTTGATGTCTAAGAAAATAACTGGTCATGGTGAAACTGTGGATTGGTTAAAATATTTGCTGTCAACCAAGAATCAATTCCACATTATAGCAGTATGGCCAAATACTATATTGTAGTGGCTGCCATTATTTTGTAGATAGCTGAAGTGCAGGTCATATAGAATCATAGAGAATTAGGGTTGTAAGGGACCTCAGGAGTCTACCTAGTTGACCTTCCTGCTCAAAGCAGGATCATCCCCAACTCAATCATCCCAGCCAACGTTTTGTCTAGCTGGGTTTTAAAAACCTCCAAGGATGGAGAGTCTACAACCTCTCTGGTTGACTTGGGCATTCATCTATACTTATTTGAACTGTCCAGGCTTTATGAATAAGCAGAAATAAGTTTACTTATACTGTTTAATGATATTTCCAACAACCCTGATCAAAAATATATACAAGTAGGTATCATGGTAAGGAATGTAGCAAGTAGTTAAGGGAAATATATACTTTCTGAGTTTATTCTGAAAAAAATGGGGAAGGATTAAGAGTGGACAGGAATACTTGGATGAATGGTTCTATTTTAACCGATTGCCTAGACCATCACTATAAGAGACTACAGTTATTTTTTTCTTTAAATCTATAAATCCATATTTTAACTGTCAGTCATTTCTAAGGCAAAGCCTAAAATTGTTCATATTATACTAAATTGGTATTTTGAGTGCAAAATATGGATGAACATATAGATGGATTTGAAATGAAAGAAGTTTGAATAGGTATATTTTGGTGTAGTATACAGTCCTTTTTAACTAAATTAAATTTCTCATAAAATGGAAAATTCCATGTTGGTAACACATTATTTAATATTATTTTTTATTTTTTTCTTATTTATAGGATTTAATTCTCACTCTTCCCCAAAAGCGTCCTATTACTATTGTTGTAACTCTATGATACTGCGAAGTAAAAATGAGTGAAAATCATTAACTTAGTCACATGCAAAATGTTATATGTAGTTTTCTTTTATCCCTGATTTTTTTAATATAAAGTAATAGTTATTAGGACTTCAGAGGTGAACTTGAAATAAAAATACTAGATATTCACTAAGAGAATCTAAAGACTGAAATTCTCCAAACTTTGCAACTCTCACCTCAAAAAGAAAATGAATTGACAACAGTTTTAAACAATGAACCACATACACAACTCTTATCTGATCAAATCTCATTGGCTTACATGTCTGGGAGTAGTACATTCATTACTGCTGAACAACTTCAGCTAGTTGCTGATTAACCATATTCTGCATTGATACATTCACTACAAAGACACTGTCCAAATGAAGCAACAGCGAATACATTTATGAGTTCTTTTACTTGATCTCATTTAAAATCCCTGGTGCTCTTAAGGAAATCATGGGATTGAGGAAAATAATGGTAGATTTTAATTTTTTTCCTGTCTTCTGAGATGATGACATCAAGCTGTTCGTTCATTGTAACATTTCTTTTAATCAAATTTTAGAAATAAAATTAGTATTTAAGATTTTGGTTCTCTTTTCAATCCTCTGGGGAAAAAACAAGTTCTTGCTTTGAGATAAAATAGAAAATATTTGGTTTGTTTTAACAACTCATTTCCTTCTGATTAATTTCCTTCCTTGTGTAATCTAATGTCTATTTGGTTGTTTTTCTAGTAGCACTTAAATAGCATAATGATGGCTGCATTAGAAATTACATTTGCTGGCCTCCAAGATGTGGAAAAAGAAATATTTTATCAAACAACTGGTAAGACTCTAGATTTCTCTTAATATCAAGTAAGCATGATTCATTAAGCAGTAACTTCTTTGTGTTGGTTTCTCCAATAGCTAGTTGATTTTTACTCTAAAGCTTCTCAGAGACACTGCAATGACCAAATAGGAAATTTGGCTGCACTCTGTTCATTTGATTACATCTGAGAATACAATAGTAAAATCTCATGGAAGCAATTTCCTCTCCTTTTTTAATTTCTTTTTTTACAGTTCCTTCATCTAAATCTTGAAAACTAAGTAAGGAACCGTACTGCTTAAAATAATGATTAACTACAAAAGATTACAACTGTCTCACAGAAAAATAAAGGAGATGGAAAAGAAGTGCATGTGATCCATCCATCCTTCTCTCTCAAGTATTGTTATCTATTTTTGGTAAACGTCCACCCAGTTTGGATGCCCTTATTAACAATGTTTTGACTGACAGCTTTTGCTTCCCGGTGTTGACATGACTGATGGCTGTGATGTCAAAAAAGAAGAAATAAATGCCATAAAAGTGGCACTTTTGTAATGGGCGCACCAAAAAATCCTTGAATTGCACGGAACTAAAAATAGCAGATGTTTTACCTGTATTAGTTGTATTTTTCCACCAGTATCTTTCCTAGCCAGCTGTTTAGCATAATGATTTAGGGTTCTCTAAGCCCAAATACAAAGGTGGCACTTTGTGAGACCTGTAAGAACATAAAACAAACTTTATCAAGACTCATTTTGTATAGATGACTGTAAGGCATGCAGTGGTTGTCATTCCAAGTGATTTTTTAAAATTACATTTTAGCAACACATATAGTATTAGTGACTTAGTCAAAAACAGTAGAGAAGGCACTTATACCAATGCAGGCTCTAACTGGGTGTGCCTTTAACTAAAAGAGATATATTAGGTTGTAGGAACTACTCCTGGAGAGAATACTTCCTAACCAATAAGATTTGTGTGTGTTTTTAAAGGAAAGAGATAAATTATCTACCTGAAGAGCAAAGGGGCCATTTCTTTTATACAGTGTGTGCCTTTTTAAGTATAAGATGCATTAGGCAATGTAAAAACTCTTGGGCTTTTGTGTGTGTTTAAGAAAGAAATAGAAACACTTTAGCCTGTGATGCCCATGAAGAAAATAGTTGCTCAGTGATATGTTAAGGGTATACATATATGAACAAAGAATATGTATAAACATTTAAGTTAAAAAAAGCAAATATATGTCTTCTAATACATAACTGTACATATGCCAATTTCTTGTTCTTCAATCAATTTTTTTAATTAATGAAATATTTCTGCTACAGAACAAGACCCCAATCCTAAATGGGATAAATGATAAAAGGAAGAACATTTAAACTGAATTGATGTCTGGTTGTTTTCAACACAAAGATATCTTTTAACCCTGAAAGACCAACTCAGCAGTCAGAGTGAAAGCCTGGCTCTCTTCAAATTAATTAGTTTTAATCCTGAAGTCAGTAGATTGAGATTTTGACCTTGATCTTTTATTTTAAAAAGAACAAATCTTTTTAGTTGGGAAAACACTGATACACATTACTACAATGTGGCAGTTAGGTTATGTCTATGCTGAAAGTTTAGTCATACTCCATGTCTTACCTGAAGACTATCTACAATATAACCTTTCATAGTTCAATCCCTAGATATAGTCTAGAAAATCCTGGAAACTCTGCTGAATGAGCAAATAGAAGGATCGTCTTGTCCCTGCTTGCCTCCTAGCCCAACTTTTTTCAGTATACTGGCACCTACCTGGACATGGAGACCTCCTGCACAGGAAGTCTGACAGTAGTAGTCCAGTAATCCCTTGTTCTTGACTTTTAGTCCTTTGTACCCTACTTCCTCCTTCTCCTGTGCTGAAGAGAGGCAAATGGTCTGTTCATGAGTTCCTAGAAAAGCTCTGTAAAGGAATCTAGGCTATATCTTAGCACCATGCTCCAGAAATAAGTAACACAGGATAGCTCTGGTATGAGGCAGTAAGTACACACGGTACAATAGTTCACATGTTTGTAGTTCAATGACCCAAACTTTTTGGCCCTCAGGGGCCAGATCTGGCCTGTGCATCCAATCTGATACATGGTGCTATCTCAACCAGAGCCCAATCCATCTGTCTGGAAATAGCCTATCTGGGGATGCAACCATTTAGGCCTGGATCCCTGTCCAGTTGCGCATGAACAGCCTGGCTGTGAATAAATGGGAATTGCCTACCCAGGGCCCAATCCTGCTCAGATATATCAGGCCCTGGCCAGGCCATTCCCAAGCAGCTGCTTTGTGTCCTGGCTAGGCTCCATATGGCTGCAATGAGCTTTTGCTGGGCCATTTCTAATCCCATGACCAAAAAAGACTCGGGGATCATGATTGACCACAAGATGAATATAAGCCACCAATGCAATACTGCAGATGGCAAAACAAATAAAATCCTGTCTTGCATCTACTGATACATCTCAGGCAAAACCCAAGATGTCATCCTTCTGTTTTACTTGGCTTTGGTGAGGCCACAGCTGGAGTACTGCATCCAATTCTGGGCTCCACACTTTAAAAAAGACATAGATAAGCTTAACAGAGTCCAGAGGAAAACCACAAGGTCAAAAGAGCAGGCCTTATGAGGAGAGGCTGAGAGGCATGGGACTCTTCAGCCTAGAGAAGCATAGCCTCAGGGGGTACTTGGTGGAAGCCTCTAAGTACATAAGGGGTGTGCATCAGGATCTGGAATAATGTCTGTTCACCAGGGCACCCCAAAGGAAGACAAAGTCAAATGGTTACAAAATGTTGGAAGACCATTTTAGACTGGACATAAGGAAAAACTTCTTTACCATCTGAGTCTCCAGAATCTGGAGTATAGTCCCCCCACAAGTGGTGCAAACACCTACTCTGGACACATTCAAGAAGCATGTGGATGATTATCTTGCTGGGGTCATTTGACCCCAGCTGACTTCCAGCCCTTTGGGCGGGGGCTGCACCCAATGATCTCACAAGGTGCCTTCTAGGTCTAATGTCTATGAAATCTGTTAAATTGATCAAGCCATGTGGGAACAGAGCCTGATTGCTTCCCACGGGGGGTGGCTTAGCTAGGGCCAATCTGGTATTGTGAGACTTGGAAACTTAAGAGTATGGGAATGGTAGCAATGTTAATTGTCATTGCAATGTTAATTGTCATTGCTTCCCCACTGCCAAATTTCTGGATTCATGGGAACACTCATAAGTGTCACTGTATGGCTCTGCAGGCCAAATGTGGCCTACAGGCCAGGGGTTGAGTACTCCTGTTCTAATTGATTGGTGACGAGCATGGGGTCAACACTAAACATTAGTGGAGCTACATCTTTATTGGGTGAAAAGGACATTTACTTATATATATACAAATATTGTCAAAACTGTAGAAATTAACCATGAAAGGCCAGATTTTCGAAGTCACATTCAGGTGTTTCAAGATATAAATTGATGCCTATTGGCTCTTCCAAGACTCCCTAAGCAGGTTAGGCACCTAGCTGACATGCACTTAAATAGGTGTTAAACATTTAACTTGTTAGGCTTTATCAAATATTCTACTAGGCAGCTGTCCTCAAGCACATAATTACCATTGAAAATCTGGCTGTAAGATCCCAAGTGAAATCCTGCTGAATTTAGTTGACTAAAGAGCAAAAGAAGGGTTGCTTTAAGAGGAGGGTTTTGAAGAGAAAATATGCTGGTTAACAAAGCCTTCTTCCTAATTTTTCTTTTTCCTTTTTTAAAGTGATCAGCACCCAGGAGGACAGAAGGAAAATAAATTTTGTAATTCAAAAAACAACCACCAGCAAAAGAACATTGCAGTCTGTGAGTACCACGCCATATAACAAATCTCAGTTTTATGTTCCATACATGGAAAAATATTTTGCTTTCTAAAAGAACAGGCAGAAGAAAAATGTATAATTAGCAAACCTTAGTTTGCACCTTACCTCAACTGGGGATTCTTATACCAAAGTGGCTTAGCTGATATACTGGATCCCAGAGCAAAGTCTAACTTGTCTAGGTAAATTGGCTTCATATTAGGGTAAATTACACAAGAGCATATTATATGCTTGTGCAGCACATCTAGAATAAGGGTCTGCAGAGACAGTGGTTTAGTTGTACCAATGCAAAAGCTTCTCGCAAAGATGACACCTAGACATGTAGTTTAAGAAAAAGTTTAATTGAAAGGACTTAGTGAACAGCACACACAGGGCAAATCTAAGTATGCTAGGTTTGCCTACTGTGCACCTATGACTGCATCATCATCATAATCACTGCTCAGTTGTCTGAACAAGGTGACACTAAGGGGATAAAGGGTGATTGTGTGTAGAGTGTCACAAGGGATTATGAATATGGAGAAGGAGAAAAAATATAGAAGAGAGATGTGGTCTGACACTAGAGAAAACCTTGAACTGGCAGCATATGTATAAGAATAGAAGTAATTTTCTGTTACAGGAAGGAAGTATTTGGCACAATATTATTCAGGGATATCAAATATAAGTTTCTCCCCATTGTGCTTTAGATCCTAGGAAGAAGGGGAGTGAGGCTATTATTTTCAACTTCAGGAAGCCTGGAAGAATGACTGTGAGTACTTGTGCAAAGGTAAGATGAGACAGCTGCCCAGATCTCTACTCTTTGTGCCTGGCAATTAGTGTGGCCAAGGTTTGCTGCTTGGCAGGAGCTTGAGCAGGCCTGATTTTCCCTGCCATATTTTAGGATTCAAATTTCTGTCCTCTTCCTTCTCCAAAACAATATGACTATTGACAGATCTAACTTCAGTAGCACAGATGGCATCTCTAGCCATGAAAATAGGTCCATACATTCAGGATAAAGCACTGAACCATTTCCAAGGAAAAGGCTTTTGCTTTTGCTCATTGTCTTTTTATCATAACAAAAGACCAAGCATATGGGAAAAAAGTAAAATTCCTACATCCTAGGACAAGAGAACAGGAATCTCCACAGCAAACTGATGATGTTACAGGATCTAAATGACTTGGGCAGAGCAATTAAACACTCTAGTGGTATATAGCTGTTATAGGAAACATCTTCCCAGATACAGATGATTATGCTCTGGAAGAGGCAGATAGAGCATGTTAGAGTCTTGTTACACATTGCACTTTGAGCTCTTCAGATGTTGATCTGTGTAGTGCTAGCTCAAGCTTGGAGCAGTCATACCTTAAGGCTAAAAACCTTCTCCGGCTGTCCCTCACCTGCACAGCTGTGACTTGCCACTAGAAGGCAGGTGAGTAGCGGGCTAAACTAGGAGCAACAGCTGTGAGTTGCCACTAAGGCTAGGGACAGAAGTTACACATAAACTGATTTCGGTCTTCAGAAACTAATTTAAACCTGTAACAGAACAGAAGTGCAGTGCACATAAACTGGTTTCAAAATGACTGAAACTGGTTTAAGATACACCTGGTTGAATATAGTATTAGACTTAACTGATTTAAGTCAAACCAGTTTCTGAAACTTCTGTCCCAGACCCCTTCCTGGTTTAAGCTAGGTTCAAATCCCCCAGCATCCTAGCATGGGCTGCGTGTTCACTTCCTATTCCTGCTTCCGCCTGAGATTTGCAGCAGCAGGATTCTTCAGGGTTGGTCATCATTTCCTCTTCCTGCTTCCAGGTGCCTCTGGGATTTGTACATGATCAGAGCCAACAGGACTCCACAGGGTTATTCCTTCCTGATCAATACATGCTTGCTTCAGAGAAAGGACTATTGTTCAAGTTTTTATTAATTCAATGTCACTACTTTTTTCCCCACTCATCCACTCCTAAGCCTGGCAGGTGCTGCCCCAGCCTCCCTCATGCCCTGGCAGACCCTCCAGCTAGCTCTGGGATGGTGCTTGGCCATGTCGCCTCCACTGGAGTAGGGATGGGGGAAAAGCCTTGGAGCTGGTAGACTAGGAAGTGCACTCTAGTACCCCCCACACACATACAGCTTCTGGTTTGAGCCACTGAAGTAATGTACCTGCGTTTCCTAGATCAAAAGCGAATGTCTGTCCTCTTACTTGCCAGTTCAATCTCTGAAGTTTAGACTAACCTGCAAAGACTGAAGTGATTCAGCCTCAGGCTTTTTGACTGTCTGTACTTAGCCTAAAGGGCTGTTGAGCCAGGACAGACTTCTATCCCTGCTTTGCGTGGGGGTGTTGGAGAGATGGATTACTGTGGCAGGAACATGAAGCTGGGAGGGGGAGATTTAATGAGATGGAGGTGGGTAATGACATGGGAGGTGGAAAGGAAATGAGGATGGGGGATGGGTGGTGAAATGAAGGAAGTTAGCCAATGACATAAAATGAAAAAAATTATACAAAAAAAGAGAAGAAACAAAGAGGAAGTATATTAAAGAAGGGCTCATGTTTTAATAAATTGGGATTGGGATTGGGATTGGGATTGGGATTGGGATTGGGACTGGGATGTGGGGGGTTCTGGTCAACCTTTCCAGCATGCTGGGAGGTGGAGACAATGAGGGTAGGTGCCTTTGGAGGAGCGACTGCTGCTTCCCCGAGAAAGAACTCCCAGGTCATGGGGACCTGATCTGGCCTCTTCTTTGTTCCCCAGCCACCCCTCCTGGACCCCACTCTCAGACCCATCTGTCACCTGCAACCTGATTAGCTGGCATGTTCTCTGCAGATTGTTTGCACAGGGTTGCACCCCCAGGGATGGGAGGTAAAGTTAGCTTGGGACCAGAATTTCCCCCTGGGCAATAGAGTTCAAGGGGTAGAAAGTTTGTCTACACAGAACAGGGAACAAAACAGGGAGGGGACTCTACATTCAGGGATGATGAAGGACTGCAGCTTGGATGGCTCATCTGTGGGGAGTGGCCTTACATTAATTGAACATGAGCTGGGTAACACAGATCAGAGATAAACCTGCCCTGGAGTGGTGTAACTTTAAGTGTGTGTATAACTAGTTTCAGGCGTTAACATGTGGACAGTTCAAGGGTTAAGAGGTCTAGGAGCTGCCTAAAATTAATGTGTGACAAAGGTCTAATAGTAGCACTTTGAAATTATTTGTGTGAGAGTAATAATGATTTGTTTCAGAGCATGCTTGTGTTTCTGTTTCTAAGTGAAAGTAGTGCACATCACTGGATCTATTCATCTCCTACTTTCCCTCTAAAGAAAACACTAGCAGTTTCCAGATGGTCTCTTTTCCTAAGCACACTCATATTTCACATTACACTGAAATCCATACAGCTATTCAATCAGTAGGGAATTTCCTTGGATTCTACTTTCATCAGCATTAATAAAGCATAAGGGGATGTTGATAAGATAGTGGAACTTGTACTATTGAATGAACAAAGAATATATCCACATTTCCTCTAACAGAAAGATCATTCATATTCCTATTAAGATTTAAACTCATCCTTTATTTACAATTACTGTAAAAAATCATGACTCAGACTGAAGTAACAAAAAAGCAGTAGAAGTAACAAACTCCAAACCTGAGAGGTAAATGCAGGTAAAACACATTAGCTTCCTGAACAGCTGAGATGACAAAAATTGAGCACTTGAACATGGACAAAAGAAAAATAAAACTTAGAGGTTTTAGAAGGGTTTGAATTAAACATGGTCAATAATAATAATATAGTAAGTTTTATCAACCTCCCAAAAAGTTTTCAAAGTTGCATTGATTTCAGTTAATCCTTTCAAATTAAAATCTTTCAGGAGAGCTCAAAATGAAATTGAGTATCCAATATCCTGTTGAATTATTTTCCTTCAGTTTGGAGGTGTTTGTTCTGAGCTTCTCTGTAGTCAGGCACAAGTCCTATGTCATCTATGACTGGCACATTGTTTCTATTTGGCTCAGTTTGCCCAACTACTTGCACGCAGAAAAAGCAGACTACTGCTTCTTGCATCAGCGTTTCTGAGATAATTCCTGCAGTGCCAAGGTTACAGGGACTCTTTCTCTAAACCCTAGGTATGAGCAATAGCCATTTAACCCATTGATTTCACCTCTGAACCTTAATGAGGCTTGCTTTTCCTTTTCAAGTGGAAAAAAAGGAACTTTAGAGCAGCAGTTTCTCAGTCGCCAAAAGTAAAAGCCTACTTCTGATGCCAGTTCAAGTGGCTATGTCATCCCATTACTTCCACAGCTGCAATTTAACTGAGTTGGTGGATCAGGGAGAGTATAACATATGGCTGCCACAAGTACTCTTTTGCCATAGAGCACATTAGTGTGTGAAGCAAAAAGCAAGTTTCCAGAGATGGCCTAAGTGAGAAGCTCTTCAGCATGAACAGCTTGAAATGAAGAAAAAAAAGAACCAGCAAAATCTGCTTAGCCTGAGGCAGACAGCTCCTCTGAAAAGGAGTATTTCCCTGGGGTCACCTGACTATGCAGGAGGCAGGAAGAGGTGATGGTTAGTGCATTTTCATTTCCATTACCTCACAACGATTCTCTTACAGTGCCTGAGCTAAAGTAGGAAGTCACTGGCTAGAAACCATGAGTTTTTAACATTATTGTGTCATTCTACCATTTCATTTATTGAATCCTATCTGGCTGATACTAGTAGTCAGAGGTAATACTCTACAAAGTGGTATCACAAAGACAATATGTGATGGCTTCTGCATGTTTTATGCTGTCAAAGGAATTTCTGGTGGAGAATACAAAGCTATCACAAATTCTTTCTTTCCAGAAAGTGGCTAAAATAAAGCATTTGTGGGGGGGAATCTGACAGACATGACAGATGAAATCATCACCTGTGATCATTCACATGACCATCGCACTACCAACACTACTGCAGATGGGAAGGACCGCAATGGGTACTTCTGGGGGAGAGAGCAAACTTGAGTTACCGGGAGTACTTCAGAATGGTTCCTATTGCCTCACTCCAGAAGAAGAGCGACTTCTGCTACTAAAGCAGAAAGGAGGTTGGGAAGTATATTCTTTAAATGTAATTGACTCACATCCTCTATTGGCAGCTGAGGCAAAATGCGTGACCAGCAATGTGTCAGCCAGCTGTCACCTAACTCTCATGCCCACCATAAAATGTCTATTCAGTAACTCATTTTAGTGCACAGGCAGAAAAAGTGTCCCAGAGATGCCCATCAAAGGAAGGTAGCAAGACTTTTGCTTACCAAAATGAAAAGACCTTGGCTTTCTAAGTGCCTTGCCCTGCTTAATAGAGTGGACAACAGCAGCAGCCAGTTGGCAGACTATGATGCATTTGTCACAGGTGGGGGTGACTGATAAGGGGGAGATTTGTAAGGGGATTTTTGCATATTAGGTCACAATGGAGGTGAGAAAAGAGGTGGAAGGTGTGTGACAAAACACATCTTTATCTCTGCTTATTGTGTTTTCTTTACAAAAATGTGACACATTAGGATTGATTACTATTGCTCTATAAGCATAAAACATACACAATTCCACATGTATTTTTGGGTCTTATTCTAACTTTAGTTTGGGAGGCACAGAGTATATGAGCAGAGCATATGAATGGAATATTTGCACAAGAAGATTATGAAATCCTCACCCAAAAATCACTTCACCTTCTGGTAACCTCACCCAAAAAGCAACAGTAGAAGTTTTGCTTTTTGCCAGATTGGATGCCTTGTTCTGTTTTTGATAAATAACCCATTCATGAGGATGGGCCTATCGTTTAAAATCTGCCCAATCTGTTCCATGTACTCTGTATCTTTGCCTTGGATTCTGAATCCCTTGTCATTGCCTGGCTCTCAGTATCATTGGAGCATATGAGCCTTCTTATTGTCCCTAAGGAAGGAGTAGGTATTTTGGATAAAATACATTATTTATTGATGTGGACAAGTATCCAATCACAACAGGAGTTTGTTAAAAATGAATAATCATTGGGTCCATAACAATTCCTTAAGAACATTTTTAGGACTATACAGATAATCAGTGATCACAGATACCCCAATGGTTTATCCAATGAAGGAGGAAGAAATGCTATATAAAGCATAGTTTGTTTGTGGGATATAACAAACATAATACACACAAGTGCACAAAATGTACATTTATGAGTCATCAGGAGACAGCAGTATTGTACCCCGCTGTAGAATATCCTGATGTCCCCATCATGTTTGTATTTGTACGGTTCCTGGAATTCTGATTGTCTATAAAAAATCCGGTATGCTACCCAAGCCTCCTGCTACAACAAATGCAGTATTGCAAGGATATTTATCCCTTTTTCCCCCTCCTAAGCCTCCCCCCAGCCCACATCTACCAGGGGCTAGATAGCTTTTACCTGAGGCAGTTTATCATCACACATGGTCTTTGATAGTAATAAGCACAGAATATCAACCCAACAGATATCCCAGTAATATCACCTTTTACCATTCCCAGGGAATCTTTCTTTACCTGGGAGTTTTCTTAACCAGGGAAGGGTCCCCAACTCTCTACTTCCACTGAGTCCAGGTTGGGGGAAGTCAACAGGTAAGTTTCTCCACTTTCTATGCTTCTAACTCAGCTAAGTCCCTGTGTCCTCCAATACCATGGAAGTCAGTCCTTTCTGGTTCAGGAAGTTTAGCAAACAAGACTCCTGCAGCTTCACACATTCCCCCTATCCAAGCTAATTGTTTTTTTCTTGAATTATCGTTCTCTATTTATTAGCCCTACCTAGGTCCTTTTCCACTCAACTAACCAGGTTTAGACCTGCATCTGTTCTGTTGCAGGGGTGTTAAAACACTTTACTAAAAGGGTCCATGAAAAAAAGCCTTCAAGTGACCACTGAGAGAAGTAAATAACAGCTTAAACTATCAATAACTGAAAGATAACAAGCTGAAAGTTAAGGATGGCCTTTGCCTCCTCCATTGGTTGAGTGTGCAAGTTGATTAATGAATTTTTGCTACTGCGCATTAAATTTAGAACCTCTAGTATGAGGTACTAGCTAAATGCACATTAGGCTGCCCTAACACATAGTAGCAAAAGAGCATACTTTTTTAGTGATGCTTGATGTGCCTAACCTAATTTTACTGTGCATTTGCATAGTAGCACAATTTTTGTTGTGACGCTCTAGGGCACTTACATGCAGGAAGACTGCTCTGACACTCTGTAGTATACTCGCATTGGAGCAGATTCGATTAATGTTGATCACAGAAATGAATGCACTCCAGCAGCCTCCAGTGTCATGTATATCAGTGTCCCCACACTGAAACATGGTGGCAGGATGCTTTGAACTAAAGCTCGTTGAACAAGCTTTAGTTCAAAGCACCCTGCCACCATTTTTTCAGAGCGGGGATGCTGATGTTATGTTCAGGAACTTTTAATTAGCATGGCTTGCTAATTAAAGTTCTCCCCCTCCCCCTCCCAGAGTATGTCTGTAAATGCCCCTAAAGCATAGTAGGGTTCAGGAAACCATTTCCTATATGAATGAAATACAGTACTTTTCTTCTAAGCACATATAACATTCTGGATAAGCTAAACAGAAAGAGATAGTATTGGCATACATCACAAGTTTGTGTGTTGGATTTGATTAGTGCTGACATTGCTTCCAGCACAAAGTATGCATGGTCAGGTATATACGTTGTGCATATTTTTTGATTTGTCCACTTCTTGAATTGGCTTTTGCAGTAAAAACTAGCATACAATGTCTCATTAATGTACTCAAGTGAATAACTGCTTACAGTTGTTAGTCCAACGAAACACAATAATGCTAAATAGAGAGTAATAATATACAAGCATGAGACTTATCTAGATACCGTCTGTTTTTCTATATTTTCATGAGATGGAGTTCTATTTTCTACTATGTAACAAAACCTGAAAAGAAAAAAAGACTGGGCAAGTATATTGGTTGTCAGACTCTTATATTATACTTCCATGGTGGACCCATTTGAAGTGTTGTGCAAAAATCTGCAGTGCCTTAAAAAAAAAAACAGCTAGAGACATGAGGACAAACACAGCTACTTTGAGTTAAATATTAAGACTTAAAGAGTTAACTCAAAGACAGAATGAGCACACAGGAGAACTTTGCTGCAATGAACAATACCAAGCCAAATCAAAGAAGACATTGTCAAGAATGATCAGCCAAATCAAAATGGAAGAGCTATTGCACAGTATGATCCAAGCCATCTGAAATCAGTATGCATCGGCATACATTCTAATTGACTTCTACTTTTCTGTAAGCACCCAGGTAAATAAGAGCTGGTGGAAAGAAGAGTGTTACATTGCTGCAAACAAATGCTATCTCTTTGGTTAGTACTCAGGCAGGTATCTTGAATATACTGCATGTACTCTTCCAGCACCCAGCACTACCCCAGTTATCATTTAATAGTTCAGGTAATGTAATTCAAAGCATAACATCCAAGCTCTGGAAAAGTAACTAAACAATATATACTGATGGAAACAATCAAAAACTGATGATGTTTGATAATAGTTGTAGGGAAAGGAACACTTCTGTTCTTGTAGCACAAAAGAAAAAAGAAAGGAAAAATAAATCACAAGCAATTTCTCTCAGATCACTGAGGAAAAAAATGTGTGGGAGAAGAATAGGTAGAACAGAGGGACATATGAGTGGGAAGCAGTGAAATCCAGCTATTCACTGCTCTCTGTCTGAAAACACAACTTCAAATGCAGCTTTACTAATCTGGTAAAAATATACAAGTTTTCTCATCTCATGTAGATGTATATGATCAAGTACACCAAATTAATGCCAGTTTAGGAAATACAATATGGTATCTCAATTTGTTTTTCATTCATATTATTTCTCTGTTAGTACATTTCATCTTGTATGACAAATGCCTGTGAATAATCAAGCACTCAGGGCATACACTGGTCATTAATACTGACCAGCCTATGACAGTGTGTGCCCATGAAACATTGTTGTGGCAAGGAGTTGAGTGACAGGAATTGGTGTTAATCAGGAGCAGAGAAAGCAGTTCTTCATTGATCAATTAGAAGAAAGTGGGAGCACTGAGGTTTAGTCTACTTCTGCCCCTGTAGACTTACTGCATATTTTAATACAATTGCATACAAGCAGGCATTCATTATCCTACTAAAAATGGCATCTCCGTGCAAACAAAGCTTCCTTTTGTGCTGAAGGACAATGGATTAAATACTGGAAGGATTTTATTATGTGACAGGATAAATAAACAGATTACAGGAAAAATAAACCTACAAATATTTTATTGAGAGAATTTGGCTCACTAGGTATCTGAATGTTTTGTGCATAGGAATCTCTAACCAAGCACTGAATTCTAATTAACTTTTGTAGTCAATTCATTCTGGATTTCACAATGGCAGTAGTTAATGCTCTATGGTTCAACAGTTTATTGAGTCAGGAGAAAGTAAGTCACTCAAATTTTGGGAAGAGATTACATTCTGCAAGTACTTGTGAAGCCACTAAAATCTATCAAATACAGCTTAGCAGGGAAAGTATTAATAGAAATTCTACTGTAAACAGCACATTGCTCTCATTTTACATTCCATTGTTATGTGAAGTTAGAAAGGTTTTTCTATGGGTATATAGAAAAATTCCGAGATTAGCATATCGTTTCTCAATTTCTTTTATGCATCACTTGATATGTTTTAGAAACTAACAACTAGAGCTATTCAGTTGTGTTTCATGGAACCTGACATAACCACATACATGAAAGTTTCATGTGGAATCTAAATCTTGGTTCAGTGCTGTTTCTCTTGCTTTCATTTTCCAATGGCAAAACTGCTAGAAATACAGTCCTGCAAAAACATAAGGCTAGCAAATTGACTAACCAGGATCTTTCAACTGAACTACTTTGTTTTATTCAGTGGGAAAGGACAGTTTTGTTCTGGGACTTTTGGTTCAACAAGAAGCAAAGTGCCACATAGCTCCAAAGATTAGCTTGTATGCATACAATGATCTACTCTAGTGTTTTCAGATTTGAGAGATGTTGGTATCTTGGTTGTATTACATGCTTATCTTCTGCAGGAAAATCAGCTCATCTTCTGATGTGTGCTGTGTAAGGTTCAGAGATTGCATTGAATACAAGGTACTTGAGAGGGAGTCCCTTGTAAAACACTAATTTCAAATGCCACATTTCCTTTTTATGAACTTAAGGCACTTAAAAGAGCAGTTCCCACCACTGTATCTTAATAGTCTGACAAATTGTTTCACCAATGTCAAGCTGTAAGTTAACAGCACTAAATACAGTTTGGGTTAGACTCTGCATTCATTTTCAGTAGGCACTTTATTATTTCAACAACTGTTCACTCATCCACAGTATTGGGGATAACGGGCACTAGTGAGCTAGACAGGACCTCGCATGTCTGAATTCAAGCTTCACTCAAGTATAGCTTGTGGCTAGTTATTACTATGTCAGGAGTCACATGTCTAGCAAATACAGAGTTGATATGCATCATCCCCTGTTTAGCTATATTATCTTTCAGCAAGCCTGTCCCAAAGAATTGGGAATAATAATTTAGAATAAATAACAGAAAAGGAGTGAGAAGGAGGACCCACCCACCTTTTGTATTAACAGTTTCCAGGCACTGAAGTAGAATCAAGTAGGATTGCATTTATGCACTAATAGGTGGAATAGGATCCATCCCATAGTTTATTTCTAGTTGGTATAGGTAAAGATGTGCCTATTTTGTTTCATTTGTTCCTGGACTAACACTATGGACTGTTTTGTTTGACTTGGCTTTATTTTTGGCATGTATGAGAAATCCCTTAATGTTCCTTTTCATATGAGATCAGTATAACATGTCTCTATCATTTCCTTAGATTTTCTATCCCTAAATGACATCCATGCATCTTTTTCATATATATTTCTGTAAGACCTTAGGTATCACTATCCTGGTGCATTTGTTCCCTCTATAGGTCTACCTTTCCCTCTGCCTCATTTCTCCTTTCAGAGGTCTTTTGCATCCTCAATTATGTCTGCAGTGCCAAAATTTTGCTGAACCTTCATACAACAATTTGGGCTTAGTGACTTCTATCATTCAGCAAATTCCAATGGCCTTGGCAAGGGTTAATACTGGGACTCTCATCTGTTTGCTTTGGGGACTTGTTTTTAGTTGAATTTTTTTTTTTTATCGCAATCCTCATCTTTTATCAGGGATTCTTTTAGCTCTTCTATATTGAAAGACTGACAGTTCAGCCCCAGCTCAATCAGATTCTCTTTCATTTGTCTGTACCATCAGGTTTAAAACCTATTTTTCTTGTTTAATTTTTACTTGCAGTGTGGTACTTTTCAGACGTTTGCAACATTGGTTCATAATTAGCCCTTTCAGCCTGAATTAACTGAAAATTGTTAAACATATTAAATAATTCAGAAACTACTAATGTGAGCAGGGCCAGTCCAACCATTGTGAGCAGGGCTGGTCCAACCTACTATTGTGGACAGGGCCGGTCAAGGGGGGGGGCGTCATAATTATATGTGGAACAAAATAACAGGAACATCATTCTAAATAACAGCCCTGGCAAGCTGTTATAATTGTGTTAAGGTTAATGAAAAGTGTGAAACATTCAATTAAAAAAATGTTTTTTATTGTTTTATTGTTCATTTTGAATATCAAATAGTACATGTAAAAGTTCGTTCTAGACTACTTACTTTCTTCTATATTGGAAGTGGGGGGGGGAGGGGCCTGGGGTACACAGTTCACCTGGGGTGACAATTACCGTTGGACCAGCCCCAATTGTGAGAAAATAATATCTTTTGACTGTCTTCCTGCCTAATATCACCTTTGCTTGCAATATAAAGCAAAGCACTGCTTAACACTCATATTTTACAAGGGCTTTCACTTTGGTGAACCTTTAACCTACTCCATTCTCCCACTAGATTATTTCTGTTTACTTCTGATACCAGGTGGTGGTCCAAGAATCAGTCCAAGCTCAAGATGTTTAAAAGAGATTCTAATTTATACAGTGACTAGTTCCATCTGCCTCTGTTACAGAACATAAGCTTCTTTTACTCTTGTTCAAGCTTCCTGGCTCTTAAATTAAGCTACTAAAATTCCTAATACCAAATAGTAAAGAAGAATCATGTTAGTAACAGGCAGATGTTGATGAGTGTGATGGGAAGAAATGAAGATATGCTATCCATCTGGGTCAAATACATTAACTGTGTAGATCCCACAGAAAGATTGGATACTAGCCAGGGCTGGCATTTTATTACACTATTTTCAGGTCAAACCCTTGGTAATTTTCTAGAATTCACTAGAAAGCACTTACAATGTACTGGATTTATAAGAGAACGTCTATATTTTCAGATTGCTTAGGAACTGCTCCTTCATAAACTGGTGAAAGTAGTTATAAATCAATTCTGCTAGGTTTAGATTTACACAAATTAGCCACACATTGACTTATACTTAAATGGAAACTGGATCTGTAGCCAATTCACTTTTGGGGTCAATACTGGGGTGATGGGGTGAAATTTAATGGCCTGTGACATACAAGGGGTCAGAGTAGATGATATAATGGTCCCTTCTGGCCTTAAACTCTAAGAATCTATTATTACTCTGAAAAGGACATACATCATTAATAGAGCAGATACAGATTGCAAAAGGAACGATTAATTCATAGCAATGCAAACTAAATCTATCCTCTTTTCCTCCCCCCGCAGATGAGAGAAAAGTTGAGTCATTTTCTCTGTTTCATGTAAGTTGCTCTTGCTTGTGTTTTGTTTTCTGTAACTCATCTATAGTGTATGGAGATCCTGTATAGCTAACGACAACTAATCCCTTAGGATTAGTAATGCTGAAGAAAATGATACACATCACAGAACCCTTTATCTTTTCATGATATACATCTTTGATAAGTATTATTATGGCATACAGCAGGACTAACTGCAGTGTAGTCATGCATTTAAAACACATGTCATCAGTCACTGAAAAGTAGGCCTGAGGGTATTTAAGGCTGAGTGGGTGGGTATTTTTTTATGACATTAATGTGACAATTCCCTTAATCTAGAAGCTGACTACACTAGATGGTTTCCCACAGCTAATGAAGTATATGTGTATTTAATGCAGCCTAAAGAAGGAATAGTTTTCCGTACGGTACTTGTTTTTCTAAATGATCCCACATTTCTCAGTAAGTAACATGCAATTTCTTGAAAGCCACAATGACTGTTGTAAAAGCGTTTCCTTACGGAAGGATAATAGCATGGTTAGCAGAGCTGAACTGTTTTCCCTGCCTAAGAAATCTCACACTTTTCTGCATTCCAGTCAGATTCCATTAGTTTTCATCAGGTACCAAGTCACCATCTGCCAAATCATTCTGCTCCTGCACTGTTTTGTAGCTAGGTGAAAGAGCAGGGGAAAGAAGGGAGGGGCAAGGGGGAGAGCCAGGAGAGAGATAAAGAAGATAGTCAATAGAAGATAAACATGGGATCCTTTGCTTTTGTCCCCACTCCTTTGTGCCAGTCCGGCTGAACTAAGGGATGGAAAGCCATCCTGACAAATTTTCTGAGGATTCTCAGCTCACTTACTGGTGTCAAGGTACATATTCTGCCCAGTCATGCCCCTCCCTCAGTGTAATATTAAATCAAGGGATGTGATGAGAAGTGGTATAATTAAGAGACTGTGAACCAGCAGAAAATATTCAAGGGTGCTCTAAGGCTTTGTTGCACCAGGTATGACAAACAAACAATTGTTATCAACAGGATCAGTAGTTAGGAAGTAAAACAAAGGTGTGTAGAAATCCACCTTTATCCTCTCTCTCTGAGGTGTCAGATTTTAGCCTTTTAACTAAACCTGATTAATGGAGTAGGCCTGGCTTCCAGTAGTGACATTATTACTCCTATCTGGCCCCAGTTACCGACCTGGGTGTGGCTGCTTAGTTGATCTCCCACTATTCCAGATGTTGATCAACAGGACAGATGCTTCTCTGTCCGGCTTCTGGGCCTTGCCTGCATCATTGCCTAGTTTCTAATTTAATTTTTTACCCCTGTCTCATGACTCTATTTTGTATGCTTGCTTACTTGCTTTGTCTGCTCCTAACTCCTTGGCTTGCGATTCTCGAGTGTCATGCCCAAACAGTTCAAACTCTAGTGAACCCCTGGGGGAGCCTGAGTAGCCTCTTTAGAAGCAGCAGCAGAACTACAGTCTTCCTCTAAGCAGTAAAAGTATACTTTAGTTGTGTCCCATCAATCGTGGATGTATGACTCTCAAATGAAAGTCCAGACCCTTCTGCTTCCCTCAAAGGTACATAGGCAGTTCTTGGCCATGTTTTCCCAGATCCATGCAGGCCATCCCTGAAAATGAGTCCCATCCCTAGCCAACCATGAAACTGAGACGACCCAGAGACCCTGAAGCCCTGGAACCTAGCAACATGAAAGCCTAGAAGTCCAAAAAATCTTGAAACCTAAATTTTGGATGTTGCTACATTTCTAGGGTTCTTGGAGAGCAGCAAAAGGAAGGGGCTAATGTCAGAAGTCAGGGCAGCAGGCAAGCCTTGCCTCCAGTTTGCTGTGATTACCAGATTGCCAGTGACCTAACTACTCCATCTGGCTGCAGCTACTTCAGGGACTCGGGGAAAGTCTGTTCACCAGGGCCCCCCTTGGAGTCACCAGGAACAATGGCCACAAGCTGAGGGAGGATAGGTTTAGGTTGGATATTAGGAAGAAC
>NW_017728949.1:26705302-26755308 GCF_001723895.1 Crocodylus porosus | reverse complement strand
CTCACCTTCCCTGGAAATCTTCAAGAGGAGACTGGATAGGCACCCAGCTGGGGTCTTATGACTCCTGCCACCCCCAGTACTCCTTCCTCCCCATGGCAGGGGGTTGGACTAGATGATCTGTCTACGTCCCTTCCGACTCATTGATTCTATGATTCTATGATACTTGTATAGGTGTGGCTGCCTGGATATAAGCACCTTCTCGGTGCTATCTTGAATATATCTTTCCAATATTCCAGAGCCTACTCAACAGGACAGATACCTCTCTAGTTGACTCCAAGCTCCTAGGCCTTTTCTGAATCCTTGCCTGGTTTCTAGTTTAATTCCTCACCTCCTGGCTTGCGATTCCTCTTAAGACCCTGGCATGCTGATCTTGCCTGTTCTTAACTCCCTGGCTTGTATCTCTGGTGTCAAGTCCTAACTGCCCACATCCTGGTCATTCCCTTATACTCTTCTTGGAAAAATGCCTCATTATTAGGTATCTGCCAAATAGGCCATTTTTCAGGATCAGGGCTATGGCTGTATTTAATGTGGTTTGAGTCCATCTTTGGCATAAATGTATGCTATATTAAGACCAAGCTGTAATCCTGATGAGAATGAGTGATTTCTAGCATAATACATAACGTAGCCCTAACCAAACTATGGGATCAAAGCGTTTGAGTCGCAGAAGTATCCGTAGTTTTGAGAACAGTTGTGTTTTAGCAGGCCAGAAACATGCTTTGCAAACACTTTCAAATATTTGTAGTGCACTGCAGTTTTCTTATGAGATATGATAATAACACCCAACGGTGTTCTCATGGGGAATGAAATTACAGGGTGTTATCACTGCAGTTGCAAGTAAGATAAGTGCAGTATGGTCTAATCAGTGGAGATATTAAAACAAAACAGCTTAACTACTGTGTATTGTTCACTTAGAAAAAATGTGCAGTCTTAACAGCACATTGTTTATCTTAGCTATTTTCCTGTGGCTGCATATGTATGTATATGTGTGTTTAAAATAGCTGCTTGTTGAATAATTCTCAGTTTAAGTGAAAGTAACATTTGGAGACAACAGTAAAAAATCTGATCAGGAGCTGCATCAAGCCTGAATCTGGTCTAAATGTCTTTTGCATTACATGGAAGCAAAGCACTAGGCAGCAGTAGTAAGACAACAAAAACATGAAACAACTCTCAAGAAGAGGCATTCTTATCAGTGAAATGCTGCTAAAAATAGCAAAACCTCAGCGCACAGAAACTGCTGTCTAGAGGAAGGTAGGAAGACAGTAGTTCATATTGTCAATGTTTATCCTAAGGTAGCAAAATATCTTCCTGACAAGTACTGCTTATCAACAGTCAAACTCAATTAGTTCCAGGAAATGTTTCTTAGAGAAGCAGGCTTTTTCCTTTATGTATGGGACTGTCTACCATTCATGTCCTATTAAAAACATTAAATATATTAGCTCATTTTACTATACAATGCTGCTTTACCATGCTTCAATTTAAAGCTTTAGTTTATATCTGCTTTTAATTTTATCATGCAATTAACTGAGTTTTCAGAGAGCAAGTAAACAAGTATGACAGGCCTTTATTGCTGGAAATTAAGGTTAATAGACTGTCAAAAGAACACAGAACAACAGACAACTATTATGCCATTCTTTCTTCCATTACAAATAAAGTAGATCTTTTCTATATAACACTGGAATAGACTCCTTTTTTTCATCATTCTAAGCAAAACAGAAAAATCTTTTAAATATAAAATTACAAAATCCAGTAAACAGCTCAACCTTTTTTCACATACACTATATTTATTTTTTCCTATTCTTAATATGTAAGAGTGAAAGGTTGGAGAGGAGGAGGGGAACCTAGAATTTGGAATATTTTGCATTTAGCTGTGTAAGCTCATCTTTATTATATGCAGATATGATAGCAATTCATCAGTTCTCAAAGATATGCACATACTTAAATCATGGCGGCATTAATTCCACTACAATAAATTCAAAAACATCTTCCCAAATGCAGGTTATGTCCATTAGATATCAAGAAAAAGGTATTTTTTAAAATTAAATGACATTATCCATGGGCCAGTATAATTATTTTTCAGAACTGAAATACAATCTCTGAGGATGGAGAAGGACCATAGCTGCAGCAGACAGTTTGAAGTGATTCAAACTCTGGAGAATGTACCTTACTTTCTTCTTCTTTAGTGTGGCTTCTTGCTGTCCCAGGTAAAGAATACAAGCAGTTTATTGTAATTGATAGGGAAATGATATTTGCACCATCCTACAGAAATTGCTCAGGCCATATACATGAGAGGTCTGTCAAGCCCATGGGAAGAGGGAAGACAAACTGGAGTTTGTGTGTCTGATGGGAAATACAAATTCCAATGGCTATTTTCCCACACTGTGCCTTTGTTCTCAAGAAGAGCAGTCCATCAAAGCTTTCTGTATAGGCTGAGGGATGTCTTACCACCTGGGAGCAATGAGTATCCTCAAGTAAATGAGTTATTAAGGGGGAAAAGAACCATTCCTCTGCAGCTGGCAACTTCCTCTTCCTTCCATCCCCAAATGTCATCTGCAACAAGGATCCATGGGAAAGTAAAGAAGGGGTTGTCACTTTCCTTTATCTGCCCCTGCCTCTATTTCAGTATGTCCTCATCATTTTAGAGATAAAAAGCTACCAAGGAATGTGGCATGAACAACTAGTGCCTCCTGAGACTGGGGGAGGGGGGCACCATGGCGATGAGCAGCGAGTGGGGAGTGCCTACAACTGCCAGCGATAGTGTCAGCGGCAATGAGTGGCAAGTGGGGACCGCCCACAGCTGCTGGTGTTGGTGTCGGCAGTGGTGAATGGTAAGTAGGGACTGCCTGCAGCCACCGCCGGCAGTGTTGGCAGTGGTGGGGGTGGCGGATGGCAAGCGGGGACTGCCTGCAGACACCACCAGCCATGTCAGTGGCGAGTTAGGAGCAGGTAGCAAGTGGTAACCTCCAACAGAAGCCGGCAGCGGCTTGAGCAGTGGCCAATCTCGGGGGGGGGGGTACGTACCCCCAGTACGCCCCTATGCATCGCCTATGGAATGTGGGCTGTCAGTTGGGAGCAGTGGAGGTGAAGGGGAAGAGTGTTTCCCTCTTTACTGTAATAGGGCAGGCTGCCATTGTGTCTGTGCTTCCTCTTTCAGTAAAGAGGTAGGCCCCCTTCAAGTTTCCAGTGGCTGGACACCAACAGTAGAAAGAAACTAGGAACCTTTCACCCCAAAGTCTTCCCTCAGCCTCTGTTACACCCATCCCTTCTCTCTAACACTGTCAGGGACATTTTCTGCCCCATGACTTCTGCTTACCCAGGGAGCAAAAACAACCAGGCCTCAAATACCAATGTGAGCATGCTTTTCACATTTCCACCTGAGCGATAACATCCAGGGCTCCTCTCTCACTGACAAATATGGATGCACATATCATTGCAGATAGAAAGCCAGAGCCTCACTAAGAGCTACGATATAGGAGCTACCCTTCAGATACTCAATGTTCTCATCGGCTACACAAACAAAATGACTATTTTAGATTCACACAAAAGTGCCAGAAAATTGCATAGCACTACCAATATATGAGAAAATACTGGAGTGCTTAGAGCAATAAATGTTCTGGAAAATAGTTAGTCCATTAATTCCATATAAAATGAGAGAGAAAGATAGACAATCTTAATCAGTGCTTAGAGATTCAGAATCAATAGAGATCTACTAACCATTCTAGTAGGCTTCTATTCTATACGGGCATGTGGGGCACCAACTCATGACACTTAAAATACTGAAATGTAAAGTACATGTACATGGAGGGAATCAGATAATAAAGGAGTCCCATTAGTTTAGGTTTTATCCTTTTTTCTAAAGAGGAATATGCCCTGATATTTGGAGAAGATAGAAGAGGTAGAATTATTAACTCCAAGAGTACTTAAAATAGTACTCAAAAAGAGTACTCAAAATAGCAAACTGACTCGAAGACTATATAGTGGTGGATTCTCCTGTTGTAATTGTTGGTTTGATAGGACTAGTAGAAACAATGTTCAAATTTTAATTGTGTGTATTTGGATGTACTGCTGTTTGGGATATCTGAGAGGTATATTAGCTTTTGTAAAGTATGTACTATGTGGCTGTACAATATTCACCATAATTGAATCCAATAGTGGTAGCTTTCACTGTTAATTATAATATATAAAGGCACCCATAGTCAACAAAAATTTGGTTTATATGAATATGAATATCTTAAAACATAACAATATTTTGATTTCTTCTGCACCTCTGCTGGCATATGAGATTGACATTGTCTTTCCTGGCATTATTCTTGGAGGTACGGGCTCTGAAAGACAATGCATTTGGGAGCAATATTATAAAATCAGTATTAAAAGTGCTGATACACAAAAGTTGTAAAACCACTTCTTTTATATCACATTCCAGTTATGGTATGCTGGGAATAACATTGTGTTGCCCATAGCAAGGAGGAAATGACTTGAATGAAAAAGAAGTAGCTGTAATTTATATATTGCATGGGTACATTGCCTGTGGTAACTCTAAAAAAATATTAAGTGTCTGGAAAAGGAAATGATGAAATAGGGCAATTATAAGCAGAATTTTTTTTTAAGGGGATGGTCTAAAAATATGATGTAATTTCAAATGATAATAGTAATAACAATAGCAACATCCATGATAAGCATGATAATAACAACCACAATGATTATGATGGCTTATTTTAGCTCTCACCCTCTTTCTTAAAGTAAGGCTCAAGTTTTTTGTTGTTATGGCAGCTTTGGTCAAAATATAAATTAACTGATTAGGGTCAAATATCTACCAATGGGATTTTAATTAAAGGTCTCAGATTATTCACACTTGCCATCTTAGGCCATGTGTAAATGAAATGAGGGGCATGTGTGCATGACACTACAGTGGACTAAATGCTTTTGCACCACTTTAATGGTGTCGGTATTTGCACGCCTCGGCAGCATATTGTGCATTACTTCCAGCCGCTGTAGGAAATTTGGTGGCATAATGTGCCTTAAATGACTTGGGATGCCACAAACTAAAACTCCTTCTCCGAGGAGTTTTAGTTTTCTGCCACTACAGTCACAGAGTGAAGCACTGGGTTCTGTGCAGCTCCACGGCTCTGCAGGAAGCCCTGCAGGCAGCCTGGCAAGGTAGGCTGTACCCAAGAAAAGCAGTGACCCTGCCTGCCTGCCTGAGCTGCATGGGGGCCTGGTGCTTCCCTCCGCAGCTCCGGTGCCCCCCGGGACTGCCCAAGCCTGCTGCCTATAAGTGGGTACTGCCTGGGCGGGGGGGGGCACCGCTGCCATGGAGGGAAGTACCCACCCCCTGCCCCGTAACCCAGGAACCGCTCCACCCACTGGCAATTCGCCCTCCTCTCCCTGCCACTGGAGAGGCAGGTAAGTCAGCAAGGTGTGTATATGACTTGGGGGTTTAAAGGGCCCTGAATTTAAGTTTAAAACCCACTACTTCAATTTACAGGTGCTCCAAAGTTTTAGAAGGAAAAAAAGTTATTTTTGGCACTCTGCGCTAAAGCTGACCCTCAGATTTTCCCTCTGTGATTTTTTTTCCCCCAGGTACTCCCAGGTTTTGGAGGGAAAAGATTATTTTTGGCTCTCAAATAAAGCTAACCTGCACAATTCAGAAAATCTGAAGCATAATTTCATGCTCTCTATCTCCTTCTCTGCACAAGAAATTGCAGATGATAGTGGAGGATCAAATGACTAGCCATAAAGTTGTGGTCAACTACCCAGGACAGCTGTAAGAAGAACTAATAGGGTGCAGAATGGCCTTTGTGCTCTCCTGATTCTGGATCATCTGAGCACTGGTACAGCCCCAGCATAAATTAATGAAGCCTGACAGCTGCCAGGAAATGAAACATTTTATTGCTTCTACAGTAAGTTATCAGAAATAGGGAAGCCCTAACCATTGTCCCAATCCCCTGTACCTGATACAAGGAGGTGGAAGGGGTGGAAGTGATAGTGGCTTTTCCATATCACACAAGGATTGGCATATGTAGGGGGGATCCTCCATCACCCAGCTAAATAAGGAAGTTTAGATTATCTCAACAAATTAAATCTAATTTATTGTTATATTCTTTAGATATAACATTTGGCTATAAATCTTGGGTTTCTCAAAAGACTTTAAATGTTTTATGTTTACAAAGTGAAAATACCAGAGGGCCAGAGTGTACAGAAGTTATCTTGTACTTTTTGGCTTGAGTTATGGACAGACCTGGGAATTAAAGAGGTCTACAGCTATTCAAGATATCTGGGGACATATGGGCATATTAACTGATTATTACAGATCCTTCTCAATTGCATCAGGAAAGATTTGGGGAAGTACTTTTCCCCAACTAATTTGTCAAAAATGCAAGGTACAAACTAAAATTAATGGCTAACATATGGGTCTTTACATGTGCAGTTTTGAGAAGTGTTTTAATGCTGGAATATCACTAATATCCCCTGACAAGCAAAGGTATACTAGACAGAGCTTAGAAGCAGTCTTTCCCCTGCTGAAAAGTTCAATACCTTTATATGTAAGTGTTTAGATCAGAAAAGTAAAGGGTAGCTAAGGTTATTTATTTAAGAATCTTGTAGTCGTCTCCCAACAGAATAGCATTCAAAATGTGGGAACATAGAGCATTTAATTCTTGTTCAAATCTTTTGGGATATGACATTTTGCTCAAAAGCTGAAGGATGGAAGAAGCCTAACAAAATAATCCTTATGCTGTAGGCAACAAGATATTGTATGTGCTGAGGAGTCTAAAAGATTAAGTATTGTGTAAGAACATTAATTTAAGAATGGAATTTTTAAATACTACATGTATACTATAGAAATTTCCTAATTTAAGATTTTTTGAGAAACGTGTCTCTTTTATTTTGGACATTCTGCTTTTTTGGAACCCATGCTTCTGTTTTAGGAGACATCACGTTAACATATTACTGAGATTAAAAGCATATAGCTCTGTTGGATACAATCAAATCCTTGTCTGCTGCAGTGAAAACCCCTACAGTGAGTTCTCTGCCAAGTCTTTTTGGGGACTTTGTCTCTCAGATGGATCTTGTCGTCACCTGTTGTAAATAAAATATCCAGCATAAGCTGCAATTTGCTTTTATTGACTGGTGTAAAACCCACCTATTTAGTTTTAAACTCAAAGAAGTACTCACACAAATAGATATACTTTCCATCCCTCCAGTTGAGGCTGTTCCATTGTGGATAGAGTAGTAAAGGCTTCATAAGGCTCAGAAACAGATCCAGGATTTTTAAAAAGGGGGGTGCCGTTGTAGCAATCAGTACTGCAATGGTGGCTGCATCCCCATTCTAGCCTCCTCTGTGAATAGAAGTGGTAACATTTGTTTCTCCTTCTGCAAAATTTTGTGCTATTGCTGTATTGGTGTGCACTGAGCATGCCCCTCTGGGAAGTTAAGTGTCCACCTAGGCTGCTTACAGACATGAAAAAAATGGTGTTTTACTTTAAGCTCAGTGCATCCCTGTGCCAAGCCAAGCACACACCCAGAACAGGCATCATGTTAGTTTGACCCAGCTCGCGCAATGTCTGTATTGATGAGGCACTTTAGTGGGTCTTTTTGACACTTTTATCTAATAGCTGATTGATTTGGCTTTAGAAAAAAGTACCCAAAAGCCCTGCTGAAGCACACAATCTATGGAGACGCTGAGGAGCCAGTTGAACTAATAGAAGAGGTGCTTCCTTTTCTGGTAAAGTTCTGTTTGTTTGTTTTTTCACTTCTGAAAGCAGCCCTAGTTTAGTAATAATTTAGGTACTTAATTCGCTCAGGTGATTAAGCTGGGCGTAGAGGATTGTTCATCTGGTTTAGGTGAATGCTACTTTAGGAAATTTCATATATCATTTTGAGGAACCCATCAACTGATTTGAATGTAGCTCTTGAAACTAGTGTGTGGGTTTAGGGAGATGCAGCTAATAAGTAAAATTAATACAAAGCTTATTGTTGAAAGTCTCACAAATATTTTTTGGGAGAGGCATCAGGCAAATGGAGAATTGGATGGAATATAACAATTTATATCATCTGATAATTTGGCCCTTTGTTTTCTGCAGTGTGAAAATGGGAAGTTTAGGACTTATGTTTCTGTATCATTGCTTGTATGTTGCACAACTTGTCTGCCTTAAATGGAAGAGACGAGAGGAGAGGGGAGGGGAAGAGAAGAGAAGAGAAGAGAAGAGAAGAGAAGAGAAGAGAAGAGAAGAGAAGAGAAAACAACAATACCTTAGAGAGAAAAGTGTCCCTGCTTCTTTGGTATTTAACCAAGGACTAAAAAGAAATGTCCAGTTTTGATAATTGCCAACATCCCTATAGTTAGATCTATAAGGTTTTTACCCTGCTAGGCCAGTTTTCCTTCTTTAGATCTAGAAGAATGCTAGGGGGAAATATAAGTTTTAACTTAAATGTAAAGTCAAAGTTGCTTTTGCTTTATTTGAATCATATTCCAAGTAATATACTTGTAGAATGGACATGAAAATGAATTTTAAGATTACACAATTGAGTAATCATAGATAAGAAATCATAAAATGAGATAAGTCTAGAACTAGAAGGGAAATCAAGAGGTCATCTAACGCACTGTATTGCACTGAAACACAATCAAGCCTAACTGTAAAATTCGCCACACGGTTGTATAACCATTATAAACTTCTGGAAGAAATTTCACAGCCAAAGAGTCTACATGTGAAGTTAATGTGACACACAAACTCCAGCATATATTGCATTGTGTCTTCATGTGCTCATGGGACTGCAGCACATTGAGCCAAGGGCAGAGCAGTCCCTGGCAGGCTCTGCTGGCAGGCTGGGGCATGAGGATGCTTTACTGTGGGGGTAGTTGGCAGGCAGCCCCTGCATTGAAGCACCCTTGTGCCCCAGCCAGCCCTATCAGCATTGCTGCGCTAAATAATACTACTGCGATAGTACTTGTATTTACAAGTACTAACCTACAGTGAAGTTAATTAATGTACTGCAGTCTAATAGGGCCACTTGTGTAGACACTAAGATTTTACTGTGAAGCCAATTAGGCAGCTTCACAGTAAATGTCTCCTGTAGATGTGCCCAGTGTCCCTAGGACACCTTTTCCATTGATTCTTCATCCTAGCAATTGGGCAGGTTTTTCAAATACCCAACTTAAACTTTCTTCTTCCCCCAGCGACCATGGAGAACAACTCCTCGCTCTCTGCTTTATAACATCCTTTTTCTATACTGAAAGACTGTTACCATATCCCCCCTCAGTCTTCCTGTTTTAAGACTTAACCCCAGTTTCTTCAAATCCCTTCCCCCCTCCCTCCCAATTATTATGCTTGTTGCTCTTCTCTGGATTCTCTCCAGTTTGTCCATATCTTTTTTCAAGGGTGGTACCTATAACTAGCCACAGTATTCCTGTTAAGTATAGCAGAATATTTACTTCCTGTGTCTTGCATATGACCTAGCAGACATCCCAAATATTTGTCTTCTTTGTAATAACTTGTATTCATATTGTTTCATAGTTTCATAGTTGGTAGGGTTGGAAGGGACCTGAGCAGATCATCAAGTCCAACCCCCTGCCATGGCAGGAAAGAGTACTGAGGTCAAAAGACCCAGCAAGGTGATTGTCAAGCCTTGTCTTAAAGACCCCCAGGGTAGGAGCCAGCACCACTTCGCTTGGAAGTTGGTTCCAGATCCTAGCCGCCCTGACAGTGAAGTAGCGCCTCCTGATGTCTAGTCTGAATTTACCGTCTGCCAGCTTGTGACCGTTATTTCTAGTCACTCCTGGTAGTGCTTGGGGGAACAGTGACTCCCCCAGTGCCTGCTGGTCCCCTCTGACTAGTTTGTAACAGGCCACTAGATCCCCCCTCAGCCATCTCTTAAGGAGGCTAAACAGGTTCAGGTCCTGTAGCGTCTCCTTGTAGGGCCTGCCCTGCTGCCCCCGATCATGCGAGTGGCCCTCCTCTGGACCCTCTCCATGTTATCCACTTCCCTCCTGAAGTGCGGTGCCCAGAACTGGACTCAGTACTCCATCTGCGGGCTGACCAATGCTGCATAAAGGGGGAGTATCACCCTATGCAGGTTTCCTTTTCTGCCATACCAGTGCCTATCTTAATATTCCGCATTTTCTGTTTGTAGCTACAATAACTTTTTCCTAAACGTAGTATTTCTTATTTCACCTTTCTGCATTGATTCCTTATTCTTATTGGTTTTAGAGCACCAATTTAATTTGTCAAGTTCATTTTGAATTCTCATCCAAGTGCCTCCTCTGAAGCTTGGTGTCAGTTGTAGATTTTATAATTGTACTGCCTGTTGAACCTTCCAATTGTCAATGAATATATGAAATAGAACATGGATTCAGACCCCTGGAAGATCCCACCGAGGCAACCTCATGTGGACTACTGCCAACTACCAGTAGACCACATTTTCTCAACTTACTTATGAGAATACCATGTGATACAGCATCAAAAGCCTTACTAGGGCCAAGGTAACTACTGATTCTCTTTGATCAGCTAGCTTAGTTACCCTGCCAAAGACAGACATTAAATTGGCTTGTCACAATATGTTTTAACAAAAACAAAACAAATTCCCAGTATATTTATGGGAATCAAAATTAAAGTAACTTGTCTTAAATTATGGTTTTTCTTTTCATTTCCTCTCTTTTCTTTTCTTTCATGTACTAAGTTTTTCCTTTTTCTGTCATCTGACATTTTACCTTTCCTCCACAAGTTCTCAGTCATTAATGGCTCAGAGGTAACTTCAGCTAGTTCCTTAATTACTCTAAGATAAACTGCATCAAGTCCTGCTGACTTGAACATGCCTAACTTACCTATAGTCTTCAGTTAGTTTTCTCTCTCTATTGTGGCTTTTATTTCTATTCTATTGTTAAAAGTAATTTTGTTAAGTATTTGGTCAAAATAGAAGAAAAGGCCATGAATAATACAGCTTTCTGAATCTTGTTTTTTTTTCTTTTTGTTCTTAGAAATGGACCTATAACTTTACCTTGTTTTCTAATGTATTTATAGAACCTCTTCTTGTAGCTTTTATGTCCCTTGCTAATGGAAATTCATTTTGGGTCATAGCTTCCCTGATTCTATCCCTACCTGACTGAACTATTCTTTTATATTCATTCTCAGTTATACGTCCCCGCTTCTATGATTTTTTATTTCCTTTTTATTTTCAGGTCCTTGAACAGCTCCTGATGCAGCCCCCCAAAAGGTCTCATACTAGGTTTCCTATATTTTCTTTGCACTGGAATAGTTGACTTTTGTGCATTTAATTCAGTCTCTTGCAATAACTTTCACCTCTTCTGCACTCCTTCATCCCTCAAATTATCTCCCCAAGAGACTATACGTATTGCAGGAGCCACCCAAAATTACCCTGTAACAAGGCCCTCAGTTATCCTGAAGGTTCTCTATACCTACTCTATACCTGAGTTTCTCAAAGTCATCTTTACTGAAATTTATTATCCTTATGGAATTGTTATATGGTACTTTTCGATGGCTCCTGGAACTTTTAACCCCTGGACTATCTGCACATTAACACCTAAAGCTAGTTTTAAGCACTTGTTATGCAGTTCAAAGTTATGCTACTCGAGGTCAGGATTATCTGTGATCTCTGCTACCCAGTCTGTGTTACACTAAGGTGCAGCTATGCTAGGCTATACTTTAGTGTTAACACCCGACCTGCCCCTTACTAGCTCAGATTGGACCAACCGCCCTCCACACCCTCCCCAGCTCCCAGATTTCCCTGACTGATCCCTACTCCACCTCCTATTTATTTGTGGCTGCCCATGCTGTCCATCCCACTGCTGCTGCTCTCTGGACCAGAAGTAGGGTGACCATCTGTCTTGGTGTAGCCAGGACCGTCATAGATTTCAGAGGCTGGTCCCAGCCAACTGTTGAGAATTATAACGGGTGTCTGGAAATGTAGAAGTGTGGGGCAAAGTTTGGCTGGGAGTTGGAGCAGCACAGAACATTTTACAGGTGGGCAGGCAGGCACTATTGCCTGCCTGGCATGCAGCCTTACCCTTGCTAGCTTGTGAGAGCGTGGGCAGTGAGAGCAGTGTCCCAGATTTCTCACGTGATGTCCCAGATTTCCAGGATTTCCATATGGTTAGCTTAGCCAGAAGAGCAGTAGCTTGGCAACAGCAGCATCCAGGTAGGCAGGTTAACTCTTCCCTGCCTGCTCCCCTGGGACAAACAGAATGGACAATCACAGATAAAAAATGCCCCAGGGTGGGGGCAGGCAGGAAGGAACTCCAAGGGGTGAATGGGAGCCCCAGAGATTTGAGGGAAACAGCAAGAGCCCTGACAGGCCTGGGGGAAACACAGAATGAGGGAGGAGAGGAATTGTTACCTTTCAGTACTCCAGGCCCCTACTGGCCTGAAGTGTGAGTGCTCCAAGCTCTAGAGCTAGCTCTAACACCAATGTACATTTGTGCAGCTCACAGTGTAAGGTGTAACAAGGCTGTTATTCTACTACTCTCTCACTTTCACTTCCTTAGAATAGTAAATGTTCTCATTCCATGATGACTTCCACCCAAATTCCCTTCTATCTTCAAAGGCTGGGGCTCCTAGAGGAACTCCTTAAGGGAATTCTATTACAGAGCCAGTTTCAGTTCTAGTTACCCATTTTGCAGATAGAACTCTATGCTCTATCAGTTTGCACCTGAGTGTGGTGATGATAGAAAATGACTGAAAACTATAGTGCAAGTGAAGTTCACTCACAATAAATGGGATAGGCACTTGCTGATACTGCAGGGGGACATGGTTTCCAGAATCTTTTCTCAGAGCCATAGAAGAGACAGCAAAAGCAAACAGGTGAGGATTCATATCCAATCCCAACTTTAGCCAGTAGGACTATGAATAAAAAGTTGCAAGTTACTAGCTGCAAGTCAATAGTTGCAGGTTGTTAGTTGAAAGTCAATAGTTGAGAATTGATAGTTCAGAGCTGACTGAAAAGCTCCCATCAATGGTTGTTTTCTTGAGACACAAACTTCCATGAGAAATATTCATTTTCACCTAATTTTGTTGAAAATATTGATTTTTTCCCCCCTCTTAAAACAATATTTGCCCGTTAGGCTTATTTTTCAGGCTTTAACCCTCTCCTGCCCTCTCCTAATTCCTTCCTTGTTTCCTTCAAGTCATACATGAATGCTTGTGTGCCCTGGGTTGGCAGTGGTGCACAGGGAGGTCTCAGTGGCCTCACTGTGGGTGATGCAGCAATGGCTGGGTGGGCAGCGCAGCTACAACTACGTTCTTTCCCCTTCTGCACTTCCTGTCCCAGGTTAGGGAATCCACTTGCCTTATTCCACTTCTCTCATTTATTTGCTACAATTCCTCGTGCTCACCTTGGCATTCCCTAGCATAAGCCACACTATGCCATAAGATATTTTCATAAATGGCCTTGAAATGTAGAGCCAATAATAGTAAATAGAGCTATAGAACTGACTAAGTTTACAGAGAACTAAAAAGCAATCAGCTAGCCAACTAACAAACAAAATTGAACCCTAAAATATACTTGACTGTGTAGATTTATGAATTTACCAAATAAAAATTAAAACATATTAATAGAATAATTTACGGACTTTAAACTGGAAGGAACATATTTATCCGTTGGACGGTAATTTTGCAAAGCCTTTTAAATAAATAATGCTATGACATTTGATATAATTAGGTTCAAAACCTATCATGAAATGCCATCAATTTAAGGGTTTGTATTTAACAAACTACCAGGGCTTTCAAAGGAAAAAGAGAATTATGATAAACAATTAAAACAAATGTCATCTCTTTTACCCAATTCACTTGTATTTATTTAGCAAAGAAAACATTAATAGAAATTCAGTTACATTAGAACATTATAATAATTCGAATGCATTAATAATGCAAATGGCATAAGAAGGTTAATTACTTCTCAAATGAATAGTTATTGTTCATAAAGTCTTTCTCGAAAATGCACCCACTCATTTCCAGACAAAAAGCAATTCTTTTTTGTGTAACCCACAGCTGTTCTCAAAATACACATGGGTATTTGACCTGCACGATGTCAAAAAACTATTAGGCCACTGTTTGTTAGATACCAGAATCTAACACACGAGGCTCTGGAACATATTGCCAATGAAATCCTCTGGCCTTTATACAAAGCCAAAAATTGACAGGATTATTTTTGTGGAAAAATGTCATGCAGTTGCTAAAAGGCCCAAAGGATTAAGACACAAATTCTTCTGTCAGCTAATTGAAATCGTAAGTTGCACAAATATAACCAGTATTAGAACTGGGCAATAAAACTCACTCTTTTCTACCAAAAACTCTATGAGGTACATAAGAAGCATAACTAAAATGTATGTCAAATCCAACCTTTGAATTATCTGAAGCTGACTTCATGCAGTTCAGGTTGTAACTAGAGCTCCTTGGAAATACGAATTTCTATTATGAGTGAAATTCAATTTTAATACTTTTAATTTCAAAGCAGAACAAAAAGCCAAAATTTTCCACAAAATGATACATCGGGGGACAAAAGAATTATTAAACTGTCTGCTTTAACATTGTTAAATATTTGCTTGACTTTAACGTTTAAATTAATTTCATTTTATTTTTCAATTTAAATGATTTAATACATACAAGTATTGGGATTATAAATGTAACCCTTCTGCCAGGCACCGTTCAGCAGCAACAAGGGCCAGGTTCAATTGGCATATTAAATATATTTTACCTTGGCTCGAGCCCCAAACCAGACCACCTAGGAAACACTAAATAAATTACTAGGTTGTCCCGCATAAATGAAATTCCCTCCTCACAAAGAGTATCATCACAAACACAGATTTATTAAAAAAACAAAAAACCCCACCAAATGCAATTTAAAACACTACTAACTACAGAGTGAAGTCTATAGGTAGCACCCTCTTGGGGAGACTTCAGCCATGCCCAGGCAGTCTGGGACTTGGGACTCCATGACGGGTAGTTCTGAGGGCCTTCACCCCTATACCTGCCTTTCAGCAATGGGCTGGAGAATGGGGTCCACATCAGACAGTCATATAAGCCTCTCTTTGCGTCCACTCTGCCATGGGTAGCTGCTCGAGAACACAGGTCCTTCGATCTTCCAGGGGCTCTGCTGCTCCTATAGAAGTGGTAGAGCGCTGACCTGTACTTCCACATGGTTGCTTTGAGGGGTTAACTGCAGTTTTCATCAGCATACTGCATACAAAAATTCCTAGTCCTAATCCTAGCTCTGCTGGGCATAAAACTGGAAAAACAAAACCTCAAAGGAAAGATCAGGCCCATATTGGCTTGGGTCTGAACTACAACTAGTTCCCAACCACACCACTTGGTTGGGACGTAAACTACATGTCCCAGGACCCGAGGGACACAAAGATACTCACCGGTGGCTCCGGAATCTCCATGTGGAGAATGGGAAGCAAAATCCAAGTGGCTCGCCAGCCGCCTGTTTATACAACTGCAGCCAGCCGGTGACGTCAGCACGGAAAGCCGGCCGGCACGAATAAAAATGGTGGCGCACGCTGCGGGCCTGGCAGAGGGGGAGAAGAGGCTGCACCCAATGCCCCTGCAGCTAAGACAAGCAGGTGCATCGGGCCAGAAGGAGAGAAACACCTGGTGTGGGTGTGAGAAGGAAAAAGAAGGCAGCTCAGACGGCGCTGTGGGTGCGGCTGCGAAGAAATGCCAGGATCGCCCCATAAGGACTGTGCAGGGAATCCCTGAAGAAACCAGTCCTAGGAGTGAGAGACTGCGTGGGATCCCAGAGAGAGGTGCAGCTGAGGAAAACATCGTCGCTGGACTGAGAAGTGCCTGGGAATAGACAAGGACTGAGTGTCTAGGCATAAGGCAGTCAGTACTCCAGTAAGGTGCGGGGGGGAGGGGGGCAGTTAAAGGGGCAGTACACCCAAGTTTTGTATTGGAGTTTTCTTTTGGTTTTCTTTTGGATTTGTCTTCTCCCCAAGCTCCAGGGGACACCTGAGGGCAATAGACCCACACGATAGGCCTAGACCATGTCTGGGAAGAACCCGCATAGGACCCGGTCAAGAGTCCAGAGGACGGAACGATGAACAACTCAACACCACTGTACAGGAGGTGTGAGGCTGGGGTGTAGGGGTGGCGGGGACCTGAGAGTGACCGCTGGGAGAAACCTCAGGGCCAACGAGCGTGCACAATGAACGACCCCGGACACTGAAGTCATCAGGTTGTGGCAGGCAAGAACGGGGTCAGGGAGTCGGGCAGAAAACACCAGCTCAGGCAAAGGCGTGAACACAGGAGGGGTGTGACATCAATCACCCCGGGAAGAGCAGCACGAGAACAACTAGTCGAGTCCCGGCGGCGACACTACAAAAGGGACAAAAGGAGGCCCAGGCCTATCTCACTGCACCTGAATTGGACAGCAAAAGCTCAAACTATGCCAGACTTCACTCTGGCCCAGATCCATCAGCTGGGGTTCAGCCATATAGCTAGGCTGAAATGCAATAGCTGTCAAACAGCAAAAAGGTCCCAGGCCCATGGCTGCAGCCTGGATATCCAGTCTCAGCTATGATTCCCAAACACAGGGGCCAGTAACTGCCAGGACCCATTCCTGGGCAGTTTGCTTCAGGGATTAATACCCCATGGCATTAATCCACTTAAGAAAAAAAAAAGGAGGGGGGAAAGAGGGAGGAAAGTCTCAAACTCTGAGACAGACTTTCTATCCCTGTATTTGAGGCTTTCCCATCCCATAGCTTTTGCTTGCCTTTCCAGTGAAGAGTAGGAGAGACCCCCCCATAGAGATCAGGTTTTCTGGCTCCCTATTCAGCTGTGCAGCTCTCAGCAGCCCCAGAAGAAACAACTTAAAACCTTAGTTGGGTTGTTTTTATATAACTGGTGTGACATCACCCAAGCCTTGTCCAATTTGGGAGTGTCACAGTCTAGCCTCTCTCTTACTCATTTGCCTGGAGGATTTTCTGCTTCATCTGGGCAATGAGGTCAGAGAGTTTTACATATTTTGCCCAGATACATATTTTGTCCCAGTTTTCCATGTCCTGAGCACATGGCCAGAACAACAGGGGCCATCTTGCCCACATAAAACACACAACCCCCCGCCTCATACACAACCCAGTGCGTGTGGGGGATGTTACATAAATATAATATGAAAAATATTATCTTATAAATCTGAATTAAATGTCTAAAAATCTACAGTTTTTATAAAGCAATCAGGCTAATGGACAAAGGTGATGTCTTTTATTAGACCAACAAGACTTTTGCAAAAAAATTCTCTAATTGCAAACTTTCCAGAACAAACACCTTTCATCAGGCATCAAAGAAAAGATTGTAAAAGTTCTCCTGGGTAGAAATGAAAGTTCATATTTCATAGGGTGTCACAGAGGAGTGAGAAAAACCTCAATAGGTGGAAAAACCATCTGGGCAGCAGTTCTTAGCTGGTAAGGAGTCCCAGCTCTCCTGTGAGGCTGTGATGATCCAAATTTCGTTAGATAAAGGCAGGAGCAGGATCTCAGGTTTCAGGTGCTCCAAGTTGGTTCCTGCTTGGGAAAATATGAAGATTTCATTTTTAAAAATCAGCTAAAATTCAATACCTTTCATGTGTCGGGTATCCAGGTTGTATTGGTCTAGAGGAAAAAGCAATCAGGGCTCCTTTCCAGCTAAGAACTGCTTACTGAGACTCTTTACCAGCTACGAACTGCTGCTCAGAGGGTTTTTCCATCTATTGATTCCTCTGTGAAATCCTATGAAGTTTGAACTTTCATTTCTACCGAGGAGAACTTTTACAGTCTCTTCTCTGATACCTGATGAAGGGTGTCTGTGTCTGAAAGCTAGCAATTAAAGACTTTTTTTCTCAAAAATCTTGTTGGTCTAATAAGTGATATCACCTCTGTCCACAAGTCCTGATTAGTTTCTCCTCTAGACCAATACAGCTACAACTTGGATACCAGATACCATTTTATATGAATTTGTTAGTATCTTGCTGATATCTATAAATTCTTGTAAAAGAAAGATACATTTTGAAGGAAAACTATTGCACTGAAACTTTTTTTGTCCAACTCTAGATACATCTGGAAATGGTCTGCTCAATTCCAGATTCAAATTTAAATACAAATGTACTTAATTGAACCTTAAAGTAAGCAACAATGGGTGCATCTACACACTGCCACACAGCAGTATTGCTATGCCACTGTGCTTTACTACTTCCTTATGGAAGTACTAATACACGGTCTAGTAATTTCTCATACTGCACCGTGCGTATGGAGCATGGTTAGTTTGGGAACGATGCTATGGTGACATAGCTGCTGATCACGTGTAGACTCTCATGATTGCTCCGTCACTGTAGCATGCCATATGGTGACATAGCATGTCACTATGGCAATGTAGAGCAATGTGTAGACATGCCCAAAAGGCCTAAGATTCAAAGTTTGGACTTAGATTTCAATCAGAATCTTAATTTTCCCAAAAAACTTGACAGGAAACATATGGCTCAAGGGTTGGATCCAGTCCATAGAAACAGAGCATGTGGCTTGTGGGGCTTCTCAGAGTCTAGAAGATCTGACCTGTGAAGCCAGAAATTTGGTTAATACATCTTCTGGTCTCTCTGCTCCTGAATTCCCAGGTTGGGATCCCCACTGGGGATTCAATTGTGTGACAGCAATAACCCTTCAGGTGCTAGCATTGCTGATAAAACAGCTCTGGCAGCTGTGGTGTTTAGTGCTGCTGTCTTTCCCCCTTCTGATAAATTCCAGGGTTGAGATCCCTATTGTGGCAAGGTGAGCAGCAGCAGTGGTGTTAACCCACAGCGGCTGTCAGAGTCACTGTGTCAGCAGCACCAGTGACAAGGGGGCTAACATGGTCGTTGCTTGCTTCATCACCAGAGATGGTTCATAGAGCCCATGAGAAGCCCCATGGTCTGGATCAGGCCTCTGGGGAAACATGAGTTTAATACCCCTGAACTAAAATAATATACCTTTAGCTGATACAGAGGAATAAAATACTCTGTACAAATTCTATGCAGACTTATAAGTGAAGCTATATGTAAGCCATAATTTAACTTAAGGTTAAATTAGTTATATAATATTTATTTAAATGTGTAGTGTCAGATTGTCATTTCTATTCTTACAGTATATAATAAGAAATAAAATTCAGGGATGGATCACTCATTTTCATTAAAGATGTATGGCACTTTTTACCAGGGAACTGGTAACAATGTCCTTGTTAAATTACAACCTGAGCTGCTACTTTCAACCTAGTTAATGTTTCTCAGCAGACTGAAATATCTTTGACTAAGCATTTTTTGGTTGAAAAATGGCTTTTTGACCAAAGTGAAATTTTTCACTAAAGATGCCCTGTAACAGAGCTTGTAATGCTTTTTCTGGTATTTATCCAGGAGAGCAGTCCTTGAGAGACCATTCTAACTGCACTGTGTCGAGCAGTCCTGATGCTGCCCTGCACTGTGTTGATTTAAACCATGAACAGTCATTCCATTTGTGCCAGGGGAAAAGCATTTCTCCTGACATAAAAACAAAGTGCACAGCCATTCAAGGGATTTCTTGTGGAAAAATAAATAAAATAAATAAAATACTGACTCCTTTACAAGAAAGTTAGAGTGATTCCTATAAACTTCTCTTGGGCGTTGAGGACAGGCAATATTCCACAATCCTCTGCTTCTCCTCCCTCACTCCAATGGAGAGGAAGAGACAGCACTGACTCCCTGTAGTCTGCTTAGGGGTAAAGGGTCAGGGAGGCCTGTGGGGACCCTGGAAGGAAAATACCCCTCCCAGACAGTCAGCTGATTGGTGGAAGGCAAAAGGCATCCTTCCATGATGGGAAACCTCCTGCAAACGGTTTCTGCGGCAGGAGAATGGGCAGATTAAAAGCTGTTGGGGGTAGAAACCAGGGCAGAGGATGTTCTCCCTACCCTGGTTTCTGTCTCTGTGGGCTTTAAATGCCACGTGTGCTTTTTTAGATTGGGAGGGCCACTAGAAAACTGATCCCTGTTCCACCCTGAGCTTTAGGGGAATCCATTAACTGACAGTCTGTCCTCTTCCCTAACTGGCTTCTGCCTTCTCCCCCTCCCTTCCCAACTTTCCCCACCACTGATACCTGGTAGGGGCAGGGCTGGGGAGAGATGCCATGCTAGGTCAGGCAGTGGGGACGAATGGTAGCTCCTGTATGCTGCCCCCCCACCCCTGCTAGAATGGCTGGGGGGGAGCAATCCATGAGGTGGGGCCCTCCACTTTCTCTCCATCCTCCCCCCCACCCCCACTGACAGCTGGCAGCCAGCTGCTGGCAGGGGGCAGGACTGTAGAGGAAGCGGGGCAGGACTGGGGAGCGATTCTGTGCTGGCTACCTTCCTCCCTCCCTCCCTCCCTGTGGCTGGCAGCAGGGGGCTGGAGGTGTGTTCCCATCAGCTGGTATGAGATGGCTCACCACTCAGCTGCATTTGGCTGCCCTTAGCAGTGTCCTGCATACTGGAAGATGTGCAAAAGCACCCCCAGCCTGCTGGCCTCGGCTACTGTCAGTATCTGCATGTCCCTCCCCCTTCCCTGCAAAGGGCAAACGTGTTCTGTTCACTCCTGATCCAATCCTCCTGGCTTAGAGAAACCCACAAAAGTTTGATCAATTCTGCCGTGGGCCTTTTGAATGTCTGTGGGCCAGCTTTAATGAGGCCATAGCATGTTCTAACTTTAACACTGCTTAACATTTCAGAGATTTAGTACAGTTTAAGTGTGACATATAACTTTACTCTTAGATTAATGAAAAGAGTTTGAAATTTTATATTGACTAGTATATAGGACCATTCCTAGTATCTAGTCTGACTGCACTCACATATAGCCTCCACTTAGTTTGGCCTAAGAGTGTTATAAATGTGTGTGCCCTGTTTTTCCCCAGATAAAGACTTACATTCTGTGGCCAAATGATCACTTGGATCTGTAAGATACTTCAGTCCTGTGGCACCTGAAACAATTTTTTCACAGCTCCCCCATCTTATTCAAGGACTGTTTCCTTTTACCTCCTTTACGGATGTGCTGTCTCATTATTATTGAGACCCTGGTTCATGTTCAGCTGTAATAATAAAAATCTGTAATAACTCCAGGCCCTCAGGTTGACCAGTGATTAAATGGGAATCATCATGAAGTGAAAAGATGAAAAAAGCAGGGGGCATTTTATAGATTATGTATCTCAAAAGAACTTAGCTTCAGAATATTCATAGTCTCATTGATCTCTCATCTTTTTGTGGTTTCCTTTTTCATTTCCTTAATTGTTACCATGAAGAAATGGAAATGCTCTACAAATTGTATAATGTATTCTGTCTCTCTTTCCCCCTCCCTCTGTCTCACTAAATGTAATTCATTTTGAAGCTAAATGTTTTACTGGTAGTTGGATTTCTAAAGTGTACTTCACATACTGAAGTTCTCTGACATAAAAAGGACAAAATGGTTCCTTTTTTTTCTGTTTGAGTAGTTGAAATAGTTCTACCTTAATGCACTCACTTCATTACAATTAATTTAGATTGGATGGCTGAAGTGTAAAGGACAGTTGTGATGGCTCCATTTGAAAAACAACTTTGCCCCCAGTCGTACAAAATGATCTGTGCTGGCAGTCCCTTTCTGTTTATTTGTACTCCTGCTGACATTAATGGCACAATGCCCATGCTGATCCCATTAGAATTTCAGGAACTTAGTTTGCTTTGCTGTTTCCCACATTGATTCATGTCAATCCGTAAAATGATGTACCACGACACATATCAGCTTGTGTTAGCATCTTCCATGCTATTTGATGGAGCAAACCATAAAATAATATGATATGCTATTTTCCAAGGCAAGCTAACTGTCAGCGTTATGATTTACTTGTAGATTTGTAATAACTGTTTTTGTTTTTTGATGCTGTGATGAATTAAAGAGAGCCTTCCAAAGCAAGATCTGGCAAGTAAACCACCCAATGACTCAAATAAGAGACAAGCTCACTTCAGCTCAAGGTCACAGTTAGATTTGTAACTGTGCTAGCATGCATATAATATGTTACTCAAGTCCAACCATAAGAGGGAAGAATCCATTAGGGCTTTTATCCTAATAGGTTCATCTAAGCTCTTTTTCCCTTATAGCACATTGTTTCTCCTCTTGGCTATCTTGTATTTCCTCTTCTGTAGGAGAAATGAGTGTTGTAGTTTGGTGGGTTGCTAAAGGAATTGCAAGTCTTTTGAGCTGTTTTCTTTTTTTTAAATTAATTCCTGTACGGAGCCCTTATTCAGCTCATTATTTATTTTAGTGATTCTCAGTCAGGGTCCTGGGATATCATGGGATGTCACCAGATCCTTTGAGGGGTGTCACAAGGGATGCACAGATAAGCAAGGGGGGACAAAATAAGCTAAGCAAGTAAGCGTAGGACCAAATGATCCCTCACCCTCACTGCCTGGCCCGTCTATAGGGAGGTAAGCACTGTAATATATAAATTAGATATTAAAATTGGATCCTGCTCAGTTCACAAAAGTTATGGTGAGATGCCTCGAGTCAAGTGAGTGGTTCCTTAAGCTCAAGAAGATTGAGATCTATTGATTTAGGTAGTGTAATTTAAGCATGCGGGTGAGCCAAATTAAGTGGCATGTTTAAGCACTTTCCAGTTGTGACTTATTTTAAGAAGCAGTATCTTTAGTGCTCTTCTCTTTCATATATCTACCCTCTAAAAAGTTTAGCAGATTCTTGGACAAATTCTGTGTGAGTGTAAACTGGCAAAGATTTAGGGAAGTTAATGCCTTTGCTCAGATGACACCAGTTGAAGGCCAAGTCCTGTCTCTTTTCATTTAAGTGAAAATGAAGATCCTAACACTTTGCTAATTACTCCTTAGGACTAGAAATTTATGTATTTGCTCCACACCTAGCATACAGGGCTATGATCATCCTTATGATCTCAGGAAACTTCCAGAATAAAAACAAAGAATCCTGGTATTGATATAACAATGAAACCTGAAGTAGATTGCTGTCTTCTTGGAACATATTAAAATTAAACCCTTGTTGGCTGTGATATTTTTCGAATCTCTCAAAATACTTTTTCTCACTTATTTTGAGAGCTCTTTGAGTTGACACATCATTCCGTGTTTGCATGACCCTCGTGGTGCTATTATTTTAGAAATTTAAACCTGGAATTCCCATGACATAAGCATGTATTTTCTGCTGAGGCTGAAGTGCCAAAACCCCAGAAAAAGTCCACAAATCTCCCACATGCATTTTATGGTCAGCTCCTCAGGTTCATAGAATAAAAAGGTTGAAACAGACGCTCATTATTATTGATCCCAAACCCACTTACAAATGCAGGCTGTGTATCTCAGACAAATGCTCATCCAACATCATCTTTAAAATCTTCAGTGAAAGACATTCTACAGGTTCCCTGGGCAGCTTGTTCTGCTGTCCTACTATCTTTACAGCAAGAATTTTTTCCCCCTGAGATATAAACTAAACCTGCCGCTCTGCAGTTTAAACCCATTGCCTTGTGTCTTGCTCTCTGCTGAAAAGGATAACAGTATTTGCCCCCTTCTTCTTTATGGCAGCCTTTCAAATATTTGAAAACTGCTATATCCTCCCTTAATTTCCATTTGTAAACAGACCAAGGCCTTTGTTACACCCCTTTGCATTCTCTCCAGTTCCTCCACATCTTTCTTACTGCATGCAGTAGTCCACCTGAAGCATAAGCAACACAAAGTAGAGTGAGACTATAACCTCCAGTGTCTCTTGCCCTTTATCTTTCTTGTACACTTAATTTATACTGTCTTTAGCTATGCATATGAGCAGAATATGGCACAAGGACCCAGCGAGAGATGGCTGGCTAATTTTTGATCAATTTTTTTTTTATGACAGAAAATGTTAGTTTGTATTTTTTTTTCCTTAGACAAGTTAACAACATTTTCATCAGGGCCTTTTTTCAAGCCAAAGGTGGAATTTCTGTTCAGATTATAAAAGAGACAGAGAAAGCGAGAGAATGAGTGAGACTGAGTTAATTCTATTAGAACCAATAGCCTGGTCAGTCATTTGAGATGTGGAGACCCACAGTAAACTCCCGACTGTCTCTTATTAGTCAAGAAATTTCTGTAATGTCTCAGGTGTGAGTCATTTTAAAACTTTAGCTTTTTCACAAAATGGAATTGCTCCTTTCTGGCCAACAACGACTTCAATTTTCTTTGTGCTTCATTCAAAGTAACTGTAACAGAATTACAGAAGGATAACTTATCTGCAGGAAGATACTTGGCATCAATTTTACAGAAAGATATTCTGTGAAAATAAACTTTTTAAGGTATGCAAGACATGTTTTGTACACAGCTCTGCCTTTCACAGACAAAATTTTATCTGATCTTCTGCTTAATTTAGGTTCTGGGAGTCCACCATTTAGATCTTAATTATCATGGCTAGGCAAATAGCAGAGTACTGTGAGATAACCATCATGATAAGAACATACTAAACAATGTTGAATTCATCCAGCCTACAGAGGACTTGTTGAGCAGGTGCAAAATAATAAAATACCCTGATGAGACTCAATTATTTTTATTGAAATAAACAGGGTCCTAAATCTCCAAACTACTTCAGAATATAGCTACAGTGTCCATTTCAATAGGTATATGATTCTAATCCTAATTCTTTGTGGCCTTTAAATATTAAATAAAAGAAAGATGGTAATGATTAATATGGCAGGTTGGCAAGAAAATGAGTTCATATAACATTTGCATTACTTGGTTATAGTATTTCATTCCTATTCCCTATAGAAGTTGTATTAATATTAAACATAATTTTGAAGCAGCAGAAAATATGCAACAGACACAAAAGGATGCAATACTATAAATTGCTGCATATTGATGTAGTATATCATCTTGATTTATCTTAACCATTTATATAAAGCTCCTTACCACTTACTGTAAGCAAGAGGAGTTAGTCTGGTCTTACTGGAACTGGGCGAAAGACCTATCTTTCATATTATAGATTAACCTGCCTTGCTATGCAGAGAGACATTTGTTGCAGTTTCTGTATACATTATTTAATTACTTTATTTCTATTCATTGAACCTAAAAGAATGAGTTTGAAATACTGAAGTTTTCTCTTACCAGCCTTTGTGAGTACACCTTACACAAAGACATTCATTAATAGGATAAAAATTAAAGCTTTTAAGAGATTACAGTATCTGTTTCTGGGCAATATTTGGCCAATTGTTTATTTTTTTCAACTTTATCATTAAGTGTCAAATTACTGAAGTAAAGAACATGCTGAACAAGTATTGCCCCTTTACTCTTTATGATTTTTTCAACCCAATATGGTTTCAACTGAATATGAATGGTTTATGCAAATATATCTCAGTGTAAGAAGTTCTTATAAACTACTGGTTTGCAGCAGCAAGTATCTTTGCATTTACTGTTCAAGTATTCACGTTCTATGGTAAGTCAGCTATGTTACAGAGCATTATTTATGTTTATGAATGAAAAATTTCCAAAATCATGAAGAAAGTTAAAGACACTTCTGCTTCTGGAATGGATGCTTATATGAAAACCTGTTGTATCAACATAAATATTTCTGATAATTTTACTTATTACAGACAATTGGGAGCTTGTTCCAAAGCCCACAGAATTTAATTGGAAAGGGTCCCCTTAACTTCAGTGAGGCTGGACCAGTCTGAAAGTAAATAAAATTTAACTTGGGACAAAATTAACAAAAAGCAAACACAATTTATTATAAATGCTGTCAAAGCAAATGTTCAGCATTTTAAAAAACATTTAAAAATATTCACTTCCTAGCTCCCACCTACCAAATCACTTGTTACTCTCAGCTACTTTATGCAAAATAGTAAATTTGGGTTTTTAAGTATGTCAACCCATTCCTCACTTCATTCATTTTTTCTGTCTTTGAGAAGAGTATATATCTATCCTCTTGATATACGTCTCTGACAACAGCAGAATTGAACAAGCATGGAAAGAGGGGGAATTACAGTTAAGCTATGAGGTTTAGATACTAAAAATATTCTATTCATATGGTCCTATACATGAAGACTCTGCTTTTTAATTGAGCTTCCACACAGCACCACTATAGTTAAGGGCCAGTTTGTGTCTATTGTAAAATTTGCTTTTGAGAGTTTGTCTGTAAAAATTCACTCTGGGATGAAATTTGGCATCAAAGGCCCTGGCATAAAGCACTGCTAAAATGACACCACTGCAGAGGAAAATCATTTCAGATCTAATTTGATATTTCAATGGGGAACTGCAGAAAGTGTTCAAATCCACAGAAAATCTGGCTTTTACTGCATTTGGCTCCAGCAAAGTGTCTGATACAGATGTTTCTATGCCAAGGAAAAACAGAATTAGCTTTTCTTTAAATAGGAAGTAAATAGATCATTTCTCTGACCTAGAACTATTCAAGCTGTGTCCTCTACTTGTTGGTTAAGAGTAATAAAAACAATGAAACCCTAAGGATCAGTTTCACCATTGAAAAGCCACTGAACACAGCAATAGCAAAGATAATCAAGAGAGTTGGGAATGGGCCCCTGGCCAGTACAGAAAAACTTAAAGACTACCTAGAGGTAGAGAGTCTAATTTAATATATTTCTGGCCGAAGGCACAGAAGAAAATACTTAGATGCAATTATAGAAGATGCCATGTCTTATGAATCACAGTTTGCAAAATCCATTTGTAAAATGTTTCTGAGTTTTCTCTTTTTTCCCTATCATAAAACTCCTGTTCTGTGTAACACTGATAGCACATGAACATTAAAAAGTTTGGAAAGTTTCTAATAAATTTGGAAGTAGGGTAAGATTTCATGTTTCCACTATACTGTCCACATTAATTGTTCATCCAGAAAGATATAGTTGAATTAGAGATACAGGATGCAAAGTTCAACCAAGGTTTTGCCATGGGCATGGACTATACATAATCATGTTGCTTCAAGAGTATGTGTGCCCTTTTCCCATATTCTGAAAAGAAGTAGTTGGTATCGGCTGTATTAAATCCAGATTACTTCACCTGGAATACCATCTCCGGTACATGCTAGGGGTAGCCCTTGAATTAATCACCTCTCCTGTTTGAGAAAATAAGAGAGCATGGCACTCATTTATTAACTAGGAGACTTGTTTTCAGTTTTGTACAGTGTATACAATCTTAATTCTTCTTGGCTAAATTACACTTTTTTTGTCTGTCTCTCCAGATCCAGTTACATGGAAGTAAAGGATACATTTGATCCTCATACCTGTGCATGCATAATGGCATTCCAACCATATGAAGCATATGCTTGATTGGGGTTGGTCCACTAAAGGTCTTTGTTTTAGTTGTTCAGCTTGACACTGTAGTATCTCATCTGCAGAAGTGCTAGCAGTCACAGCTGTGGAAGTCACTGTGAAATGCTTGTGAAGATATAAAATGGAACATCATGCTGAAAACTCTTAGGCTTTAGGTATGTCAGTTTGGCACTAAAAAGTAGTAGCTATATGTGATATTTAATTTCTCTGGCATTCAATTCACTATATATAAAATGGGGGCAATAACTTTATCTCACTTCAGGGATGTTATGAGCCTAATTAATGTTATAATTATGAGTACCACAGAGAAAAACATGAAAAAATATGATGTGTGCATTTAGAACAGGTGTTGAATAATGTGCAGTAAAATGGTTCTTCAGTGAGAAATATGATTGCTTTTAGAAGTCAGTTATGCCAAAGCTGGCCTCAAAGTGAGAGGTGTGTTTATGTGGAAGTGTGAGAAAAGCAATTACAAAAAATCTGAGGAACAAGCTTGATCCAGCTTCAGAAAGATGCTAAAAATGGCAATCAGACAAATTCAGCACTGGTTTAAGTGATCTCTACTCCACTAGTTTTAATGGAACCATGTTTGCCAGTACTGGTGATTAATTTGTGCCTTCAATTTTTGATACAATAGATAGATGGAAAGGTTTTGCATGATGTTCATTTATAAGTAGGGTGACCATATGAGACAGTGTGAAATCTGGGACACTGCCTGCCCCCTTGCTGTATCTCAAGACAGAGGTGCTGCTGCAGGCAGAGGCAGGGCAGAAGCAGGGGCAGGGCAGGGCTGAGGCCAGGGCTGGGGCTGGGGATGGAATGGCGCAGGTCTAGTACTACTACTCAGGAAGCTAAGAGAGACAATGGCCCATTCATGACCCATTGTTCTTTACTTCACAGGTGTTAACTATCATCTCCCCTTTTTAATGGTCATTCCACTAATCAAGTTAACATATTTAGGGCAATTTTGCTTTCTTCTAGAGCTTTCTATTTCATAGCTCATGCCATTCTACCTCCCAAGCCCATGACCTGCACCCGAGACTCTCCTTTTAATTTTTACTTGAAGCCCAGGTCTGGCTTTAGAATTCCAGGACTGTTCTGGCCAAACTGGGATGTATAGTCACTGTATTTATCAATAAAAATGTTCATGTAGATCTACAAAAATATCCCTATTCAGTAAATAATGCTTTTGTATTGTATTATATTGAATCACCATCACTAGAAGTTTTAAAGTTCAAGTTAGACAAGCACTTGACTGGGATGGTTTACATAGAGATTAGGGGAGCACTGATAAAGATTTCCTTGGTGATATCAATAGCTGATTATTAAGCAGCCATATTGACCGATACATAGCTGACAACTGGTTACATGGTATGTGGGAGGCTGCTGGAGTATGCCAAAAAAAATGTATGTGAGTACTTTAAAATGTACTGATATAAATAAACCTTTTTTTGTGTGTGTGCACTCCAGCAGCCCCTGCATTACATGTATCAGTGTCCTGGTACTTAAAAATGGCAGCAGGGGTGCTTGAACTTAAAGCTTATCAAACGAGCTTTAGTTCAAGTGCTGCCAACCACCATTTTTAAGTGTGGGGGAGTTTTTAAATGGGGCAGAGATAAGCAGGGCAAGGGTGGATGTGAGCTACCTGCTGTGGGCTCAGGGCTCTCCACTCTTCTGCTTTTGCCCCGGGAGACCCATGCCAGGTGTGTGCCCTCTGCCCACCTAGCAGGTGGAGGACACAACTCACTGCCCCCACTGCTGCCAGGTGGACAGGGTGTGTGTGGCCAGTACATGGCTCCTGAGGGAAAAGCAGCAGTGTGGAAAGCCCTGAGCCCCAAGTGAAAAGACCCATCCACCCTGTACACAAAATCTGGGGTAACACATGCCCCCCATGTTTCCCCCATGGGGTGCACACAGTGGCAGGAACCCCCTCAATGAACAGCCCATGGCTCCATCCCACTCCCTGCCCTGGTCCTGGTCCCATCCCCAGCACCTGCCCCTGTCCCTGCTCCAATCCCTCCTTCACCGTGGGGGCTTCAATCTTCCCCACCCATGCCCCTTCCCTCCCCCATGCCCCTTTCCTTCCATAGAGTTACCTGTAGGGAGCTCCTCTCCATGCTGCTCAGCTGTTTTCCTGGCCAGATGCCTGCGTGCAGCCACACACATGCACATGGCACCTCCTGAATTGCATTACTGACAGCTCCAAGCAGGAACCCTTGCAGGCTAGAATGCTGCCTGCCTTCAAGGGGAAATGCACCATTTCCCAAGGGAACCTAGGTATCCAACGGCTGTGGCCCCATGGGTGAGAAGGAACCCAAGTATCTGGGGGGCCTGGCGAGATGGCATAATTAATTATATTTATCAAAGAACATTTGTGCTACCATGGCCAAAAAAACCCAATAGCGGATCATGTAAATTTCCCTTTTATCGGTGCTCATCTAATATGCAATTGATGTATTGGTATACCTCTAATAGAGATGCCTCTGTATGAGAAGAGGTTGGACTAGATGACTTCCTGACAACCCTTCCATCCCCATTCTGTAGTTCTAGGTGTTCAGGAATGTACTGTGCTATTGTTGGCTAGAAAAAGAAGCTATGCATACCATCAGTTCATCAGGTTTCTTTCTGTTCATAGCTTCTTCACCAGATAAGGGATTTTTTTTTAAATCATAATTTAGATATTAAACAGGCAAGCTCCAATGAATTAATAGTATGCATAATTGTATCTATTGAATTAATAATGCTGTCAAACATCAAATATCCCACAATTGGTTTATAAAGGTACTAGTTAACCCTCCACCCTATGGTTCCTTATTAAGTCAAAAAACTTTAAGACTTAAGTGCTCTCAGTTAAGCAGGAAATTGATATACACTTAAAATATTCTGATAGTTGTTATTTTTGATAGATGTGCATGTGTTAGTTTAGCTATTTGATACTTCTGAGCAGATGGTTTGATAAGAAAACAAATATTAGTAGTAGGTTATGCATGTCTATGTTATATTTAATTTTTAAATAACTAATACTATTTTTTGTATGAACAGTACTGAGTGAGGGATCTGATTTTGGCAAAAATGTTATTATAATTTCCCTCCAACATATTTAAAAAATCTATAGCATAAAAAGTGAGTTTATATCTCAGAAGACTTAAAAGATCAGACTTTTATTCCCATCAGTGGTTTACCAAACCCAGTCCCTACTTTAGTAAGAGTTAGCTTGACAGGACCAGGCTGTGCTGAAAAGGAGTGATACATTGCCAGACATTTTTGGAACTAAAGTTATCTATTGGGTAGATATATCAACTTCTGTGGGCTTTTACCATTATGACTATAGGCAATGCTGTTAATGGTCTGAGTATCATTTCAGACTGTACAACATTTGTTTTTTCTGGAATTTCATAGTTTCATAGTTGGTAGAGTTGGAAGGAACCTGAACAGATCATCAGTTCTGACCCCCTGCCATGGCAGAAACAAGGACTGGGGTCAAACGACTCCGATGAGGTGTACATCCAGCCTCCTTTTAAAGACCACCAGGGTAAGAGCAGCACCACTTCCCTTGGATGTTGATTCCAGATCCTAGCTGCCCTGACAGTGAAGTAGCACCTCCTGATGTCTAGCCTAAATCTACCCTCTGCCAGCTTGTCACTGTTATTTCTTGTCAGTCCTTGTAGTGCTCAGGGGAACAGAGACTCCCCCAATGCCTGCTGATCCCCTCTGACTAGTTTATAAACAGCCACTAGATCCCCCTCAGCCTTCTCTTGTGGAGGCTGAACAGGTTTAGGTCCCGCAGCCTCTCCTCGTAGGGCCTGCCCTGCTGCCCCCTGATCATGCGAGTGGCCTTCTCTGGACCCTCTCCATGCTGTCCACATCCCTCCTGAAGTGTGGCACCCAGAACTGGGTGCAGTACTCCAACTGCAGCCTGACCAGTGTTGCATAGAGGTGGATGATCACCTCCTTGGACCTGCATGAGCTGCATCTGTGGATGCATGACAAGGTACATTTGGCCTTCCTGACCTCTTCCCCACACTGTTGGCCCATGTTCATTTTGGCATCAATAATGACTCCAAGATCCTTTTCTTTCTCTGCACTGATGAGAAGGGAGTTCCTCAGCCTGTAGGTATGCTGCTGGTTCTTCCTTCCCAGGTGCAGTACCTTGCACTTGTCAGTGTTGAAACCCATCATGTTCTCACCTGCCCCCCCATAACCTGTCTAGTTCTGATTGCAGCCTATTCCTCCCTTCTAGCGTGCCCACTTCCCACCACATTTTAGTGTCATCTGTGAATTTGAACAGGGTGCTTTTTACCCCCTTGTCCAAGTCACTGGTGAAGATGTTGAACAGTGCGGGCCTGAGGACCGAGCCCTGGGGGACCCCACTGCCCACATCCCTCCAGGTTAAAAATGACCCATCCACCACCGCTCTCTGGGTGTGGCCCTCCAGCCAACTAGTGACCCAGTCAACTGTGTTAGGTGTCGACGTCACAGTCCCCTAGTTTTTTAATGAGATTGGGGTGAGTGACAGTGTTGAAGGCCTTCTTAATGTCCAGAAAGACTATATCCACTGCTACCCCTGTGTCTAAGGATTTTGTGACCTGTTCATAGAAGGCCACCAGGTTGGTCTGACAGGACCTGCCTTTAATGAACCCATGTTGGTTGCCCCTAAGCATAATATCCCCTGCTGGCCCCTCATGGACATGCACCAGGATAACTCTTTCAAAAAGCTTACCCAGGACTGAGGTAAGACTGACTGGCCTATAGTTTCCTGTGTCCTCCTTCCTCCCTTTTTTGATAATAGGAACCATTTGCTGAAAACTGTCACAGGGTTGCATAATTGTCATTGTTCTAATTTCACACATTTCTGACAGCAGAATTTCACATTATCACATGGGGTCTAATTTTCCATTCACATTGATGAATAACTCAGTTAAGTCACTGTTTTAGACCATGAACCTCTGAGAGAAAAGTTAGGTCCTGAGTATCTTGTTTATTCTGAATTTGGTACCAGTTCATTAGTTTTCTTTTGTAAAAGAATCAAAGAGTAGCAGAATATGTATGCAACTCAAAATACTTTGGAACTTGCAGCTTGAGTTTATCCCAGGTGAGATTCTCTAGCATGTGCTTTTGATGATTACTATTGCCAATGTCTATCTCTGTATTTTTCAACATGTAAAATATTACGGAATCTCTGAAAGATTTTGCATTAGGCAAGAGGCTGAATTACTGATGTACACGCTATGCTTTAAGCATTTGTTCTGTATGTAAGGGAGTACTGTTATTCTTCGCAATCATAGTTACAAATGGATGCTAATTGGGTCAATTTTGACCATTCTCAGAAAAAACTACTGATAAAATAGCCAGTTTCTTTAGTAGTGTGGTAGCTTTGCAATAGCTGTTGGAATGTATTTCGAAAGAAGAAACCTTCAAATATGTTTCTGGCTTTACAGAACACTGAAGAATTCAATGCGTTATTTTTTGACATATTCCTATGTACTTGACATCACATAAATGTCAGCCTACGTTGGGAGTCTTGTGCAGCACTACGCATAGGTCTTATGGTGCCCCTGCACACAAAGGGAAAATCCCTTCATTACCTTGTGGCTTCATTCCATGCCCCTAAGTATGCTTGGATATTTCAAGGGAGTATAACCAAGGAAAACCCCTTGTAGCATCCCCTTCCTACATATCCTCAAGGCCAGGAACAATTTACATCTAAACTTTTCTGGCCAAATCCTTGGCAGTCACTGGGTTCCGTGAACCCCTCTTGTATACTAGCTGACGGGCTGCTTAACTATGCTTCTGTTTTTTTACCTCATTGGGTAAAGTACTAATAAGCCAGTACTAATTGCTTAGGAAAATCTTTTGCCTATGGCATTGTTAGCTCTGTATCATAAAGCTCTAAATTTTAATGGTATTTTGTTGTATTCAGCAACTGCTTTTTAACCAAGATTTAGCCCCAGTATTATAATTAAATAGTAATAATATCTATTAAATATCACAGTGTCCTCCTACCAAAACAATGGATATCTGGACTGGCATGCCACAGTTGTGCTGAAAAATCTGTAGGTAGGTAGACTCAAAAATACAACTCTGAGCTATTTTGTGCCACCACCATGGAAAGCTAATCATGAGGGAACTTTTGAAACACAAGTTAATGTCAGTGTTAACTGGAATAACCTGTGCATTTTAGCAGCTGCACATGTTTAGTCAGCAGGGAGTTCTCTGGTTACATGTGTTTTTTTTCCACATCTGTCAGATGAATAAGAGATCCAAATGAAAATGTAGCACTCAAGAATGTTATATGGATTTGCAACACACTCCCTGAAGGATTGTAAGTTCGTAAAGCAATGAATAAATTACAAAGAAGCATGCAGAGTGTGAATCTTAAATTTTTTACTTCTCCTTTTGGGAATTTGATGTCCTCCAGGATGTATCCATTGAACAACAGAGTTCCTGTAAAACCGCCACAACCTTCCCTCTTGAAAGAAAGAATTTGAAAGGCTCCAAGTATAAAAAGCAAGGAGACCTGATTCATCACCACATTACTCCAGTTGTACTCCCATGTAACTTCACAGAAATGAAAATGAAATAGAATTACAATAGCGTAAAATGGGGGTAACAAGAAGTTCAGGTAGGTCCATAATAAATAAGCCAAATACATGCAAATAATCCCATGCTAGTGCCAAACTGGCCAAACTGTCACTGGAATTACATTGGTATAAATCCAGAATAACTGATACAAAACACTCTGACTCTAATATTGTTCTGTTAGGCAAAAGAAAATTGTCAGCAGATCCTTAAGAAACAGCATTATGAAATTCTAAGTTACCAGGAGGAATATTGTCACAGAAAAATGAAAAAGGATTATCCTACCCTTTTCAAAGGAGAAGGGGAATGCTCTTCCTTAGGACTTCCCCAAGAAGCAGCATTATGAAAGGACATCTGAAGCCAGTCCCAGGGTGGCTTGACAAAGGGCAAGCCCCTGGCTTTGAGGCCCTGGCTTCTTTTCTCATTTCCTGGCTTCCCTGGTGATCCTTGGCACCCTCACATTTGGAAACTTCTTCTCAGTCAGGTCCTGGGAAGGAGGGAGAGTGTTTTTTTCTTTAAAAGAAATATTATCTGAGGGCATTTATGCACATGCTCTGGGGGAGGGATGGGGACATGTTAATTAGAGCAGCTCCAAAAGCTCTAATTAAAGTGCCCAAAGTGTCTCGTGTACCCACATCCCCACACTGAAAAATGGTGATGGGGGCACTTTAGCACTTTAACTAAAGCTCGTCACATCTCAACATCATTTTTCAGCATGAAGACGCTGATACACGAGAAGCTATAGTCTGTTGGAGCACAGTAATTACTAGACTCATTGAGTCTACTCCCACACGCTGCAATTACTCACTGCCTGTGTATAGGCACCCTGAGTGCTGATATCCCAAGCAGCAAAGCAAATGCTGTATCAAAATAATCTCTACTATGCCATTCCTGTTCCCTCTGTCCTCTGTTAGACTTTATTTTGTCCACCCTAGGACCTTCTCTCCCAGTCCATCTGGGACCTTTTCCTGGTCCACCTCAGGACCTTCTCTCCCACCAGCCCCTTCAGACCCTCACATATTCTCATCAAGTTCAGTCAGCCACACTTCCAACAAAACAGATCCAAAACTATAGTCTTAACCTGGGGATAACAGTCACCCAATACAATGAAGAATTAAGTCCTGGGGAACTAACCAGGAGACAGCCTCCATGGCCTGCTGTGAGACAGACTGTCATCTGCCCCTGGGGTGAAAAGGGCATACAGATGTCCTGCTTAGGGAACTATTTACAAGAACAGCCTACAGTAAAGCTTGCCTGCACAGAGTACCTCCAAAGTGCTGCCCACTCCAGCTCATCTAACCTCTTTCATCACAAACACAATTTTCACAATACTTTGCTTCATTGTTTTAAAACACCTATTAAATCTGTAAATCTTGTTTTCTTTTTGTCATTGTACACTAGTAGAGATCACAGGCTTGATTCTGATCTCACCATAGTACTTCTGTTGATTTCAGTGGAATTAATCCAAGTTTACTTTGGTATAGGGGAATGGATAATTAGGTCCTGCATCTCCAAACAGTAACACAGGACAGCAGTTTTCTTTGAACCCAGAGAGACAAGGAGCTCATTATACACATGATTCCATGGCAATGCTTTGGCACTAGATGATTACCAAAGGAGCAAAGTATGTGAATGACATGGCTCACTTCACAGAAATACAAGATATGTTCCATAGAAAAAACTCGAACCCTTATTGCATAGCAGCCAAGTATTTAGTTGTTATATTCTAGACTAAAATTAGAGTGTATCATATTTACAGCCATTTCTTTATTTCTAAATGTAAAATATCTATGATTAACAGGTGTCATGACCAGTTAGAAACAATGCACAACAGAATGTCATATATTGGACCCCTAGTTTATATTAGGGTGTACAAAGTAGGCCCTATTTGATTCAGATTTGGCCCAAATCAGGGACAGTGATTCAATTTGTTGATTCAGATCACTGTCCCTGATTCAATTTGACAGAAACCAAACCTGAAGATTTGATGATGATTCAGAGAAGCAGTGATTCGGACATAGCCACAGCTTTAAAAGTTTTTTCTATATACCTTGAGATAGCAGGAGTGACTTGTGAACACTGTGATTCTGGGATGTGTGGAGCATCCCACAGGAGTGTGTGGTGGGGGCCTCCATGTGCTTGGCAGTGAACCTGGAAGTAGACAGGAAATACTTCCGGTCCATTTCCAGGTCTGCCAGGGAGCACACTGGGGAAGCCCCTCATGCCTTCCTGGCTCAGTGATCGATCACAGGGGGACCTCAGGTGACCCCCACCCAAGACCCAGGATGCACCAGTTGCCAAACCAGTGGGGCACGGGGAAGCCCCCAGTGTGCACCCCAGCAGACCTGAAAGTGGACTGGAAGTGCTTCTGGTCTACTTCCAAGTCTGCTGCTGAGTACACTGGGGAGCCCCCTGTGCTTCTGAAGAACACTCCATGTGCCCCACAATCGCAGCATTCACAAGCCTCTGCTACCTAAAGGTATGTAGAAAAAACAATTAAAGTTGTCTCCGTGTCTGAATCTCCAAATCTTTATGAATCTCTCCAAATTGATTTGGAGGGTTCCAATGCAACTCAGAGAGATTAAAGGGTCCTCTGATTTGATTCAAATTAGAGATTCGGCCACCGAATTCGGCCAGATCTCCTCTGAATTCAATCAGGGACCAAAGCTTCACACAGCCTAGTATATACGTATTCATCCAGAAATGAAAAAGGAGTTAAGAAATTCAGAGATTATTTTCCAAAGGATTTCCAAGGTGGCCTAAGTTCAACTCCCATTGACTTCAGTCATAGCAAGATTGTATCTATGTAGAATAATTTATATCAAATGCAATCCTAAAACAAGAAGAGACACTTTTCTAATCTGTTATGTATAAAACCTATGAAGATTGGACCTTATAAATTGCTCTTATAATACCTTGAGTGTTTCACCACAGGAAGAAGAAAAAAACCAGAGGATATAAGGAAATCTGAACATCTCTATGGTTCCAACTCTCTCAGCTTGACTATAGAGCCATCTTTTGGTCACAAAGATGAAAGTAACAGTTTCATTTTTGTTAGATTTATTTCTATAAGGTACTTGAAAAAATTTGTAATTTAGCTGTGTTTTTAAATGCCATTTGTCTGCTTTTTAGCCTCTTTAGTGAAATGACACAGAAATGAGCAATGTGGCTTCTGCTTTGTTTGGAACTGAAATGGTTCAGTGAAGAGTGACATGTCAGGTTTTCTAATTTATTCCATTTTACGCAATTAAGTCCATTTGCAATTGTACAGCAGACTATTTAAGACTGAAAACATTAATTCTCTTTGAGGTAATGAAAGTGATGCAAAACAGAATAAAATAATCATGGAAATAAGATACAATAAAACTGTTAGATCATGTAACACCCCCTGACACTCCTCTTGCCCAGTTTCTAGGAAATTTTATCTTACCAAAACACAGAAACCATTTTATTATTTTCCTCTTTTTAGAGATTTCAATTTTTGACTGAAAAGGAAGTTTGTTGTGCTTTGTACAAAAATTGCTTTTTCATGGCCTTTCTACACATGCAGATAAACGTTCAACGGGATATGTGTGCAATCCACACAACTGTACCTTCTACCATGCCTCACGTGCAAGGAAGGAGGTATGATTAAGGGATCATGAATTAGCTACAAGCTGGCTAATGAGGCTCACGTTGAGGGAAGTGTTGTTGGCTCACAATGCAGGCAGTGTTGGGAACACCACTGTTATCTGCTGTTGTTGCTGTGTTATCTGCTGTGTGTTATCTGCTGCTGTTGCTGCTACAGTGAGCTTTCTTATCTTTTGATGGGGCTTCCAGCCAGAAGGGAGCACTTGGCCACATGTTCAATTAATGACATGATTAGAACAAGCAACAAAGTTATTCCACACTTTTTATGGAATAATTTTTTAGTTTACTGCTTGTTTCATCACAGCAATAATTGTTGAATGTGTAGCTGGGTCACAATTTAAGATGTAATTAACTACTTAATCACACCTTAAGTGTAACATGTAGAGGGGCCTCAGTGACAGATGTCTTGAGGATGATTTCTATGAAACCTGAGAGTTCTTCACTGAAGGGACTGAAGTTTCATATGATGGATCTGCCAGGGTTTCCTTGTTTTTGTATCTCCGGGACCACATAAAATGTTCACTGACATCCCTTCAAAAGATGGGTCTGAGAACAAAAATTTATAACAGTATGGAACACTAAAAACCATTGATTTAATACAGATGTTAGTTTTATGGCTCATCACAGTTTGTTTATCCCACAGATCATCCAACTACTAACCTCTATGGTAGGCCTCATCCTCTGGCCTTGCCTCTCTATGTTAATGTCATTGAGTAACTTTAAGAAGTCTGAGTAAATTAAGTGAAAAATACCACACCTTCCCAGATTGATAAGAAGTCAGGAGGTCCTAGAGTCAGCATGCTTATGAACTTCAATGATATCATGACCTAGTTTCTGTGTGGAGAGCATACACAGTTGATTATGAGAGTTTTCAGCTCAAATAGTTACACAATTGAAGAGTTGACCACTGTACTCACCAGAGGTGATTGAACACCTGATTGGATAGAGGAGTGATTAACAAATGATTGAAGGCACTTCTGTTTGTGTGATTGGTTAAGAGTGAGATTGCCAGAAGTAGCGTGACTGGAGTGTTTAAAACAAGCTTGCACCTGAGGAGAGGTGTGAGACTGGGTTTTTTCACGTGAGTTTGCATGTGTGAGTTGGTGTCAGTCAGCATGAAAGGTGATTGAAAACTGTGCAGTGAATCTGGCTGGCTCCTTAGATAACTGAAGGAAGCTCTGAGGAGGGAGCTCTCAGAAGAAGCTCAAAACCAGCCTAGGAGACCACCCTGAGTGAAATTACCCAAGAACGGGCAATAACCCACCCATAATTGTGGAGTGCTGAGTACCCAGAGGAAACTCCGTAAGAGAGAGAGGGAGCAAGGGCAGCTCCAGCACACTGACATAATGAGACAGACAAGCAAGAGCCTACTACCTTACATTGTGCATGTCAGAAATTATAGATTTCTTTCTATGTTTTATCTCACTCTCTGCATTATATTGTTTGTAGATTCCGTGTATATGTTTGCAACTTGTTGAGTCCTGTTGTTTAACTTTACTATTTATAATATAGTCTAGTTGTTTACATTTAATCATGTCTCCTGTCCTAATTGATATATTTGCATTAGTGGGGCTGGGCTACAGGCCAATGCTCAATTAGAAAGCTCCCAAAGTCCACCATTTTGAACTATGAGTCTCGAAGAGACCTACCAACCCTCAATTCGTGATTAATTAAGAGAATTGTAGCTCCAAAAGGTAATAACAGCCATCTTTCTTTATGAAAGGTCCTATTCTTTCACATAATTGAGCTTACCTATTTTAACCCTTCTTTAGTTGCTTGATAACTTCTCTTCAGTCTACAAGTTAAGTGCCCCCTTCCCTTTCAAAGATCACCATTGTTTACACAATGAGGTTAAACAAATTAATTGTTCTACCTGGAATTTAACTCTGGTTGTGTCAGCTTCTTTTCCAGACCTGAAGAAAAGCATTTCAAGCCCAAAATCTTGTCTAACATTTCTTGCTACAGTATAGTCAGTCCAATAAGATATTACCAATGATTAAAGAGGCAGACTGTTGAATAGGGCTGTATTTAGAGACAAATTTAGAGACCTGAACTGAATATTACCCACCCAGGATGTGGAAGAATGGCAGAGCATGGAAATAAAGTTGAATCATTCAGATTTCTAGTATTTGCCCTAATCACTGAGTTGTTGGCTATGCTGGAAGGAAGGGAGTGGTGATATGGAATCATTTCTGTTTTTACTGAGTACTTCTTAAGGTTAAAATTGGTACAGTCCTACAAAAAGAAATTTAATATTGATAAATCTGCATCCTTTAACTTAAAAAGGCGGCGGGGGAGGGGGGCAAGGAATTCCTGGTCAACTATAGATGTGGCTCAGGGCCCTGTTACAGTCATTTTGGAAAGCTACTTGAGCTCTTAATGGTGTTAATCTGTGAACAATCCACACATTAACACCTTGAAGTGTCTTAAAGCACTCACTTGCCTCAAAGTTATGCCCCTTCAAGGCTGGATTATCTCTTGATCCACCCAGCCCAGGTCCTGTTCCCTTAGGGTATGGCTGCTCCCCACAGATGCACCACTGCTCCAAACTCCAAGTTAGCACTAAGCTAATCAACATTTGTTCAGCAGACAGTGTAAGATGTAACAAGACCCTCATTAGAATGAGGGGAATTATGGGGAAAGTTTAGAATTATGGGGAAAGTTTGCAGTACTTGCTATGTAGGGGAAAAACACCTTTAGGGTAATGCTTAGAAGGGATTTGTCTAGCAAGCTTTGTGTTTTCTCTCACACAGTGCACATAGTGCACATGTGCCTGAAAATTTGCAGAAAAAGATAATTTTGGGGGTGAGTTCTTACTTGGTGTAATAAAACCAAAAGTTCTAGAGTTTTGCATTTATTTTTGTCTCAGACCAACACAGCTACTACATACATCCCCAAAACATGGAAGATGTTGAATTTTAGCTGATTTTGAAATAAAACATCATTGCTAAACAACAAGAAAGATTTCTACACCTCCCTGCCTTTCTGCCATCTGACATCACCAGGGAAGGAATCCTCCTTTATTTGCACATCAAAGAGCAAGTCACAAAGACACTCTCATGGACCCAGAGGAACAGACTTCCACCTTCAGCTTCCTCTGTGCAAAACTGAATTTATTTGCTACCTATGGGGACTTTTTACCATGTTTAATTTTCCCTGAACCTAATGAAGAGCGCATGTGCCCAAAACCTGACAGAAAAAGATACTTTTTTTTTTGAGATTTCTTAGTTGATCTAAAAAAAAGGTACCATCTCTGAACCAAGAGTTCTAGAGTTTTACATAACTAAATTAATATATTTTAATAAAACAATCAGCTCAAAATGTTTAATACATGTTGCAATCTATGTGACTGAATCAAGGATTTTTTGAAGTACCACTTTAGATTTGTTTGATCTTTGAAATTAATGTACTGTATATATAATTTCCCTGTTCAATACTTTGAAATTATTTCCTGAGAATAAATAACATTAGTTTAATTATTCATAGAACATATTTATTAGAAAATTCCATTACATCACTGTGTTATATCTTCAGATGTATGAGTCCAACCTTATCTCTGGATTCTGATGCTGCTTCAGTTGGCCTAATCTTTTCAGATGGGTGATTAAAGGTGCCCAGATATGATACTGGAGATATCTTTGCCCTTTTTTTATTCATAGTTTTGTCCAGATTATCTTGTAGAGCCTTGGCCTTCACAATCTTAGGAGGACTCCTGTTTAATACCTCCACTACTTCTTTACATTTACAACATCCAGTGGTTCAAAATGGCCAGGAACAGATGTTGCATTTATCCCTGGAGATGTTGCTTTTATTCTGTACCAAAAATATCCTGAGATTGGCATGTACGTACATCACCCTTCTAATCAGGGTTTAGTGAGCAGCTGAATAAAGAAGAGCTTTTCATCCACTAGTTTAATGACGCTGTCCCAGGATATTTGTACAGACATAATTTGCTATATGCTAGCATAAATTATTACTGTCTTTTATTTAAGAAACATTTTTAGGATTTATCCCAGGATAAAAGGCATGGACATCTTTATGTTTGCACTCTAGCCCAGGATAAAATGGTTTATACCAGGATAAATGTGATTTCTGTTTGCAGTCAATGGTTCTTAAACTACCATGTAATCTACTCTATGCATATTTATGCATGAGGGGAATAGAGAGTCCTAACTTTTTTATTAAAAAAGAGAAGAAAAGTTTCAGATCTCTGAACATGTAAGTCATGAAGAAGTTCAATTAAAATAAGTGAGAGAACTTAAAAGTGCCTTAAAAGGGTTTCTTTCTCTCTCCCCTCGTTTTCTGTCATACCCACTGGCTACTATATTAGTGAAAAACTCTTCAAAGTAATGTTTTGGATACTCAGCTCACACTCTTCTGTAGCTATTTTAAAAGGGATCATTATCAGCACTGCAGCAGAGTTTCAGTTTCTTCACTTCTTCAGTCAGTTTTCCTAACACTTCAAGAAGGAAAAAAAGAGACACTTATGTGCTATTAAGCGATGTGCAAAAGTTTCTATTTTTGCATCTGTATTCTTAGACTATTGCCAGTTTCCACGGTAATCAGTGTATTTGATCAAAGATAAAGTTTCTCTGTATGTCTTAAGAACAAATTTCCCTTTTCTTTATTCCTGAAATGGAGGGCAATTTTTATATATCTTTATAGTAGGCTAATATAGCTTTTTTCCCCCATGAAAAATGAATAAAATGAAAAAAACAACAACTGGGTCTGGTTTAATGAGAAGATGCAGTTCATGGTGAAAGAGAGAGAGGAACATCACTTATTTTTGGAACACAGGAGAAGCCCTGTGTGTAGAGCAAAATCTTTAAGACGTTCTTGCAAGAGCCACTTGGAATTATTTAGTGCTGTGCCAACTCTGAGAGTTTGGGTACTGAATGAAACTCCTAGGCTCCAGGGAGCTTCATAGAACGATAGACAGTAAAGCTGAAAGGGACCCCTAGAGGGCATATAGTCCAACCCCTTGCCTGAAGCAAGACTGCCCTATACCAGTCATCCCATACACATCCTTGTCTAGCCTATTACTTAAGGCTGAGGACCCATGTTCAAATTATCTGGCTGGTGGTGTGCCCTCTGTCCATGGTGGCCTAGGTCTTTCCCTTAGGGACCTTTTGCTGCTTGTAAATCCCTCCCTTTGCATTCTTTCTCTTCCTGATGACTCTTCATTCCCCTGCATCTTTGATTGGTCTCCCTTTGGTCATCACAGTTTCCACATTCTGGTCTGTCAGCATAGTCCTTTGTTTTCCAAACCCATCACAGGCATCCATCTTTACCGGTGTTTTAATTTGGGCATGCCCTGGTCTCCTAATTTGGCCCATCCACCAAAACCAGAAATCCCAAGGGCTCTGCAGCTGGGCACTGACCTGGCATCAGTGCAGCAGGCCTATCTCATGTTATGGATACGTTGTTCATATTTTTAATTCCCCAGGATGTGTATGCCCACACAGTGGACCTTGAAGGAAACTTTGTCACAAACAAAGCTTTGTGATGAACAAGGCCTTTAAGAACCAATTAACCCTTGATATTCCCCAGGACCATTGTTCTAATGCAATATTTTCTTTACCTATAAGCTAACTCCTAAAAGCAGACCTCTCAATATCATTTCCTAGCCATCAGCACAATGTGAGGAATATAAAGAGGCATGTTCTGTTCCTTTCTTAGCTGGAGGAATACAGTACAGCAAGCAACACACTGTGGGGAGAGAAAAAGAGCAAAGCACCTTGGGAAGATGAAGGACTGTGCTGTGGCTCTGAGAGAGATAGGTATACAGCCATCCATGGCCCCAGGAGAAATTCTTCTCCTTTAACCAGTTAAATCACTGCCAGTTGTTCCTAGGTTATTTTTCTACTGGAGAAGGCTTTTTTATATTTTTCACCTTTTATCTTTACCCAGATATATTCTGATCTGCTACCTTCTTCCTCCTGAACCAGGGAGTGAATATGTAGATTTGGACTTAAAAGGTAATGCCACCATTGTTTCCCCCAATCTTGTTCTTCTGAAACAGAATGTAGCCTTCAGTTTTGATGGTCCTATTATAAAAGTTATCCCTCCAAATTTCTGTGGTATGAATCAGATCATAGTTCATTTCACAAGATGTGATTTCCAGCTCATCTTGTTTGTGCCCCATACTTCTGGCATTTGTATACCTACCACCCAGCTTTTATGCAGGCCTACTCCTGCAATCCCTTGCTTCATCCAGGTGATGAAGAGGTGGAAAGGAGAGAAAGAGATAAATAACATACAACATTGATATTAAGTCAAAACAAGTTACAGTTTAGATAAGGGAAATATTTAAATGCACACACATCTTAACTCTGATTAATGTCAGAAAACACCTCTGTGGAAGTCAGACTTCCTCCGTGACATGTATCCCCTAAATATTTAGAGTGACATTTTGAAGGCAAAAACAAACAAAAAGGAATTTAAAAAATAATTACATGTAATATAAACCTACATTTAAAAAAATACATCTTTTAATAGGAATCTTTTGAAAAGTTTTTTTCATTTCTGGTTTAGGCATGCTCGGTTTTTTGTACACCGTGATCTCAGCAGTGTTTCCAAGGCCTAATATTTTTAAAGCATGAAATATATCAGAGAGCTCCCAACATCAACATGAGGACAAAGTAAAGGCAAAGATCAAATCAAGAATGTTAAATTGGTACACACAAAAGTAATGTTTTTTTTTCCTAAAGGGAAAGATACAAATACTAAAATAAACAAATTTATCTATTTAGAGGGGAGAGGCTATTATGGAGGAAATTAAAATAATCAAAACAAATTATTTTAAAGAAAATGTAGCTATGGTCCCATAACAAGGAACCCTAACCCTGTTAACAGACTGAGCAGGGTGGGTGGGGAGAGGTGATAATGGGAAAAAGAGGAATGAGGCACAGGTCTAAGGAAGATAGGTCCCTGCCAGGTGGACTGAGGATGCTGAGCACCCTGACAGGTCAGCTAAGGATGCTGAGAATGGCAGCAAGAACAAGGTTTAAGTAAGGGGCGAGTCACTCATTAGGAGGGAGCAGAGATAGGCAATTAACAGATTGAAAGAGGCCAATGGACATTTAAACAAGGCCAGAAGCCAAAAAGAGGAGTGGGAGCAGGAGCAGGTGGTGGATTTCGGAGGCTGGGCAGTAGACCCTGAGAAGCCAAGCCCAGGATAGGCTTTATATGTTTCAGGCATCAGAAGCTCCAGCAGCCTCAGCACTGCGGTCCCTGCCAATGGTGAACTGGTGTTCCCAAGGAGAGAGCTGCATCTTCAGGGAAGAGGCTGCTGCTAGGAGGACTCTGAAATGTGCAACACCCAAAAGACTGTAAACCAGAGAAGCATCACTGACAGTGGCGAGCCAGAGTAGCTGTTGGGGAAATCAGAACACAGTGACAGACACTCTATTAAAGTGGTAGTTTTTCATTTCCCATAACCCTGAGCAGACTACTTATGTTTACCCCAGTGTAGGGGAGGAAAGGGGTCTGCTGAAGGTGACTTCCTATGGCCTTTTAGTTTCTTTTGTAATTGAACTGATAGTGAAGCTAGAACTGAGAGAAGATGGGCCCCAAAAAGGGCCACAGATTAACAGGGAGGACCTCACTAGGAATTAGTTCAAAGGCCTGAGAAGGGCAGAAAGCCTGTCGCTCCATTGCAGGTCCAGAGAAGCCTGGGCTACATTCAGGTAAAGCACCATGATACCGAAGAAGGGACAGTGTGATTCCTGCAGCCACCTCTTAGCCTGCAGATTCTACACCCATCATCAAAGCAGGGCAGTGAAGGAGCAAGGATGGTGAACACAATTGGGAACCGCCACATTGCCATAACCCCAGTTTCTGGTGGTTGGAGTTCATGACTGTTTACTGGTCTTGATTCAGGAAACCACTCCTATTCAAGTACAGTCAAGTATTTCCTTGAGTGTATGCTTCAACACCCTTCCTGACTAGAGATAGACTTTTCTTAAGTGCTTATTTGAAATGGGGCCTATGTTACAGCTTATTCCTTAAATTTTGCAAAGATTTTGCATCAGATTTGAGAGAAGTTTGCAGTTATATTGTAATTAACATCAAGTACACTGCCTGTCTGCTGCATTTAAGCACATTGGCTAGGGAAGCCATTAGGATTAATTTCACTTTTGCTATAGGTGGGAATGAATAAGAAAACCAGCTGTGAACAACTGAACTTCTGGGAAATCTGTGTTCAGTCCAGAAACATTTCATTCAGGTCTTCTCTGCTTTGTGTTTATAGCAACATCCATTTTTTTCTAGTTGCTGTGCATGTTCCAGTAATGGTATGATCATCTAATTATCTTAATGTTTTTCATACATCAGCACACTACAGTTATGTTTGGATTTCCAACTGTGCTTTTTTCAAAAGTCTGCTTTTTAGCTGTTCACATACTGTATGGCTGGGTGGACTAAAATTCCTTTTCATTTTTTTCATTTTTTATTTATTTATGTTTTTATTTTTGCCATTTGAAGTTGAGAGGAGAATTTATTCACTTTAAATTTTTGACATAATTGGAGAAAAGGAAATCACAGTGCTTACACTGGCACAAGGTTGAAAATAAGGACTGAAAACAAAGAAGACATACATATTTAAATTTGCCTTAGTGTCCATACTACCACATGATCAATACATGGTGTCTCTGTAGATCTGATTAGTGAGCATTAAATGCCCTTCCTTATTAATCAACTATGTAGTGATTTCCTGTAAGAAATGCATTGCATAAAAATGTGAAACCTTTTCTTAAACTTCAGATTTGTCTATTTAACAGTTGCTTTCAAAATATCATATAAACTTGCTGGCCCTTCCACCTTTCCCCTAATTTGTTTTTTTTTTGGCAACCATTTTGACAAAGTAAAAAAATATTGTGTGGTAAATAGATGCAGAACATGAACACATACCACAGAAAGATGATACCAGTTACATCTGAGTTGCCAAGACAATTTATAAGATTGACATTTAGAAAATATTTTAAAGGGATAATAGATCTGGGTCTGAATGTCTCCTTTCATTAGGGTAGAACTGAAGACCCAGGTCATTTTGTGAGTAGACTAGAGGAGTAAGATTAATGTCCATGCCCCCTGCTCCCTACTCCCACCTCCTAGGCTAGGAGATGTAAATAGCATGTTTGTCTTTGAGTTTGGAGATACTGTGGGGAGAGCATATTTATTAGGAAGATAGTAGGGTAAATATAATCTGGCCTTGATGTTTTTCTATAGAGTTAAGCATGGTTTCTTTTTGTAACTGTAACCATTTCAAGTCTGAGTCCCTTACTAAGGCCCTTTTTGGCCTTAGTTTAGTAAGGTATCTGGGAACATTCAACAAATAAGTTGTTCCACTGAAAATACCTTGCCAGTTAAACTCCCTCTATTTTTCCAACATTGTGGGGGAAGCCTAAAGTCCAGAGAGCATGTGGTAAGAACAGCAAAGCTCACCAAGATTTAAACATTCCATCCCAGAGCTAATGGTAAATGTTTTGAAATTGTAATTTTTTTCATGGAATTGAAATTCTAAAATATGCCTATCCTTATATCAGTGTATTTCATGTAAATATTTTTGATCAGGACACAATATTTCAATATGCCTTCAATTTAAAATGTTGCATTTTAGTTTGCTAACCTAAATTGAACTTGTTTTTTCCAATATAAAACTTTTTTCTCTTTATAATACTGTATTTGTTATACAGGAATCTGGAAGAGGGGGAGAAGGTTGGACATCCATATTATTCTCTATTGGCTGCCTCCCTAGTTGGGAGGGCCAAAGTACTACTCTTAAATATAGTGTCCCAGTTGAGAAAGTGCAGTTTATATTTTTCTTAACGGATTTAAAACTTAATATTTGAGGTCAATTTAGATGTTTAAATATTCTGATTCAGATGAAGGAGATTCTAACTGAAATAGTTCATTTTGATTTCTTTTGGTGATAAACAATACATATTTAGCAAAATCAAACTGGTGAAAATTTTGATTTTCTAGAAACTGAATTTTCTGTCAGAAAATCCTGTTAGTGGAAAATTCCCAATCAGCTCTGGTAAGCAGAGTCAGCATCCCTGGTACTATATTTGGGCAGAGATGCAAAGGCTAAAGGGTTCTTTTCAACTCTCCCTGTCCTATTACTGACTTCTGGGGATTTTCCTGAGTGAAGGTGGAAGAAACACTGAGAAAAGATTTGACTTCTCAGTACATCAATCAGTTCATTCAGAAAGCTAATTCAAATAGAAAATTCAGTGACGCTTGCTATAATTTGTGATTTTAATTGCTACAAGGGCAGATTATTCAGGATTTTTTTCTTCCCATTTCTCTATTAGGCAACCATATGATGTAGCATTGATGACTAAGTTCTTTACCTTGAACCTATGCAGGTTCTGCTATTAAATGAATCTTTATTCTTCTATAACACTGTCCCTGCATACTACTTATTGCAAAAAAGGCCACCACATACTAGACTGTATTAATAGAAGTATCATTTGCAAATCAAGGGAAGTGATTCTTTTGGTCTGTTCTGCACTAGAAGTATCTCACCTGGAGTGCTACATCCAGTTTTGGGCCCCACACTTCAAGGAAGATGGACAGATTAGAAAGAGTCCAATAAAGAGTGACAAAAAATATTAGAGCCTTGGGAAGCACAGTGATAGAAGTTATAGTTTGGAGACACTCTCTTGGAAGATTACAGGGACTGGCAGTTGAGATTGTCCATCCATTAGAATAATTCATCAGAGAAACCAAGGGACCACAGAAGCTAGCCTACTGCTCCACAAATAAAAATTCTTGTTAGTTCTTCTAATTCATATATACCCATGCTTATTAAAGCTGGTAATCACTACATGTTTTCAGAAGTGGCAAATGACAAAGAACTTGAAAGAATTGGAGGTTCAAGCTGAGAAAGAAGTTGGAAATTGAGAGCAAGTGGAACAGCACAGCCACACTGAAGGACATAAGCCAGTGTAAATGATCTTCCTATACAATTTACTTTAAGGACATTTGATCATGGAAGTGTTGTAAACTCCACTTACAATATAGCAAAAACAGGAGGGCATTCAGACAAAAGTTTCAGGGGTACTAAGTAGCCATAGGGGTAGAAGAGAAAAATGTAACATCAAATCCTCAATCTTGCATATTGTTGGGCAGGAAGCCCTGGCTCTTTATAACACCAAAATATTCAGGTAATTATAATTTTGTCCAACTATAAGGAGTACTGAATGCCAAAAAAGAATGAGACCTTTGAAAGACACAGATATTTTATGTGCGGACAAACAACAGAACAGCGTATAGATCTGTATGTTACTGATCTAAAGAGCCCGAGTAAGAACTGTGCTTTTGGGAACTTGACAGTATCTCTGATTAGAAATAGGATTATTTGTGGTATTTCAGACACTACATTACAAGAAAGGCTATTACATGAAGGATACCTGTGTCTAGAAAAGACTGTTCAAATGTGCAGGGCAGCATAAACTGTGAAGGCACAGAGTAGAGTTAAATGTATCAAAAGAGATTGTCCATGCAGTAGACATGAAAGTGTAGCAAAACCCCCAGTTTTTCTTTTTTCTTTTATTATTGATCTTAAAATGCATTCCCTCCCCTTCCCCAACCATTTCTCACTTTTCTCTCCCTCTCTATTCCCTATAGATAAGTATAAGTGAGCTCAAACTTAGGATAAGCTTTAAACATTTTTATTTTGGTAGCAAATTTTTGGTTTTGGATATCCATTGTTTATAATTATTAGGTTTGTATTTTTTACTGTTGTATATTGTATTATTATCATTTTTGTATTGATTTTTATCAATGGTTTCATATGGCTATTGTATGGTTTAGGCCTGTGTTTGTAAGTGAACCAAAGTCATGTCAAGTTTCCATTTTATATGTCAAGCTTCTATCTTCTGTCCTCTGCCTGGGCATCCCATGTTGCAACAATATGATTCATTGTACCCCTCCCATGTAAATTGGTTCCCCAATGAATGAGAATGATTGGGCATGATTGCAATACAATGGTAGCAGGCCTCTACTGAATGGCCTGTAATGACTGGGCCATCACCTTGCATTGATTCATCCAGGAACCATGGACCTCACCTAGGAAAAGAGACAAGACCAGTATTTGAAAAACAAAAGACCCTGCAGAACCAGCAACTCTATCATTGTACCCCACCATTACAGACATCTGAAACTGCACATCCCTGCATAGAGCACACACACTCAGTATGCCAGGGGCTGACCCTTGCCTGGGCATACCTCCTGTCACTAGGGTCACACAAGGTCTGCCCCTATAAAGAGGGGCAGTGAAGACAGACCCAGTGGGAATGCCACTTCCATCCAGACCAGACCAGCTTCACATCACCTATCCACCCCAGAGGCCCTACCAGCGACCCCCTCTGGACAACACTGAGCTGAACGAGATCCCAACTGGCCATCGAGGATCAACTTCCATCCTGGGATAGGTAGATAATTACCTGCATACCTCCTCCTACAATTTGGACTCTCTCTCTGTCTCTGTCTCTCTCTCTCCTCCTGGACTTCAGTGGACTTCAACCCCTGCACCAAGCCTCTTTAAAGCCTGCTGCC
>NW_017728949.1:26665660-26705106 GCF_001723895.1 Crocodylus porosus | reverse complement strand
TCCCAATTCCATCTCTCCTTTTCTGCCATCTCTCAGCCTCTCCTTGCGTTCCCGCTGTCCCTGCTGCTTTTCTTGTGATTTTCTGCTGCCCGTCTCTCTGTTTTCAGGCTTTTCCCCTGCACCTTCTGTAATCCCCGCCCCCCACCCCCGCAGCTTCCCAGCTCCTGTTAGCTGTCCTGCACTTCTCTCCAGCTTCCAGCACTTACTGCCACTCTGCAACTTCTCTAGCTGCCCGAGAGCCATCCTCTGGCTCCCCACACCCCCAGAGCCCCTCTTTAACACCCACACTTTCCCTTAGTCCCATTTTCCCTCCTCTCCCCATCTACCATTTCAGGTCCCCTGTAGCTTTGGCTCCAGTCCCAGACTCTGTGCCGGCATGCTTCTCTGTTCTGTAGGCTTTGGGCATTGTCTTTAATCAATTAAGATAAATTAACCTAAAGTTACCCCCAAGCCTCAGTTCTTCAGTCCAGGCCCCTGCAGTCTACCGGTTCTAATCCTGGTCCTGGTAACTCTAACCCCCTACACTTCTACTTTCTTACCTTAACCTTTCCCCAGTATCCCTAGTACACCAAGCACATACATACATACACATCACAACACCCAACTTAAAAACTCACTTGTGTGTATGTATAGGTGGGTGGTATGTCTGTAAATTAGTGAATACATATATATAGCTATCATTGTGTGTGTGGTATATGAATTAGTAAGCCACATATGCGTATTGAAATTGCAGTTGTTGGTAACTGGTAACTGATTTCTGTCTAAATTTGGTGTGTGTGGTGTGTATGGGCTTAAACTGGTGATAGGTGTACATGAACCTAGACTAGTTATTTGTATCTGAGTTGCTAGTGTGAGTGGGGTGTGTGTGTGTGTGTATATATATATGGCATTGTGTGCATGATGTATGAATTAGTGATTTGTGTCTAACTTTTAGGGTGTATAGTGTATGTGCCTGAGCTGGTAGTGTGAGTGCATATGCCTAATAGGAGTGTATGCACCTAGTGAGTGTGTGCTAAATTGATTTTTATGTGTGCATGTGCAGTTGTACACCACGCCCTCCTGTCTAGCAGAGCAATATTGAGATCCTGAGTGTTGGCCTGACCCCTCAGGGCAACATAAGAATGTGGCCAAAAACAGATACCTCAAAGGGTGGAATTTTCCATGGGTAAGAGGCCAACTTTCCCATGAAAAAGTGGAAGTTTTCATTGGCAAGGAGAATGATAAAAGAGAGAATAAATAAATAAGTGTGTAAGGCAACATGGGCCCAAACATGTGCTACATTTGGAAAATTCTGTTTTAACTGTAAGAAGAGGAACCATTTTGCCAGGTGCTGCAGATCCCAAAGATAAAAATATCAGGTGCATATAGTTGAGAGCATACTTGAAGAATTGTATATAGGTATGGGTGAATCAAGCAAAAGAAGTGCAGGGAACAATGGTTTCATTTAAATTGGACATTGGAGCTTAGGTTAATATTTTACCAGAGCATGAATAAAAGTAAACCTGAGACAAAAAGTGAGCCCAACAAATAACAAAATAATTGGCCATTCAGGAATAAATATACCAATAAAAGGGAGATGCATTGCTATTCAGGAACAAATATACCAGTGAAGGGTAGATGAATTGCACCCAATATAAAAATAGATTATACAAATTCCCATTAATTGTGGTACCTCAGAAGGTGACACCAATTTTTTGGTCTAGTAGCTGATGATAAACTGAATCTAGTAAGTGTGTGCATTGCAGTACAAGAAGATACAAAACCCATGCGTCATGATGATCCTCTAGGTCATCATGGCCCAAATCTGAACAATCTTCCTGGGAAGAAACTAATCATTCCAGAACACAGGAAACAATCATGCCCTTCTAGGAATAAATGTACCTAGAGATACAAATGCAAATACAATTATCCAGAAAGAGGAAACCACCTTCTGCAGTTTGTAGATGATCAACGTTGTGCTATGTGCAAAATCACTTCTGCCAAAAGTGAAAGTCGTTTAGATTCCAGTATAAGGATTCAAGTCTGTCAAGACTTGGAGGAAAGCTTCCCACTGAGAAACTGGATTTGATACTTTATTGGCCTCAGAAGAAAGTGTAACTTCTGTACAGACTCATAGAGATTTGTTAAAAGAGCTCCAGAAAACGGGGAATAGGAAAGTGAGTAGTAAAGATTCACTCCATAGTGATGTTCTAGTAACCTCTCCTCTGTATTTGGGTGTTAATAGTTTTTTCTGTTAATGGTTTTTTGTAATTATTGTTGAAAGGGAAAACCTAGTGATAGAAGTTATAATTTGAAGATATTCCCTTACTTGAAAGACTATAAAAGCTGGGAGCTGAGAGATGGCCCCACAGTTACGGTAATTAGTTGGGGAACTACATATGCTTCCCTTTGGCTCCACAAAGGTTATTGTTAGTTCTCCTAATTCATGTATGACTGTTCTTCTTGAACCTGGTGATCACTACAGCTAGCATGACTTATGAAGAAAAGCTGAAAGAACTATGATTGTCTGGTCTGGAGAAATAAAGACTGAGGGGAGATTTGATAACAGTTTTCAAGTACCTATAGAGTGAATATAAAGAGAATGGCACTATTTCTCTGTGGCATTAGGGGACAGGACTAGGATAAATGGTATTAAGCTACAGGAGAGGAATTTCATATTGAAGATTAGCAAGGCCTTTCTGCCTATGAGGTTGGTTAAGCATTAGTGTAGGCCACCTAGAGAAATTGTGGAATATCTATCCCTGGAAATTAACAAGAGGAAGTTAGACAGACACTTGGCTTGAGATGGTTTGATTAGGGAATTTTCTGCCTTGAGTAGGGGGCTAGGTCCTTTCCAGTCCTACTTCGGTATGATCCTATGATCCTACTCTTTAAAAGAGTAAATTTAAAAAAAAATCTTCTTCTGGCTTCTTGATGATATTACTTTTGATGCACAGAAAGATTTTTCTTAAATGTTTTGTTCTTTTATATGACAGCTGTCCTACATGCAAAAGAGATTCCTATTTGAAGTTGGAGCCTTGATTTTTTATGGAGATCTGACATATTCACATCAAGGAGAAACATATGTATGAATTATTACAATAGGAGAAAGACATTTCATTTTTCTATTTCCTCAAATTTCTTAAGCTTAGGTTGACAGAACAGAATTCCCTTTTTTTCTTGGTTTACTGAAACTGTATCTGAAATGAAGAAAAGAATGAATAAAGAACCCTTTCTTGTTTTTTGGAGTGCATTTGAAAAGAAATAACTATTTGCAACTGTAGGAGAATATTTGTAAGAGATGTGTGTGAATCATACTACATTTTTCCCCCTTGAGTTTTCAGAAAGCTATAAATGTGTGAAGCTTTCATGGCTCCATTGTCAATTTGTTTTGTGTAGGTCACAGGTATAAGCAGAGGAGTAAGATATCCAAAACATAAAAATAAATGTAACAAATGGAAGAAAAGTATCATAAGTGATACAATTCTTCTAAGATTGCTTTCATTAGCCAATTGAATCTAGTTTGAAACAGCAGTAACTTTTCACTCTATAATTCACATCTGTGGTAAGTGAATTTTAAGCTCGTATATTTCAATATTCTGAGATCCTTTAATAGGAATCAGTATACCTCCTAAAACCTGGAAAATCTTTTAAACAGATCAGACCAATTTTCAGATCAGATCGTTTTCTATTGGATGACTGTCACACTTTTTTTGCTATGAGAATTTTCAAGCTCTGCTTTCATATTATTTATTTGGCCTGACAACATCAAACTCTAGAAATTAGCCTAATAGCACTGCAAGTGTACATGGTGAGGTTTTACTGAAGAGCTAGTAAAGTCCATAGTAAAACACGTGTAGATGCCACCAGTCTCAACAGCTACATGGGCATAGCAATTCATAAAAAGGAAATAAACTATATAATTAACGTATAAGCTGCATTTTTTATTTGGGTCTGCTGCTAGCATGGTAGGGAAAGAAATAATTTTTTTTAGTTCAGGTTTTTGTTTTGTTTTTTGGTTGGGTTTTTTTTTTGGTGCTAAGCATAGCACCTGCCTTTATAAAGTATGAAATGAAAGTGATGTTTGTTCCTCTGACCAAATCACTTGTCTGTTAGCAGTTATGACCCTCCTGTGCAGAACTAACTGTTAAATTTTTCTAAGGTAAAAATTATTTCTTGTTTAATTTGCAACTTGCCATCTCCAGATATAATAGTGGAAGTATCACGCTCTACCAAAGTTCTTCTGAGAGTTTTATTGTTAATTTTTTAAAGTTTAGTGCTGGCTAGATAAGATACTGCTATATTAGACTGGTATACAAAGCATGCCTTGTTGCTGAAAAACAAGTTGAATAACAAAGACGATATGAAATGGAAATTACTAACTTGTGAAGAAACTACATACATCAGGGCACTCCATGAGAAGGAAGGAGAACCTAATGGGGAAGGCTGCTAGATGAGAACCCAGAGACTCAGGTTCAGTGCAGTGACCTTGACATCCTATGTGACTTTAAACAAATGACTTAGTCTCTGTCTCTGGAACCCATGGAAGAAGCATGTTTGTTGCAGGTCCTACCCATTTTCTTGAAATATGCAAATCTTCTAATACCATCAACAGCAATATTAGACTTTTTTGCTGGACATGGAATGGAATAAATATATATTATTTTTAATCAATTTCCCATGCTGGTCCACAACATTGTTTTTAAAGGCAAAAGCTTCCAGCTATGAGAAGTCTTCAAAAGGTAAACTCAGCAGGACTTATAATCAAGAAAAAAGGGTGCATTATGAGAATATTGCCCAACACTCCTAAGAATATTATTTCCCAAAGCCAAGTCTGAAGAAGTAGAAATAGCAACAAATAATGTCATGACAACAAATAACTTGGTAAAGACAGTATGTGTGCTTATAGGTGTTTATGGAGGAAGGTGCTTTTTGTTGTTTATTTTCCACTGGAAGACTGTCAAACATTTTTGCTATGAGAATTTTAAAGCTCAGTTTTTATATTATTTATTTCTTAGGTAATGCTCTTATTCAGGCTGAGCTGTTTAATTCAGTTTTTTTCACCTTTCTTGAAAACATTGGCTGTTGGCTGAATCTGGGGATTTTGAATGTTGGCTGCAAGGCTGGGGATTTTGACTGGAGTGTACCAAACCTCCTGACTTAAAAGCTTCCTGGTTAGAGGGTGCTGTCCCTCTGCTCAGTGTGAGACCTTATGCCACACTTGGCATCAGAAAGGAATTTTACCCTATGATCAGATTCAAACAAATGGTGGGAGGTTTTGCCTTACTCTGTAGTGGGGGCATGGCCCCCTTCCTTGGATCTCATAAGCATACTTTAACAACTCTTGTAGCAGCAGAACACTGACTGCCATAGTCCCTCTGCTTCACTTACAGTAGGTAGGTTGTTGTCTTGTGGTTGTGTCTTGTGGTCACTTCAGGGTTCACTGCATAGTTTTGCTAAAAGTTTTGTTGCAGAGTGAGAGTGTATGGAAAGGGGAGTGGTGTACTGGATGACCTCTGGAGGTCCCTTTCAGCCCTACTTTTCCATGATTCTGTGAACTCCATGGTATTTAAATTTCTGGAGGGCGTGGGCAACTGAAGTTGCCTGAGTCTGGGGAGGGGCACATGCCCCTGCAGTGGCCAGTCAGTGCCAGGGGGAGGGTCCCCCATGGCTGATCTTGCTGCCGGGGGGAGGTGGTTCCCAGTGGCCAATCTCACCAACCAGGGCTGGGAAGAAGCTGTGGCACTCCCAGAAGTGTCAGTGGTGTTTCACCTGGTGTCCCCACTCCCTGGCCGGCACTCATGGGGGAGGCCACCAGTACCCCCTTCCCATTGCCTGAGCAGGGAGTGATGCCTGTGAGAGGTGCTCCAGCACTCTCAGGGGGTGCATGTGGACCCCCATGCCCTCCATAAGTGTTGCCACTGCTTGAGGGCATAAATGCAGTCTTTTCTGCTTTAGTTATAGACGCTTTAATAGTTTTGTGGAGGATGCAGAATCTTCACACTACTAGTTAGATCCATGTCTTGGCAGGTAAAAGGTGACATAAAATTGATTCTCAATAGCTCTCTGAGGGAAAACAAGGTACCAATTTGTTTTTAAAATAGTGCTGGTTAAACTTTAGCTAAAAATAATGATTGACTTAAAACAATTTAATCAGTTACTACCATTTCTCCCTCTCTTTAATCCACAGCAGAAAATTGTTTCAGCTACAAAGTGGCTTAACGAGCTCTGGTGAGCTGTCAAGGGCAGCAAGGGTAGCTCCACCCCTTGATGGGTGCCCCATCTACTGGTTGCCACTTTGGGACCAGAAGTCCCACTCCTAACCCCTGATCTTTGTCACCAGAAGTCCCTCCCTTTACCCCAGAAATACTCCTTTTGGGAGGGAGAGTGCTGTCATCTTGAAACTGGAAAAAAATCATGTACTAAAAAAATCAAACATCTACTATAACTTAGTTGTATTTTCAAAAGTATTTTTATGCTGATTTATGTGTTTGCATAGTAAATCTAGAGGCAATTGCATAATAATTCAAAATGCAGTCTTACTCTTGTATATTGTGTGTGGAGTAAGTAAAGGAGTATATGTGGGGGGGTTGGGATTGTGTGTGTGTGGTGTGGCTATGGTGGGTTGGGTGTATGGGGAAGGGTGGAGGGGTGAGTGTGGAGGGGTGTGGGATATATGGTTGGGGTTGGGGCTGTAGGAGGGTATGGTTGTGTGGAGGTTATGGTGGGGGATGTGAGAGTGTGTAGGGGTTGTAGAAGGGATGTGTGTGTGTGGCAGGAGTGCTCTTCAGAATCTCTGGAGTGTGGAAGTCCCTGGATCTGCATGTAGTGGCAGCCCAGCCCTATAGTGTGCACCATCTAGCTCAATAGCATGCAGCTCACTGCACTTCCACCCCAGTCCCTGGCACAGGTAGTGGCAGCGTACTGGGCCAGCTTGGCCTGGTCCCATAGCACTCCCACTCCAGTCCACAGCCACATGTGGTGGCAGTGTGCGGGCCCAGCCCCATTGTACATGGATCCCTGCACGCCTGGCCCCCTTCCCCACAGTAGGAGTCCCTCAGAGGTGCTGTTCCCTGAATTTCCACTCTGGCTGGGAGGGAGGAACAGCCATAGGGCTGCCTGGCAGAGGCTTCTTGTCTGTAATGACCCCTAGCTCGGGCCTAGGGGTGGGTCAAGCCAGGTTTGGGTGGGAGGGGTGACTGCTTAGCAACTGGAGCCACACCTCTTGCAGGAACACGCTGGCTTGCAGAGGGGCATCCCAGGGCCAAGGCTAACAGAGGGTTTAAAGAGGGGCCCTGGAGGCTGGATGGAATTACCTGGTGGGCCAGATCCAGCTTATAGGCTGTATTTTTCCTGCCCCTGCTTTAATCTCTCATTTTTCCAGAGGACTGCGAAAAATATTGTGGCAAAGCACCTCTATTAATAAAACTGAAGCTAGATATGTTAAAATATTAATAAACAGAAAGCCAGAGTCAACATATACCTTTGACCTTAAGTCAATTTGGTTTAAGGTTTAAGAAGGTTTAGGAACTTCACTGGTATTATAGTCTGATATTTACATCCTCTTAGTGAACAGGTCTAAGCTGAGTCTTTTAAATCTTTGGTTCTTTTTATATCATTGACATATTTGTGGATCCAAATTAAAGTTGGTTTTGAATGGTATTCTAAAAACTTAATAAATTCGTCATTGGAACCAAAATCCTCTCACAAGAGTGTAAAGCTATTCAAGGTTAGAAAAACATATTATCAGAATCCAGTATTTGTTGTCCTCAATGTCTCAATAGTGCCCATCATTTTACTTCTATTTCCTCTGATTCTGAAGTTTAGTCAGAGGAGAAATTCCACTGTTGCTAAGTTGCTTGGTATGACCTATATGTCAGACACAAAGACACAGTAGGAAATATGATGGTTGTTATACTTCTGTTATCACAGGTGGCATTTTCAAGGGGAAAATGATGTCATGAAAAATATACCACATTATACCTTGAAAATGTAATTCTTTGACCATTGGGTTTGTTTTGTTTTGTTTTTTAACTTTACAAAGAATTAATGGATACTGTTTGACCCTAATCATCAGCAGTTTGATTAGACCAAAGAATTAGAACTGTGACAACTTAGTATAGGTGTACAATGCTTCACAATACAGCTCTAATTCTTATGTCCAGCATCTTGCTGTGATGTTCAAAATATTTTCTCTGACTTTGGAATGAGTCATCAAAAAGAGAAACTTTAATATCAGAAAACATGTGAGATCAAATTTATGTTGCTAAATAGGCATGTTCCGCATGTTCCGGGTACCACACAATTCACTGGTTAATTGCACAGTCACCTTGAGACCACCTACATGTGCAAAGTGCCTAGCACACCATAAAAAAATCCAACCAGTTATAAAGTTAGACCTTGAAAATATGTACTAACTTTATAGCTGGCTGTTTCATAGATTTCATAGATGTTACAGTTGGAAGGAACCTCAGTAGGTCATTGAGTCCAACCCCCTGCCCTGGGCAGGAAAGAACTCAGGAGTCAGATACGTGCACCCCAGATACGTGCTTATCTAGTCTTCTCTTGAAGACCCCCAAGGTAGGGGAGAGCACCACCTCCCTTGGAAGCCCATTCCAGATTTTGGCAACCCTTACCGTGAAGAAGTTCTTTCTAATGTTCAACCTACATCTGCTTTCCATCAACTTGTGGCCATTGTTTCTAGTTACTCCATGAGGTGTCCTAGTAAATAAAGCATCTCCTATTCCCTGATGTCCTCCCCTGATGAATGTATAGGCAGCCACAAGATCACCTCTCAGCCTTCTCTTGCAGAGGCTGAAGAGATCTAGGTCCCTGAGTCTCTCCTTATAGGGCCTTGCCTGCAGTCCTGTGACCATATGAGTGGCCCTCCTCTGAACCCTCTCAAGATTTTCCACATCCCTCTTGAATTGTGATGCCCAAAACTGGACACAGTACTTCAACGGTGTCCTGACCAGTGACTTGTAGAGGGGAAGCAGCACCTCCCTGTTATCAAGGTTTAATTTCCATGTGTAGCAGGGCTTCCCCTGAGGCTACAAGTTCCCATCAGCTGACAAAGTTCCCATCCAGGAAGTGCACCATGCCCAGTCAGGGATAGGAGTGCTGAAACTGAGGGGACTCTCAACCCCAGCAACTGCCAACTCTGGGTCTGAACAGCAACCTAGAGTGCATGGTGTGCATGGAGTGCCCCTGCAGCTGGGAGCCCCTCAGCTGGGGGAACTCCCAGCCATAGAAGTTTGCTTCTTAGCAGTGCAGGGGAAGCCCTGGATAAGGCTTCTCCTGCTTGAGCAATAAGGTGCGATGGGAACTAATGCGCAGTTCCACAATTGTGCATCCCGCCATGCACACGTGGCACGGCAGGAGGTGTGCTTGTTTGGATAGTGCATTAGATTCCATTGTGCCTCTACCTTCACATGTAAAGCGGGCCATAGAAAACAAAGAAGTATTAATAATAACAATTTATATGATTGTAGCTCCTGCTTTCTGACTGGAAACCTAATATTTTCCCTCCCATGTACTTCTGAAAAAATATTTCTTATAGATAAAATGATGGTAAACTATTAGACTCTACTCATAGGCTATTTGGTATGTGTGTATCCTGGATGGCACATAGTACTGTGCTGTTTTCTTTCCAAAGAATAATAAGCATGCAAAAAACTGATGCCTTGATTTGACTGTCCAAGTTTACTCTAATATCTAAATAGAATAGTTCCTACAAAACCATCCCCAGATATATACTGTAATTCTACTTAGCTGTGATGCACACTAGTGTTTTTTAAATCCCCTCAGATGGCTACGCGGAAAAGTCAGAGTCAGTGACAAGTAGTATTGCATTGCAAATACTTACAATCAAAAACTGAAGAACTAAAGTTTTTAAATCAATCAGTCCATTAAAATAAGGATTAATGACTCTATTATGATGTAAGATGGAAAGTCCCTTATAAAAAATAGTTCTCTGCATTTTCAAACATCAGCATACATAAAGATATATCATTGATTAATAGAGTTTTGCAGTAGTCAATATGGTATTACGTGCAAAGTAATAAGATGTCCTTTGGAGGATCTTGGGGAGATAGAACCCTTCCCTAATCTAGACTGCCATAAGCATGAACCATGAGATTTTACCCAAAAGCCAAGTGAGTACTACTATGAGTTGAATAAATGGTGCAAAACACACAAACTCTACATTAATTTGTCTTTCATTTAACCTACCCAAATATACACATCTCACTGAATCTGTTCCACTCTCTTTTAGGTTCTTTATTCTTGTAGAAAATAAACTAAATGTACCCTCCAGTGAGAGAAGAATTGGATTCCAAGCCTCTATACTAGATTCAGAACTATTAGTACTTTAAGACTTGGATTCAAGTATTTTTGAGCCCCTCAAATATCAGACTGAGGTCCAGGATAATTATTTTCTAATGATTATAGTAGTACTATGAATTAGAGTTAGTAACAGGTGGAATCTGATTGGGTAACTCACTTGTAATGCTGGGTGCATCTACATGAGATACTATGGCATAGTAGCAATGTGCTACTGTGCCATAGCTCATTGCTACACACTGTAGCATTACCAGGACAAACCATGATGGTGATCGTACTGTGCTATAGTAATGAGCTATGGCACAGTTGCATCTAAAAATAATTGTGCAGTGATGAGACTATGCAGTAGCACTGGTTACTGTGCAGTCATTTAGTATTTGGTTAAGCACAGTAACAACTACACGGTCTACTGCATGTGTAGATGCACCCACTCTGGTGCAAGAAAATTATTCCAATAATTTTGTTGTGCCTGAAATGCCTCTTACTTCAGTGTTTCAAATCAGAAGTAGCTGCACAGTAAAGGTGCACCGATCTTCAGTTTCACTATTGCTTCACTTGGTACAAGTGAAAGAGGGTATTGGTGAAATGATATCTAGACATATGTGAGGGAGCTCCCTGGCCCCTGGGTCCTCTGGCACCCAATTTGAATGCTGCTATCATTTAGGGCACAAACAAAAGTGACAATTTTTGCCTGATCTAGCCACAGAAAGCAGTTTATAGTCATGACCAAACACAAGTGCATGGCTACAGACAGATTAAAAAATGGCCAATCAGAGGGGAAAGAGAGGAGAGCAAGTTTAGTCTGGGAGGGTTTCAGCACCCGCTGGAGAGAGACGCTGGTATATTGGAGCCCTTCTTGATGTGGGGGGTGCAGCTCCAATTCACCCAACCCACCCTCCAGTTTTGGATGGGGAACCCTTATAATGAGCTCCCTCCACTCCTTTTTCCCCCTCCCATTCTGAAAACTTTGTAGCCTAGCAGGGAGCAGGGCTTAAGAGCAACAGTGAATTTCTGTTTGTTCTGCAGGATCTTTGTAGCTCAGAACACTTCCTGAAAAGCATCTCAGTCAGGGTGGGAAGCTGCACTTCTCTCTGCACCTCTAGATCAGATTTAGTCCTGTTCGAAATTTTGTCCAGCTGCAGTGGTAGCAGAGAAGCTATTCTGTAGCTGTGATTCAGGCTCTGATAGGCCCCCTGTATAGGAAAGAAATAGCTTAGAACAGGTTTTATCTCAGCTAAGGATTCTAAGACACTGAAATAATTCATGATTGCCTGCTAAAGTACTCTACTGAACACCAGGATCTGACCCAATGGGGTGAATCAGGCAAGTGTATTGGGGAGTGAAATGGATCCTTGAGAAACACATCCATCTAGTAATTTTTCCTTTTATAAAAGAAATGCATAAACTAGCTTAAATTTACATTTCATTCAAGCCAATTCCATTTTTGGTAACAGTGTTGAAAATTCTTCTCATTTACTTTTCCCTGTAGAAAAAGATTATTCATTTTTTTGTAGAGAAGCTTTTTTTCACCCCTAACAAGCCAGTTAATTTGGAAAAAAAACCTGAAGCTTGTCAGTTTGACATTGTTTAATTTGTGACAAACTGTAAACAGAGTATAGAAAATGGAAACTCTAATAGAGACAGTCAGTAGCAAACCATATTTTTTGTCACTAGACAGATCTTTCTGGCATGAAATGAATCACATAATTTGCATTTGTCCATGTTATGTGATGTTAAGCTTAATTAATTATGACTAAAACAGTCTAATTGAAGGTATGCAACTAAAAATAAATAAATTTTAACATGGTTCATTGCTGTGTAAGTTCTAGTCGAAGTATATTTTGTACTGTATCATTCAGGCTTCTAATTTGCATATATCATAAAGCATACTCCACTTTCATTTGCTTTAATGACAAATGACAAAATATGATGTTAGTAAACACTGCTTGAAATAAATATTCAGAAAACCTGTTCTTTTTTTCCTCCTCCAATTTGGAATATCCATTTAAACAGTGAAGGCTAGATCTTCAGCTGGTATAACTAGATAGATATCCATGGTGAATCTGGCCCTAAGCTTTAGCTATGGTAATTTAAACTTTCTCAAATCTCCGGGGCAACAGTATATTACATGTATTATAAATATTAAATTATTCAAATCTAAATAATTTATAACGTGTTTGGAGCAATGGTTAGTCACAGCATAGTGTCTAAAAATGAATCTGTAGATCTTTGTCCATAATATCTCAGATTTGTCTTCTTGGCATGGTTCATATTTCCTATAATAACTAACGATTCATTAGAAATGTTTTAAATGATTTTTGAGATGGATAGAGGTGTTAATAAGCTATCCAGATAACATAATGGTCAGGCCTTGATAAAAGCCTTGCCACAAACCCCACAAAATTTTGAGGTATTTGTGGGATGTCATGCATGTTTTCTTGAGGTTGCTTTAATGCTATGGCATATGTAGTCTCCATGGACAGGTGGTGTTAAGCTGTGTTCAGCTGTATCATCCTTATGTATGTATGCACTATTGTATTTGATATAAAATATATTTTGTATGTATTATAATAAGGCCAGGATTGCACAATATGAAATGATTCCAAGTATCACACCCTAAACAATGATGGGGTTTTTCACGCTTGGGAGAAGCTCAAAGCCTACATGGCTGAAATACTCATTGAAAATTACCATCTGATATGAATGTAAAATAGGCAGGAAAAAGGGCCCATGCAGACATGCTCTGAGGCATGTGAGTCAGGGCCTCCAAACCATGCCAAATGTACATCTTAAAAGGAGAGAAAGGCTATCCAAAGAAGCTTGTTCTCACAGTGGGGCAGTAAAGCGAGAGACAGTAACATGTGGATATGTCTGAAAGGATGAAATACCCTCTTGCTTAGATCAGGAGTCTTCTGGTCTGGTGAACATACATACTTCAGGGAAGGAAGTTAAATGCATAGTATGGACTTGCCAATAACCCAAAGGATAATCTGTGTAAATGGACAGATTAACTTCCAGAAGAGCCAGGTTTGTCTACAACTTTCTGGGTATAAGGTACTTTAGCCCCTGGAAGCTTAACTGGGCAAGACAATATAACAGGCTGGGAGAAGACTTTGGCTAGGAGAAAAGGGAAACTGCATTCTTAAAGCTTAGGGGTAGAATGCAATGGGGATAAGGTAAATGCATTCTAATAATTTTGTTTGCTTGTTTATTTTTATATTTTTGTATTTCAACATATGGTTCCAGATGATGTTTTTTTCTTGTTTTTATAATAAATTATTTTGTTATCTTTTAGAACATGTTGTCACTGGTAACTCTGACCTCAGAGCATTTGACCATACAGGCAAGCCTCTTCCAAGGAAGAGGGGATCTTTCTTTTCTGAGCAGATGACCAGACAGGGTGGTGAATCATCGACTGATAAAACCTAGGTGAGACATGTTAGGTTCATGTGCTTCAGGCCTAGGAGTTGATTCCTGGCACCAGTCAGTCTTTTCTCAGTGGTCAAGCGGCAGATAACAGAGAGGGGTCTGGGGCTGAAGATATGAGAACACCCCTGGAATGTGTCTCAAAGGCACACCTGGCCACATTTGGGGTCTAGGTGTCTCAGGCCTAATCTAAAGTCCACTGATGTCAATGGGATATGAATGTATGTGTGTCAGAAATATTCAGACAAAATATGTACATTTTTGTTTTTCATGAATGGAGATAATGGTGAGCCTGAAAAGTTGCAACCTTTATTTTTTCATTCTTTAATTTCTCCCTCTATAACCATCAAATGGTACCATGTGTAGGATGATGCAATTGTGTGCAGATCACTTACTTTCTGGATTATCAAAATAACTGTTCTTTCAGTCATGTTTTTCTGACTCACCCGAAAGATATATCTAAAGTGTTATCTGCCATCTTATTTTGAAACAAGCAATTCAGCAGACATTGCTGAACCTTTATATAACCCCAACATAGAATTCTGGCCCTAGTTACTCAAGGTATTTAAGCATATATATGTGTGTAATTTTATGCATGACAGTCATCCTGTTGAATTAGTGTGACTAAGCAGATGCTTAAAGATAAATTTAAATGCTCCAATTTAATTGCAGTTATAAGGAGTATAAGAAGCATTTAAGAGTATGAAAGTTGAGTCAAAAGAAAGTCACTAGTAAAGTTATACATTGACAAGCCAATAAGAGTAGTTCACAGAATAATGCATGTAACATAACAGTAAAGAATCAACACAACATAAATGCTAAGGCATTATAAGCACCTAGAAAAGGTTGGCTGTATAGTATCAAACTGAAAAAGCTATGATAATGCTGCAGTGCAGAATTAAAATAAAATTATACTTTAATAATTATAGTCACTTTTTACTTAATCCGACCAATTATCTAAAATGAATTTCAAGCATACTCGACTTTAGTGAGTTCTGTTCTATAATAATTTTACATGTATCATTCTCAAAAGTCAAGTATGCTTTGATTGCATTTTAGAAAATTGGTTACATTTTTCAGAGGATGGAAAGAAAAACATATTTAAATGGTCTATGAAATATAAAGTAACATGCTATTTGGGCATATATTTTTTCATATTCTTTCTTTCTGAATTGCTTACGCGTGCCTGAAGCCTGAAGTACTAATGTAGTATGTGTCTTCCTACATGGAGTGCCATTAGAAGACAATATACCAAAGGACATGAGATAAGTGAGATATTAAGAGATTTAAACTGTTTACATGAAACCAATAAATAAAATTAGCAAAGATAGCATTATTACAGGTCTACAGATTTTCAAATTATATAGGCTGATACTCTTTTAAGAGCCTTTTAGCCTCCTATCCTTCCCAAGGCCTCCAAGACAGACTTTGGATATATTCTGAATACCTTTGGCTGGAACTCGCCAATATATTGGCTTCTTATGTGGCTGGTCTCACTTCACTGAAGACTTTGGGAAGAGTCAGATGGCCACCCACTTATGCTGACTAGCAGGTTTTGGAGCGTCTCTTCCTCCCCCCAAAAAATCCATAAAAGAACTTGGAGAGCATCACTCAGCCTGAAAGAATAGTGTGGATAGCAATGTTGAACTGAAAGCAGAAATATAGCGAGGTCCTCATTAAAGTTAGAATTTACCAACAGTTATTAAATCTGTCATACTCTTAACAAGTATATTCTTAGCCTGGAGACTTAGACACATATTGGTCTATGGTAAACTGTTGACAGAACTTTGACTCTTTAATGGTGATAGTTCTGAATAGTTATAAGCACCTGAAATATCCTCTATAATAATGGAAAATCTCAGTAGTGGCACAATTACTAAAGAGCAATGGAGAATTCAATACAGGGGTTGCTAAACTATATGTTCTACTATTTAGGACAAGAGCTGCTGCAGCAAGAGAAATGTTTTCTTTCTGCTCCATTATTCAGCTATTCAGCAGTATTTTCTGCTACTTTAAAGACATTCTCTCCATTGTTATTACAAGAATTTTCATATAAATTAATTTGCGTCTGCACTCCAGCTGTTTTGGGGGGGGGGGTTTTAAACTCCAAGTTCTCTCCAGGTACCAGTTCTATGTCACTTTTGATGTGAAGGGAGCTGAGAACAGCCAGTAGTTGGTGCCCTGTGGTTGCTTTTGCATGTGGTAATAGAAAACAACAAGGAACCTGCAGCTGTTCGAGAAAGATATTTGAAGATCATCTGCCAGTAGTTGCATTTTGATCAGAGACAACCAGGGCGCAAGCACTTCCTGCAGAACATCTTCCTCGGGTTTCTCAGAAGGAAACTGCTGAACATCGACAAAGTTCCCACAAGGCTGCAACTGCTTACACTTTTTTTCATAACAAGCAATCCTACTGGGAACTCCAGGGGCAGTAACTGAACATGTATGTAATCAGTTTTCAACAGAATTAGTGCTATATAGTATAAGGAAAAGAATCTGCTAATTTTAGTAAAGCAAGGTACAGCATTACAATCCCAGTAAATTTAATATATCTGCTTGGTACCTTAAACAGATCTTTGTTAAGATTAAAAAAACACATTGTTAACATTTTCAAGTGATTAGGATTTTTTAACATGTTGGATATTGGATGCCTGATGTCAAGATTCTTTATGGGACCTGATTATGAGCAGTGCTCAATATATAGCCTCTAAGGATCACACTCCTTTAAAATTCAAAGTAGGAACCCACAAATTGAGACATCTGAAATTATTAGTCTCTTTTGAAAATCAGGTTGAATTTTTACTAAGTTCTTACCCGTGCTAGTAATAGCATGTTAGAAGAATAGAGGAGCTAAAGTAAATGGCGTTTTTAATTCTAAGTAAATATATTAGCCATAATTCAGTCTATTCTCATTCTTCCTGTCATCATAATGATATATGCCAAACCAGATTCCTGTCATCATAATGGTATATGCCAAACCAGATTTGGCATATACATACTGGTATATGCCAAACAAGATTGAAGATATTTTTGCATGATATTTCCTTGTGTACTGGAAAAATACTCTGATTCCTGTGAAGAACTCTCATTCCCGTGAAGAAATTTTTTCCTGTGGCAGGCCAGACAGAATAACCATATATGTTATCTTTCCAACTATATGTTATCTCAGCAACTATATATGCTAATCTTTCCAATGTAATAGCTCAGATACATAGAAAGATTAAGTCATTATTTTGAGTACCTTAGATGACCTAGTGCATTCACCACAAATAACTTAAACTTCAGGTGTCCTAATCTGGTCTTGTCATTTGGTTTAGATAAGTGACACTCTATGGCCCTGAAAGCTGTATGAATGGAGTGGTGTCAGTCCATGGGCCAGATCCTGCATGGGGTTGGTGCATGGGGTCAATGCATGGATGTGAGCTTGCAGACCCAGATTCAGGAATGCATTGATTCAACCACATTCACCTGATCTGGGTATTTGTTAGCATGATCTGGCACATAGGGCCATGCTATCTGGCCTGTGGCACCCAGTGAGTCCAGAAATGTGGGAGCAACACAGCAGAAAATAACAATGCCCCCCTACTCTTCTGCCAAATTTCTGGACCTCTGGGCAGTCCCACAGGTTGGATGACAAGGCTCTGTTGGGCCCCCTAGGTAGGGGTTGAGTTGAAGGAAGTTGAGAGACTAAGGGTATTGTGTCCAAATCTCCCGTACTAAAATCTAGTTCGTGTGCAGATACCATTTTCATTTCCATGTTTTCACATCATTAAAATATTAGAATATAAGTTCCCTGGTGATGGACGCATGGTGAAGCATGAAGTGCAGATTCCTTGGAAGCTGTAGATGCAAATCTTCATATAAGACGCTTGGGACACAGAGCCACTTTCTACTGGATGGAAGCAGCAGTAACATTCAGTAGCCCTATGAGTGACTGAACAGTCCTATTTTAGGAACATACATAAACATGAGAACAAGAAAAGTCTCCAAAAACGTCTATTAAAATATGGTTCATGGTTAGTGTATTATAGCCAAATGCAATCCCAAATAAAAGACCAAACTCCTAAAAGAACCAGATACAGTGGCCAAACATGGAGCGAGGGGAAGAGGGTGGCACAGGGCTGGATGTGGAGTGGAAGGAGGCAGATACAGAGCAGGGGAGGGGGTGGTGCATGGCCGGGTGCAGAGCAGTGGCAGTGCAGGGTGGTGGGTGGTAGCAGCAGCTGCCATTTGCAAGCTCCCCGCCCCCACTCCTGGGAGATAGCGGTAGCGTGGGATGGTAGGTGGTGTTGCTCCATCCCTGTCCACCTCCCCCTTCCATTATTCTTGATTGGCAGTTTGCTAATTATATGTATATTATTCTTCTCCTGATGTGTAACATCTTGCATTAGTCAGCAATAATGTATATCCTGTTACCTTTAGTCCAGCTTTACAGTATGTTAAGATCCTTCTTAATCGCACTTCTGTCCTACAGTGTTTTCACAGTCCTTTCCAGTTCAATGCCATCTGAAAATCTGCTCAAGAAGTCCCCTATTCCAGTATTCAAATAATTAATGAACAGCACTGGACCCAGGGCAGACTTTTGTAAGATTTCACTTGAAACCTTCTACCATTCTGATATGGATCCATTTTAATTATACTTTACTTGCAGCTTTTGAGCCAGTTATTTTTCCACTTTATAGTAATTTTGTCTAGCCCGCGTTTCTCCAGTTTGTTTATGAGAAGGTCATTTGGGACTTTGTCAAAAGCCTTGCTGAAGTCCAGATACACTATATGCACAATATTGCTTTCATCCATTCAAGTAGTTACTTGAAAAGAAGAAGATTCATCTGTTCTTAGGAAATACATTCTGGCTGCAAGAGATCAGCCTTTCTTCCTCCATATGCTTGTAAATGGACTTCCTTCCTTCTTGAGTATGGAGGTGAAGCTAACTGGTCTAGAGTTCCTTGGGTCCTACTTTTTTGTCTTTTTTAAAGCAGTCAGATTAAATATTAAGATTGCCTTAAATCCAACCTTATGTGACAGGGCGCAACCTAGGGGCAGCCATGAACTCCCCTAGCGCCCCCCCTACCATGCCAAATTGGTTTCAATGCACCCTCGCTATCTCGCCCGCCACGTCTTTGATGTTGATATTGTAAAAGGGAGGCTGCCTTTTAACCCTCTTTGGCACGGTGCCCTGAGATGTCCCACTCTGTGTCCTGCCTTCGATGACACTGTGCACTATAGCATCTGGGCTACACGTGGGTCCTACCATCACCTGTGCCCTCACGGGTCCTCTGGCTCATCTTTCTCCATTGCCTGTGTCCTTATGGATGCTCTCTGGCTTGTCCTGCAGCTGCCACCCACACTGGGGCCTTCTTCTGCACTCTCGCCTGCACTGGGGCCTTCCTCTGCACTCTTGCTCACACTGGGGCCTTCTTCTGTGCTCTCGCCTGCACTGGGGGCCTTCCTCTGCGCTCTCGCCCGCACTGGGGCCTTCCTCTATGCTCACGTAGCCCGCACTGGGGCCTTCCTCTATGCTCACGTAGCCTGCGCTGGGGCCTTCCTCTATGCTCACGTAGCCCGCGCTGGGGCTTCTCACAATCCCACAACTGAGGCTCAGGTGGCCGTAGCCGTGCCTGGCCCCCAGAACCCCTTCTCAGGTCTTGCGCCCCACTGGGGCTTCCCACAGTCGAGGCTCAGGTGGTCATAGACGTGCCTGGCCCCCAGTCTCTGCGCCCTCTCCGGCACCAGGAATCCCCACGTTACTGTGGAGCTCCTATGAGGCCTCCTCCAACCCCTACAGCCTCACCCCATCCTCCAGTCTTAGACAACTACAAAAACAGGAAACTCACGCTCCTGGGCTACAACATAAATTCCAAGCCGAGCTGGCTAACCATCATTCATATCCCTACCAGGGTTTCCTCCACCCCGTATTGTCTCGCAGAAGCTGCTCAGGCCATCAGCCTTCTCTGCTCAGCTTGCTCCAACAGAGCCCCACCTTCCTCAGCTGTTAGCGGGGAACTGAACTCCCTGGCCTCAGCCTGAATCATTTATATAGGTCAGGCCCTGCCCACTTCCGGTCAGCTGACCAAACTGCGGTTGCCCCGGCCACCAGCACCTGTCTCTCTTTCTAGGAGCAGGGCATGGAAGTGTCCCGTGACACCTTAAATGTGGAATTTTCACAGACACATGGAAGCATACTGCTGTAAAAAAAGGGTATGCCTATGTATGATTCAGATGCCCCCAAACTGAAGTTCCTACCCTGTGTTGCAGTCCACATAAATGTTGAGACAAACGCTAGTATGAATAACATCCATTACTTAAGTAGCTATTTGTATCAGTTTGTATAATACTGTGATTACTGTTGGTGGTAAAATACATGGACAATTTCAATTTAGAGCTGGAATAATAAAGTGAGAACAGCAGTGACTGCCCAGAACACCACACTAAATGGATAGCCAAAATATAACATTTTCAAATACTGTTTCTTGTCATGTTTTGCTGTACTTATCTCTTCAGGAGATTTTATAATCCTGTATTTTATAAACACAGCAATGCCACCTGTAACCATCAACTGCTCCTTCTACCTAACCGCTTCTCTTCAGATGCAGTAAAGAGTTTGAGGCCTGCTGTATTCTTCATTCTGTCAATGTAATCACACTGTCATTTCTCTTGAGTGAAATCCTGACCCTGTTGAAATTAATGGCTGTTTTGTTTCAATGGGTCAAAGATTTTACACCTCTTGTTTAAAATGGGAGTTACTTGCATCCTTGAGAGGAAATATGGAGACTTAAGGACTTGATATAATAGGACTCTACTACTTTCAACAGACCTTGGATCAGTATCTGTGTGCACTCAGGTTTTCATCACTGTAAGTGTATGTTTAAATTTCCTCAGTAAATTCTACCTAAAGCATGAAGAATTTTTGGTTGTCTTTTCACTTGCATACCTGCCTGTTTTTGCAATGAAATTATTTACAAAATATTTCTCTTTAATGTTTTAAAATTCTACATATTGAGGTTAAATCAAAATAGTCACTGGCAATAGATACTTTATACATAAGTGATGATTCCTTCAATCCTTTTATCTTACTTTAACATTCACCTAGCCTATTCCCCAGTCTCTTATTTTAACATTGTCACTGTTTATCATAGAGCACTGATAATAAAACTGCTTTTAAATGGGAGAGTGTATCTTCCTTCTGGTTTGCTATTTGTTATTTTAAATAATACAATCTCAGCATAATACAATACAATGCAATACATTGTTTCATACTTGTGTAACCCATAACCTATTATAATGGTTACTATCTTTCTTTGATTTTCATTTAAAACCACAAAGACATCATTTGAAACTAGCTTTGTAATTGCTTTGATATTGACCCTGTCTCATGAGGATAAGTTGGGAAACTTTAACTCCTAATATGTCTTTCCATACTCAAGCAGATAATTTTCTGCTGTGAAATCCTAGGGATAATGAAGTCAGAGATAACTACAAATAATAAAAAATTCAGTGCTACATCTTTTTAGGGAGTAAGGTAATTTGTTTATAGGACAGTTTTTGTATTATTACCTACTCTAGTCCCAAAGTAGCTATGTTGGTTAACTGGCATTTATCTCTAATAAATCGAACTTTAAGATATAGCTGTAGCTGTTTAGTTATTACTGTTAGTGAATAACAAAGAAAATACTTATCATCTTCTGCAGTTTACTTTTTGAATGCTCAATCTGAAAGCATATCTCTCAGCTTCAATGATGCCTATGCACTCAGAGCTCACTCCCATTTTTCCGCTTGAGATAAGTAACTATATGTGTGGGTCCCCATAACATAAGATTGGTGAAAAAGACATGTGGCATTTTAAATATGTGACTGAAGGAAATCATTTATTTGCCAAAAAGCTGTTTCTGGGCTGCCAAAAAACCTTTCAAACCCGATTGAATGTACAGACACTTTGGGGACTGTCAAAACAGCTTGCTTTGGAAATGTTGACAAAAACTTGTTGTGTATTTCTGAAAAGATCCATTTTCAGACACTTGTAATAAAAGAAAAGGAAGAAAAGATTGCTATGGCTGTCACCCTGCTTTTACCTTATAGTTAAAACCCTTATCCAGGATGTGGGAAACATAGGTACAATTCCTTTCTCTGCCTGATGCAATTAGAACCCAGAGTTCCTGTATCCCGGAAAAGTATACAAATGGCCATGCTTTAGGTCTTAATCCCACCTGGCATCCTTGTTCTAGTTAAACAAAATTGGAAGAAGATGTGGAACTTCGGCGTTTTATGTCCCAAGGAGTACCAGGACTGCTAAGCTGTACAGTCATTCTTACTCCCGCCCTGGTTCAATATTTTAATATTTATACAAAGGTTCATACAAAAGGAAACTGAATTCAAAAAAATTGATAGCCTGGTGGTAAGAGTCCTTTTTTTCTGAAAAGTAGCTGCCTAAACTCCAGACCCTTCTCTAATTAATATTTTAGTATATTATGCAAAGTGGAACAGCATCAACAGGAGAGACAGAAGCTCCTTCTACACAATACGTTTATGTCATGTTTAAATTGTTAATTGTGGCATAAATGTCAAAGGAGCTATACATGCACTCAATTTAGGGTTCCATAAAAATATTCTACACTGTACCAGGCTATACTGAAGCCTTTTTAAAACCCTGGTGAGATTCCCACCTGGACCTGACAATCAGCTCATTGTCATCCCAGGATCTGGACGTGAGAACATCCAACTTTCAACTTGCTGGGGCAGGAGGAGCCTGGGCTCCCCCTATAGTGGCATATAGATAGGGTGTGATTGGGAACTGATCCTTGATTTCAAAATTGTGCCTCCTACCATGCACACGTGGCATGAAAGGAGGTGGAGTTGTTGGGACTGGAGATCAGATCCACTGGTGCTTCTAAATGAATTTGTCTCAGGGGTTTTAAAGATTTCCTTGTAGCACAGGAGCTATGGCAATCTGGAAGGCAGTGCAAATATAGTTAGAGGAGTGAATTATATATGGATTTCCCAGTCCTGGGTGAGTGGTTTAAAAACTTAGGGATGGGAGTGGCAGTACTTCTTCACTCAGTTTTGTGGATGTAGCCCTTGCTTTGACTTTTATTACAAATTCCTGAAATCAAACATACTTGTTTTGAGTGGATTAAATTTCTCATTCAACTCTAAATGAAAATGCTCTTTTTACCATAAAAACTGAAGGAAAATATTGCTTTATTTGATCCAAATTTATTTTTAAGTATGATAATTTTGATGAGCACCCACACTGAAAAAATCCATTATTCATCCAATCATGTGACAAGCAGTGTCAATAATAACTGGAACAAGCTCTCATGACTTTAAACATGTTGGCTGTATTATCTGCACTGTGTGTGCTGCTGCTGAAAGAAAGATAAAAGAACTCTCAGATGGACTTGTAAGCCTGAAGCAATATAAAAATTTCTTCCTGAACCAAAGAGAATCAGTTCAGCCTGAAGTATACTGCAAGGCCCCCAGCCACTAAAACAGAGTAGCGCACAATAACATGGCCCCTGAAGTTGCCATTTATGCAAAGGAAATTCCAATTAAGAAGCAGGGGATAGGAGAGATCTCAGTAGTACAGTTTGGTGAATGAACAAGTGGGCTGTGGAGTGGGTGGAAATATACCATATAGATTGCCAGATAAATAGCATTTCATGTGAGAGCGGAAGGAGAGAAATGGGGGAGTAGTGTGAAGGAGGCTGCATAGGTTTTTTGTTTCTTTTCTTCCCCCAGCTGGCTTGATTAAATGCCACCCTGTTAAGACAGAATATTGATTATGTTAAACATTACCTCTAGTAATCTGCTTAAGAGCTTTTAGCTTTCATAGCATGCTGGCTTAGCATGGCATACCCTATCCCTGAACTCCTGGTTATTCACTTCACTTTGTTCTTTAGCTAATGTCAAATACATTTCCTCTTGTGAACAGAGATGACAAGTCTTTTATTTTTCCCCCTCTTGACCCAGAGGTAGTCACATGATGAGACAGAAGCCATAGAAAGGCAATTCGGTCAAACAGTGCACTGAAAGCCAGGGTCACAGAAATGCAGACTGCAGTTCATTTTTAGAAAACAGGTTTAGTACTAGTTCTGGCTACATTTCATTTTCAAATACATTTCTACACTCAGAGTCTAAGGTCAGAAAACTAGCATTGGTTAAAGAGGTCCCAGCTGTATCAAGGTTGAATAACAACAAAAAGTCGCACAGAGTAGTGTCTTTGTAATCCACAGATGTGTCTCCAGGGGCAGAGGATGGAGAAGAGAACGGAAAATTGTGAAAGGTGCCAGCCAGGAAGTGCTGTGATCAGCAACTGAGTCAGACCCATTGCTGTAGATGAGGCATTCTTTGTTCTCTGTGTCCAAAGCTAGCGGTTTGATTTTACTATGGCTGCCCTTTGTAGCAAATGTGTATATTAGCAATTGATCACTCCGTGTGGTAGAAAAATGGAACAGTTCTTTATTTATATGTTTTATCACAAAGCAGCTTTACAGGCAATATCAAAACAATTATTATTTTCTTTTAAGCAAGAGTAGTATTACTAGATAATATTCAAGCTAATGCACAGATCTCCTCCAAGGCTGGAAAAAGTGAAAGTCTTGCTGTGAAAAGCTTTTCCATCCTGTTGAAAACATCAATACCACATGCCATGGTTGGCACTTTCAGAGAAATAAATATTGATTTCCCTCCTCCCTTCCATACTGGTGGCAGACAACTGCCTTCCTAGCTCTGAATCTTTTCATTGTTTTAGAGTTGACAGATTCTGTTAGCATTGAATTTTTATTGTTTCATTGTTCTCTCTCTCTCTTTCTCCCTCTTTTTAAAACATTTATGATATTTTTTTTGGTAGACAAGACAGAAAAGCAGTAGTTGAAATTAATCTAGCACTCCCTATACTACAGTTCCCTTGTCAGGTCTGATTTATCTAATTTTAGTATTACCATCAGGAATTTTATAAAAATTTCTTGGGAACATATGGTGTTAGCAATCATAAAACATTCCTACATTAAAGCTGTATTTTCCTGCAAATTACTCCATGAAACATGCGTATATTGTTTAATGTTACACTATCGATATCATTCTACATTTGGCTCATTTAATAAAATGGTCTGTCTTCTTTCCTATGCAGTAAAATAATAATAATAATTTTAAAAGCTAGTTCTCCAGGACAACCATACAAAAAAATGTCAGCTGCACATGTGAAATATCTGGTCAGGGGCATATGGCAAATTTGCCTTAAGTATTCTATACTAAGCAGCATTTGAGGGACTAAAGGCAAAGCATGCTCATAATTTTTTGACAGAGTATCCACCATTTTTCAATATTAGGTGCATGTCATGAAAAGCTTGCAGAGCAGTTCATTTTCTTGAAGGTCACCCAGACAGAATAAGTTCATTTCATTTTCTTGACAACAGAACTATACTTCTTATGCAGTCTATGAAAGATGACAGGTAACAATCCTACAGTCCATTCAAGCAAATAGGAGCTTTACTTTTGAATAAATAGTGTGTGAAGGTAGGGGTGTCTTTACATACACACCCTTCACTTGTTCATACTACATACATACCCTTCACCCTTCGTACTAAGGAAGGGTGGTGTTGAAATTAATATGCTAGTGTGGGTTCAGGAGAAATGGGCTCCGTTCTCTCTGCTGGAAATCTGCTGGAAATTCCTGTCCAACCTTAGCCAAGTTGCTTATCTGGTCCTTCTCTCTCACATACAAATAACATTTCCTTTCTTTCTTCTTTTTATGTCTTGCCAGCTTTAGACTTTTAGGTTTCTCAGAGTATGTAATATGTTTTGTAGCAGCTATCATAGTTAAGACCCAAACTTACTGAGGCATTTAGGTTCCACTATGATTCCAATAATTAATAATAGTTACTAACAATATTATGATTAGATGGCTTCATTTGTATGAGCTGGTCATTTATGTGAGAGTAGCAGTATAGGGATGCAGTCAGATGCTAGGGCAAAGTGGAAGTGGCAGCTTCCAGTTACCGCTATGATCATGAATGTGAAAGCATGGCTGCTGGTAGCAACACCTTTTTCCTGCACCCCCTGAGTCAGCACCTGGGACAGTTGTCACTATTGTCCCCACTAGTTATGCTACTGTTCAAGAGACAAGCTCATTTTTATGTAACACTCTGCCTAATTTTGCTTCTTTTCTGAAGTCACGTACATAGATTTCCTTGCCATCAAATCATGCATGATCATTTCCCTCATTCATTTACCTGGACAATAAAACTTTCTATTCATGGATTTGAAATTGAAATTACATGTCATTGCTAGTTTGATTTTTCTGGTCTAAATCTTTATTTGCTGTCTACATACCATGCTGCACACAATAGAATAGGATATTTGAGTATGTGGCATCTTTGCGATTTATACATACTCAGAATGACAGGACAACAAAGGTTCAATACATCTTTTAAACATCTTTTCCAGGTACTCAGATTAGCAACATAATAAGGATTTTGAAAGCAGGTCACCTATGCAACATTCATAGATTCATAAATTCATAGATGTAGGGTCAGAGGGGACCTGAGCAGATCATCAAATCTGACCCCCTGCCCTGGGCAGGAATGAATACTGAGCTCTATGATCCCTACTAAATTAAGCTCATATGACCCCAGTTAGGTAGTTATCAAACCTCCTTTTAAAGACCCCTAAGGTAGGAGCAAGCACCACTTCCCTTGGAAGCTGGTTCCAGATCCTGGCCACCCTGACTGTGAAGTAGTGCCTCCTGATGTCTAGCCTGAACCTATTAACTTGTTGCCATTATTCCTTGTTACTCTGGGAGGCGCTCAGGGGAACAGGGTCTCACCCATTCCCCTCTGGTTCCCCCCTGGTAAGTTTATAGACAGCCACTAGGTCCCCTCTCAGCCTTCTCTTGTGAAGGCTGAACAGGTCCAGGTCCTGTAGACTCACCTCATACAGCCTGCCCTGCTGCCCCCTGATCATGTGAGTGGCCCTCCTCTGGACCCTCTCCATGTTGTCCACATCCCCAGAAGGGAGCTCCCCAGCCTGTATTTATGCTATTGGTTCTTCCTCCCGAGGTGCATCACCTTGCACTTGTCAGTGTTGAAACCCATCCTGTTCTCTTCTTCCCACCCTTGTAACCTGTCTAGGGTCAATTGTAGCCTATTCCTCCCTTCTAGCATGCCCACACCTCCCCACATCTTAGTGTTGTCAACAAATTTGAATAGGGTGCTTTTCATCCCCTTGTCCAAGTTGCTGATGAAGATGTTGAACAGTGTGGGCCCGAGGACTGAGCCCTGTGGATCCCCACTGCCCACATCCATCCAGGTAAAAAATGACCCATCCACTACCACTCTCTGGGTGCAGCCCTCCAGCCAACTAGTGACCCAGTCGACTGCGTAGGTGTTGACACCACAATCCCCCAGTTTTTTAATGAGAACAGGGTGAGAGACGGTGTCGAAGGCCTTCCAAAATTCCAGAAAGACTATGTCCACTACTACCCCTGCATCTAAGGATGTTGTGACCTGATTGTAGAAGGCCACCAGGTTGGTCTGACAGGCCCTGCCTCTAATGAACCAGTGTTGGTTGCCCCTAAGCATAACCTCTCCCGCTGGCCCCTCATGGACTTGTGCCCAGAGCTGGACTCCATCACTCCTGCTCATGATGCATCTGTGGATTCATGACAAGGCGCGATTAGCATTAGTGACCGTGTCCTCACACTGGTGGCTCATGTTCAACTTGGAATCAGTAATGACTCCAAGATCCTTTTCTTCCTCTGCACTGATGAGAAGGGAGTTCTCCAGCCTGTAGGCATGCTGCTGGTTATTTCTCCCTAGGTGCAGTACCCTGCACTTGTCAGTATTGAATCCCATCCTGTTCTCATCTGTCCACCCCTGTAAACTGCCTAAGTCCAATTGCAGCCTATTCCTCCCCTCTAGCATGCCCAATTCTCCCCATATCTTAGTGTCATCTGTGAATTTGAACAAGGTGCTTTTCACCCCCTTGTCCAAATCTCTGATGAAGATGTTGAACAGTGCTGGCCTGAGGACCGAGCCCTGGAGGGCACCACTGCCCACCTCCCTCCAGGTTGAATATGACCCATCTACCATCATTCTCTGGGTGTAGCCCCCTAGGCAATTTGAGACCCATCTGACTGTATATGCATCAGTGTCACAGTCAGCTAGCTTTTTAATGATAATGGGGTGGGAGACAGTGTCAAAGGCCTTCCTGAAGTCCAGGAAGACTACATCCACCACAACACCTGTGTTCAATGAGTTTGTGTCCTGATCACAGAAGGAAAATTGCTTATGAAAACAAGGGAGCACCAAGATTTGAACTGGGGAACCACTTGTTCTGCAATCCACTGAGCTATACCCCCTCTGCTTAAAAATCACAGAAGATCTGTATAGAAGAATAGGCAAGTAGAGCAAAAGGAATTTCTGTATTGGCCATTATGAATAGGCAAAAGAACAAAATCAAGATGCAAGATCTAAACATGTCTACCTACTATTGAAGAAGGTGGAAACTAAGAGCATATTGCAGGAACAATCTCCCATTAACCAGGATTTTGTTTATAAGAATTGTAGTCTAATGTAGAGCGTGGAAAGGCAAAAAAAGCAGAAATGTTGTCCTACATTTGGACCAAATATGGAAGAAAATTATTTCCCTTCCTCTCTGCTACTGTATTCTTCCACAAATCATTACCAGTTATTTAGGCTGCAGATAGCTACATTTCACTCTGTGAGATAGCTATTTTTGTATTATTGGGCATGTTTCATTAACATCTGAAGTATGACTCCAGATCTAAAATGTCAGCAAGTTTCAGACTTGGGGTTTCAATTACTAGTTTGTAATGTCAACTGAAAAGTCAGTCACCTTTTACCTTTAGCAGAATATTTGGAATATATTTTCAACATAGTTCCATGGAAATCAATACAACTTTGGCAATATACATCAGCTGAGCATTCGGTTCAGTCTCTTTCTGATTGCAAAAACCTAATTTAATAGTACTGACCATATCCAGAAACATATGATTGATGAAGCCTCTTATTCCCGTGTGTATTAGTACCCCAGAAATGAATTGGAATTAGAATTGAAATATGAATAATATCTCTTATGTTGTCTGGCAATTACATAACAACTTACTGTACATTACCTCATTTTGCTGCAATTTGAATTGGTACTTAAAAGCCATACATAACACTGACACACCATTAACACAGGTAAATATTGTAAATAATTGATTTCTTCTGAGAAACATAAAGAAACCCAGTCAAATAACAAACCCACACTGCACATGAGAAATTCATTATTAGAAACATATATTTCTATTGACTTTTATAAACTCAATCAATTTTTAAAGAGTTTACAGGTATGCAAGTAAGTTTCATACTAAGATTAAATTCCCTTTGAAATGCTACAAAACAGCTTACTTTGGGGCAGTTATTCCCATCTTATTAATAATGATTGTATTATAATAGACGCTTAGTGTACAGTTCCAGAAGGAAATCAGGGAAAAGCTTACAACATCCCAGGGAATTGTATAGCTTTTATTTATTTATTTTTTTTGAGAAATGAATGATTTTATTTATTCTGAGGATTTTTTTCATTTTTTTTCCCTCTTTTTTTTCCCCCTTTGCAAAAGCCTAATTCAATAGGCTTAATGAATGGTTTTATACAAGTACTGGGGGAAATAGGAATTGAATTATCTTCCCCAACCTAAAGCCAAGTTGCAAAGTGGTTACTACTGCCATGTCATATCATATATACTTATGCCAAATTTTGGCAAGCAGCCAGGCTGTCCTGTGCTGATGAAAACTATGCAGTTGCATGTGATACTGCCAAGACTTGCTGTGTTATTGGAGAGACTCCCTGAGGAAACAGACTCTAGCTCAGGCTGGCTGTTGTTGCCAGAGATGGATAAACCTTTCCCAGTAGTCCAGGGCCACATTAATTGCACCAGGTGCTTCTTCTCCTTTCTTAGCTGACTTTATCTAGCCATTCAGGGAAACTGCCAAAGAAAAATAACTTATAGGAGCAAAGTTGACGTTTGGGAATTGGCAAATGGGGAGACAGGGATGTAATTTTATAGCTGAAGAGGAGCAGGAATTGGGCATAGAGGAGTCAGGTTGGTGCAGAATCTGTAGATGCTGTTGAAATGTGGGCAACTGAAAGGACCTCTGTGTGTTGATGGCTAGATTTAAGGTTTCAGGACTATGAATGGTAAAATATTTGGGAGTTAGTATAATTGAGTAAGCTTGGGGGAATGTGAGTGGTGAGAATTAAGCCTTTAAATGCCTTGACCTTGAAAAGTAATATGGGCACATCTTCCTAGGACCTATTAGTAGGTGAGCAAATCAATTCTCAGATCCTCATATATTCTGGGCATAAAATGGGCTTCCTATTATCATAGAAACAGCTGTAATGAATACTACCCTTGTGTATACATTCTCTATGGCCTGATGTCTTCTTTATATTGACTTTAGTGGATACAGAATAAGGCACTAGCTGAAACTGCCTTTTGGAAAATCCTTCCACTATGCATACAATCTTTGGAACTTCATTTTAGATACTCAGGTTAGATTGTGATCCTAAACAGTTAGCCAAAAATGGAGCTGGTGTAAGCTGAAGCTATTCCATGAGCTTTGATGAAGTTCTGAGAACTTATACTGGCCGAAGATCTATCCTCACGTGTTTTTTTTCTCAGTCGTACAGCTTTGTTAAATATGGCTAATTAGCAAAGGATCCATGTGTAGCTGGCATAGTTTAACAGAAAGAAAATCTATAGAGAAAGTAAGAAATTCAAGTTATATTTATTTTCTACTGAAACTCAGAATATTAAGTGTTCATGTTGTGGGTGAACTGAACACAGATGAATACAGGCAATGGGCCTCCATATGGAGGTAGAATTCCTGACAAAATCTGCTGAAGAAATAATAGTCTGCTGAATAATCATAGTCATGTTTGCTGTCCCGAGAAGTCTCTTTGTAGGCATTGATTGCAACTGTGGCCATGTCCATCTAGACAAGCAGGTGACCCAAGAAAAAGGCTTTTGTTTGAGAATGAATTTTATGCTGCAACTTTTCACTTTAGATATAAGTATTACCTAAAGCACAGTCTTCTGGTAGACCACCATCAATGATCACAGATTTTGTTTGCATATATGTTCTTTTTCACATCATCACAAAAATCAGTGGAATAACTGTGATGTCCAAGCTGGTTATTATTAATAAGTTTATGCTCTGATGGTTACAATATTATATTATTATTCTAAAATTAACATAATAAAGGCCCAGTATAGTCCACATGTCAAGACAAAGCTGTATAGCTCAATTGACAGAGTACCTGAGTTCTGAGGCTCTGCATTTGACTTGCTCTGCATCCCTGCATAACTCCTTCAACTTCTGCTTTCCCTTTTGCTTTTTTTCTGTGTTCCTTATGCAAATTGCAAGCTCTTTGGGGCAGGTGTCACAGGCCAGTTGGGCACTGTGAGTATATCAATTTAGTTGCAGACTGACTGAGCACTGCAACTTTATTAGCCACTGGGCTTTTTTGGGTTCGGGATCAAGGAGAAGCTGCTGGGAAGGAAAGCAATGACAAGTTTCACTTATAAAAGAGAATAAATTTTACTTATAACAACAAAAGATATAGTTTGCACATATAACAGTTAGTAAAAAAGGTTAAGCTAGTAAACAGACAGTATAACAATACAAGTTAAAATTGACAGTGATAATAAAACAGATAAAGAAATTAACTAATAGTTCCCACTTGGTTAGCAACTTATTGATAGTCCTTCAGTTAGAAGATACATGTCAAGTTGATTCAGCGAAGTCAGATGTTTCTGAACTGGGCTGTCAGAGGGAAAACCAGGGGAGGCCCCTCAGTCAGGATCTGGTCTTCGCTCTCACAGGGAGTAAGAGAGATTCGTGGGGGGATGGGACAGCAATGACCCTTCTGTTCCGTCCTTTCCTGAGGGTTACTTAATGTGCGTGCTCTTTTGTATCTTATTTATGCTAATTTTTTGGTTATATAGCCATTCATAGTGTTACTTTATAGCTGTTATTCTATGGGGTTAAAATATGTTAAAAATCATTACAATAAGTTACTGCCCAAGCTTGGGTTTACCCAATAAGCAAATCACACCACATCACTTTGGGGTCTGAGATTAACATGTCCCCACCCAAGTTCAACCCACTATGTTATTTATACCTTGTGATTACTTTTATTAGTTTTTTACTGACTCTAAGAAAAAATTCATAAATCAGCTACATCTGCGGTTATAATCCTTAGTTCTGCTTTTTAAAGTTCATACTGTCTGGAGATTAGTATAAAAAGCTGTATATAAAATTTCTTCCAGACAGACAGGAAACTGCTCCTATAAGCTACTTCAGATACCTTCAAAAAGCAGATTTCTTTTTGTTATTAACCCTTCTGGTTTTGGCCATCACAGGCAGGCTGCCTTTCACAATGTGTTTGTGCTCTATAAATAAGGTGTCTGCAAATATATAAGTAGTTAGTAAATGAGGTGTCAGTTGAGATTATTTGAGAAGGCATAAAATGTTCCTCATGTTCTTCACTCTGCTCTGTACAAGTACTCATGCTGGCCTTATAACTTTCCAGTTTCTACTAGACAGAACTCAGATCTCAGTTGAGCCTTTAGGTTATAATATAACCCAAATAATTAATAACCATAATAACTTTGTATCAGACTATTAACACTGTTCACCACACTGAAGCTAAAAACTCATTGAAAATATTATTGAAGTTGAACCAACATTTTCTAATTTATCTAATGGGAGTAAATTAAAAGTAACAAAATAATTAAACCTTTTATTTTCCTGCTAGGTGAAGGAGAAGCAGCATTGTGACTTGAAACACATTCATCTGTGAGAAAGAGTTTTAAAAAATAGATACAGCTTAATTTTGACTTTCTTCACATGAAAGGCATTATTTCTTTATCCATTATTATCTCTGTCCAGAAACAGAGCAAGATATCAGATCAACATGTAGTAATTTAAAACTTAAAATAAAAGTAGTGAGCTTGAAAACTCACAGATTTTTTGACAAGATATAATTGTCATTTTAATAATGCCACTTTGAAGACTATAGTATTAAGACGTCAAAAATGTTAAAACTGACTAACAAATAGGTAACTACAGAATTACTACTGCACAAATAAACCCTAACAGTCTTGGGCAGGGGTAGGCAAGTATTTTGGCTGGAGGGCCACTTAGGGAGCTTTGGTGAGCTGTCACAGGCCGGGTCAACACCCACCTTACCCACCATACTGGGCCAGCATCCCCACTCCCAGCCCACAAGAGCTCACCAAAATGCCTTAAATTGTTCTGCCCTACACTCAGCTGGGTGGATGTGATGGGGCTGTGATGGGTGGGTGGGGAACAGCATCTGGGAGCAGGCTGGGTGGGCTGGTCTGGGGCTGTGATCAGGATCCCAGTGCTGTGACAGCACAGAGTTGGGGCTCCAGACAGAGCCGCAATCTGCCCCCTGCACACACCTGCCCATGGAGCTGGCACCTGCTGCAGGGAAATGCAGGCAGTGGATTGGGGCTCTCTCTCAGGCCCTGGCCCTGCACTGTCACTGCCCCTCAATCCTGATCCCAGCCCACCCTCATGCTCATTCATCCCACTCCTGAATGCTGCTCCTCATGCAACTGTGGCCCCATCCATCTGCCCAGCTTAGTGCACCCTACCTGCATGAGTCCCGGGTCTTTACAGAGACCCCACCTGCCAACTCAGTCTGGTGTCCTCAGCAGTGGGCGCAAGGTGAATGGGCTGGGATTCCTGGGTAGTGGGGCCAAATCTGGAGGTAGTGGCAGACACCGGCAGCAGCAGCTGGAAGCTATCAGGAAGTGAGTCCAGAAGCCATGCCAATCCAACCCCTCTGTGCATCTGTGGGTGGTGGGACTGGCTGCATGTGCCACGGCCCAGGCTTCCCCACTTACCTGGACTGGGAGGAGGCTGAAGGACCCACAGTAGGCCAGATAAAATCTTTTAGTGGGCCAGATCTGGAGTGACAATATAGAAACCGCTTGTTAAATGTTTGGGTCCCTTTATGAATTTCACACGCAAACAAAAAGAATCAACGCAAAACCAAAACCAAAAAACCCCAAGAACACACACACACACATCCTGTACCACCTACCAGGAAGAGCCAAAACTAGACTCTCATAGATATAAAACATGTCAGGAATAATTCGTGTCATGAATGTGAGACACTCCCTTTGTGGGAACAGGATTCTTTTGCAAGTCAAGTCCTCATACCTTCCTCTCCCTGTATCCTCCCTATCTCCTTTATCAGTTGCTTAAAGTCACAATAAAATTACTCAACCCAGTGGTAAATTAAAAGAAAGAAGTGACCATTTGAGTCAGAACAATCAATGTATACATCTTATTAGTAAAAGGGGTTTATAAGAATTTTACAAAAAATTATTTTTTGTGGAAATTTTATTTTAATCCAGATCCCAGGCTCAGTATAGGTGATGAAAGGTAGGTATGTGTTCAGATATCTGTTATGAATTATTGTTAAGGTTACTCAGATTTTTTCTTAATTTTTATAAGCCATCTGTTGAAAAAGTACTTGGTGTATACAGTGATGATAATTCTAGAAGCTAATAATAGTAGTCCAAGCAAAATATCCCGTGGACGACTGGTAAAATGCTTCTTTCATATGAACAAAGCAGTAATCAAGAACTTAATATACACCACATTATTGGATATGTTTGAGGGACCTGTGATATGAAAGCAACCACTTCACCTATACGACTTACTACTTAAATACCTGTGTTTTGATTCTGCATATATGTACATCCTTTTAAACACCACTTTTTTCCTTTTTCACCAGTACCACTTGCAGGTATTAATTTTTCATTGCAGGCTTATAAGCTTCCTTTAGACCTAGTCTAAAAGGGAATATTCTTAGAAAAATATTTTGACAAAAATAGGAAAAATGAATTAGACCACAATGTTTATTCATGTGTTTGATTTATAGATTGGCTGACTTCTATTTTACAGTATTTTCATGTGTATAACAAAGCTCTAGAAGGACAAATACTGGGTAATTGTAATTAGATCCTATTACCTTGAAAATGAATGCAGGCCAGAATTTGTGGGTACAGATAGGGAAAAGGAAAAAAAAGGAACCTGCCTCCACAAGTTTCATGGCTTCAGTGAGTGTTGAGCCCAATGAGTCCCTACATTGCCACTGAAAGAACTGGGGGTGGGAAGGTGAGGGTGGGAAGGGGTTTTAGCAGCCCATCACTATCCTTTCTTCTACATACCCTGGACCAGAGCATTGCACAGGCGACTGGTAGGGGAGGCATGGGGAAGGAAAGCGGGGCAGCACATGTCCCCCCTGAGATTGGCCCCCAAAAGTGGGGCAGTTTTTTGCTGAAGTTTTTTTGCCATGTGGGCCAGTGGCGTACTGGTGGGGGGGGGCGGGGACCCTAAGCCATGGCACAGAAGGATAGGAGTGGATATGAGGCTTTTGGCCTGCTCCCAGGCCTGCCCACAAATCATGCCCCCCCAGACTCAGGAGGCACCAGTCACCCTTGCAGGAATGCCATCCCCATTGGTTCATCTCTTACTGCACAGCAGACTCTCCCTTTTCCTCTTAGGAAAGCCACATCTGTAGCAGAAGAATCCTTTTGTTAACAACATCCTCATCTTTTCCACCTCCTCTTATCCTCCCTAACTTTGTTATTGGTTGCTGTGAAAACAGAATTTTATCCCTTTTTGGTGGAGGGAGTATCTGACATACTGTTATGTATTATACACAAGGAAATATGGTATGTCCTGTTGTGCTCTTATGTGCTCAAAAAAGGACACAAGCTTGTATGTCTATCACAACCAAGGAACTGATTCTTCAAACATTTTTAAATGTGAGTATGTAATCATGTAAATAGCCCTGCTGGTTCTCAAAATACTATAAAAATGTAAACCTTTTGCAAAAAAATTGAAGTTTTCAATGCATTAAAGACAATACAAATAATTTATGTGCAGATAAATTCATACCATTGAATGTTCAGACTGTCAAAATATTTTGAGAAGAAAAAATTGGGACTTTTATTCATACACTTTTATATATCTAGACATGCAAACACTGCTGAGAAACCAATCTGAAATCACTTCCCTGGTTAATAACTGGTAAACATCTGATAACACGAATGAAGCTCTGGTAATGCAACACTGAGAAACCAACTATTATAAGAAGCTGGCACTTCACAAGTGCAAATAAATTATTGTAATGAGGCAGTGAAGTTACTTTTGTTGAATGATGGGGTGCAGTTGTTGGTATGCTAAAAAGACAAATGGTCACCTGCTCAAACATTGTTCACAGTAAATGGTCCCAGATTTTATAAAGTACAACTATCTAATACATATAAATGCAGAAGGAATTGGGAAAAACGTATCTTGAGGGTTATTGTAGATTCAGACCTATAGATCACTGAAATAACCTTGTCTGCAATGGAAGAGTCTGAATATAAACCTTCTGATACTCTGCTTTAACATAGTAATCCTTTCACCATTGCAACAATTGCCAGTGGGCAAATAATTGAATACCATCCATGTTATATATTTATACTACATGGTTGGTCAGCTGTGACTGATATAGACTATGGGCAAAATGCTCAGTGCTACTCTGCTTTTATTGGGCACAAAGTATCCCCAGAATAAAATGATTGCAATGATGTTTGGTTCTTACTCAGGGAATAAAAGAAGTTTTTTACCCCTCCTTCTATCTACATGTAGAACCAGGGAATTTAACCTAAAATGATTAATAGAATCAAATAGATAATGGTGGACTGCTTTGCCCAGTTGATTTGATTTCTGTTGGGAGAAAATGTTACTGTTACTTAGCATTGATACTTACCATGAGACAGTGCTCTGAAATTCATCATGTGCATGCCCTCGAATTGTGACATGCTATTTGGCTTGACACTGAAGAGACAGAAAACCAACATGGGTAATTTGAACACATCGGCTAAGTACAGACATACAAAAAGCCCAAGGCAGAATCTATCCAATCTATGCGGGTTTCTCTAATCTGTGTAAATTGGATCCGGAGTGAATGAAGCATATGGATGCCTGCACCAGCTAAGGCCAGAATGAGGGGGCTCTCCCACATGACTCAGCATGCTGGAGATTGCTGATGGCAACTGAGTGGAGCTGAGTGGGGGCCATATCTGTTTGGCTGCCAGCGCCCCCCTGCCCCGCAAACCCTGCACCTTACTACAGATCTTCCCCCATGCCCAGCCCTAGTCTTCCAGAGTGGGTCACCATGGCACACCTGGAAGACTGGCCAGGGGTGGTATGGGGTGGTATGGGAGTGAGGGGTGGTATGGGAGTGAGAAGTGCTGCCAAGAAGGAAGGATTGGGCCCCTCAGAGCAGGAGAAGGAGGAAAGTGGGGTAGGGGTATGGGATGAGGAGGGAGAGGAGGATCCACGTAGTCAATCAAAGACTGTGGCGCTGGTGTCATCGGGAAGGCTTTGGCTTTCATGACCACAGCCCGCTCTTTGGCGAGAGAGACAGTGAGCTGCTGGGAATAGATGGCCTCCACCTCTCTCCCCTGGGGAGGAGGCTCTTCTCAGCCAGACTGGCCGGCCTGCTCCACCAGGCTTTAAACGAAGACCGTTGGGGGATGGGGGGACTACCACCACTGCTGGCCCACTGAGCAACCCTTGCAAAGCCAGCGGGCCAAGGCACTTAAGGGAGCCCACCCTTGCCCCAGTCCTGGTACAATCTGTGGGCAAGGCAAGAGCCCCCAAGGGGGACACTTGCCTGCCTGTACACGAATGCCAGGAGCTTGGGGAATAAGCAGGAGGAGCTCATCCTCCTGCTCAGTGCAAATAATTATGATGTCATAGGGATAATGGAGACTTGGAGGGACACCACCCATGACAGGACCTCGGGTATAGATAGCTATACTCTGTACAGGAGGGATCGTGCAGATAAAAAGCTACATGTCCCTGCAAGCTGATCTTGATGACCAGGGTGAATGACTGGAGACTCTCTGAGTTAAAATCTGTGGGGAACATGTCACAGGGGACACAACGGTGGGAGTCTACTACAGACCTCCCACCCAAAGTCTTGAGCTTGACCAGGAGTTCACCCGGGAACTGGCTGAGGCCGCATGCTCCAGGACCATGGTTGTCATGGGTGACTTCAATTACCCAGACATCTTGTGGAAGGATCACTCAGCAAAATCTGAGCGGTCACAAAGCTTCCTCTCATGTGTGGATGACCTCTACCTGACTCAAGAAGTCCATGGGCCAACAAGAGGCAAAGCACTGCTTGACCTGGTACTGGCTACGGGGGACGACCTAATCGGCGTCCTAGTGATCGATGGGAAGCTGGGTGATCAGCTGTAAAGCTGGCAAGTCAGTCAGCAACATGGAAGTCCTTGACTTCAAAAAGCTGACTTTGACAAACTCAGGAGGCTTGTCAGTCAGGCCCTACAGGACGATGACCCCAGGGAGAGGGGAATTCAAGAACAGTGGTTGCTCCTCAAGGGAGCAATCCTCAATGCACAAGCTAAGTCTATTCCATCTCAGAGGAAAGACAGCAAGAGGGCACAGCAGCCCCCCTGGCTCTCCAGGGACCTAGTAGACCTCCTAAGTCTAAAAAGGAAGGCCTACAAAGGATAGAGGATGTGATTCACCTCCAAGGAGGATTATTCTGCACTGGTCCAGTCCTGCAGGGAGCAAACCAGGAAAGCCAAGGCTGCAACTGAACTCCAACTAGCTTCAAGCATCAAGGACAATAAAAAGTCCTTTTTCAGATATGTGGGGAGCTGGAGGAAAAGCAAGGGCAACATTGGACCCCTGCTGAACCCGATGGGGTAACTGACAACTGACACCCAGGAAAAAGCCAACCTATTAAATGGGTACTTTGTGTCTGTCTTTCATCACTCCCATGGGATGCCCAGGCCTGCTGTGGGACAGGGAGGTCCGGGTGAGGGAGATTCCCTGCCCTCCATTAATGCTGACCTCATGAAGGAACATCTTGAGAAGCTGGATACCTTCAAGTCAGCCAGCCCTGATAATCTACAACCCAGGGTACTCAAGGATCAGGCTAGCATCATAGCTCAGCCCCTGGCATGGATCTTTAAAAACTCCTGGCACTCTGGTGTAGTGCCCGAAGACTGGAAGAAGGCCAATGTGGTGCCGATCTTCAAGAAAGGGAGGAGAGTGGATCCAGCTACCTACAGGCCCATCAACATGACTCCTATCCCAGGGAAGATCTTAGAAAAGTTTATTAAAGAGGCCATCCTGAATGGACTGGCCGACTTCAACATCCTAAGGAATAGCCAGCATGGGTTCATTGCGGGTAGGTCTTGCCTGACCAATCTTATTTCTTCTAAGACCAGGTGACCTATCACCTGGACAAGGGAGAACAGATTGATGTCATATATCTTGACTTCAAAAAAGCCTTTGATCTGGTATCCCATGATCACCTCTTGGCAAAACTGGCCAATTGTGGCCTTGCGTCCACCATGATCTGCTGGCTGGGAAATTGGATCTGTGGTCAGACCCAGAGGGTAGTAATTGATGGCAGTCACTCATCATGGTGTCCTGTGACCAGGGGAGTCCCCCAAGGCTCTGTCCTTGGACCCATATCATTCAACATCTTCATTAATGATGTGGACATTGGAGTCAGGAGTGGACTGGCCAAGTTTGCCGATGACACCAAACTTTGGGGCAAAGCAT
>NW_017728949.1:26640843-26665135 GCF_001723895.1 Crocodylus porosus | reverse complement strand
ACAGCCTGCCATTGGAGGTGGTTCAAGCACCTACATTGAACACCTTCAAGAGCAAATTGGATGCTTATGTTGCTGGGATCCTATGACCCCAGCTGACTTCCTGCCCTTTGGGTGGGAGGCTGGACTCGATGATCTTCTGAGGACCCTTGCAGCCCTAATGTCTATGAAATCTATGAAATGGAGGTTTCAGCTCTGTCAGATCAAAGCCCCTCTGCTCTGGGCAACAGAGCAAGCAAGAGAAGAGGGAAGCAAACATGGGGGCTTTCCTCTCTGATGAGCAGATCAGGCTGGGAGTGGGGGGAGCAAACATGGAAGCTTCTGTGTCTGCTCCATAGTGGTTGATGACTCTCTCTTGTTGGACACAAAGGCATCCATCTTTTGGACTGACTTGTTGTGTCAAGAGGTCTCCTGCCTGCCACAAGACCACATCAGAGATATCATGAAAAGATTGATGAGATTCATCTGGGCCTTAAACTACTATCCCATACTTCTCATCCATATGAGAATTAATGGCAGGAGTGACCTTGAGCAGATCAAAAATGACTACTTGACTCTGGGCAAAAAGTAAAGGTGATGGGGTGCTAATATACTACTGCACAGTATTATTAGGCTACTGTGCAGTACCATCATTTAAGACACTTGCTGGCACTACTGCACAGTAACTCTAGTTACTGCACAGTTATTTAGCACTTGTATTAGCAAGTACTAAATAAATTAGCAGTAACTGGAGTAACCTGGCAGAATGTCCAGGTTTCTGGCCAGAGTCTGACAGAGTCTGCTAGTCTCCCAGTACTTGTATTAGCAAGTACTAAACAAATGTGGAATAATGAATGTGCAGTAACATCTTGTGTAGTCACTGCTGCTAACTATCCTCTCTGAGAACCTTTGCAGTCTGGTGAGGTCCCAGATGACTGGAAAAGGACAAAGATAGTTCCCATCTTTAAGAAAGGGAAGGAGAAGGATCCAGGGAAGTACATACCAGTCAGTCTGACATCTATGTCTGGAAAGATCTTGGAGCAGGCTCTCAAGGAATCTATTGTGAAGCACCTAGAGGAGAACAAAGTGATCAGAAAGAGTCAGCATGGGTTTACCAATGCCTCCCAACCTGATTTCCATTTTGATAAGGTGACAGGCTCTGTGGATAGAGGAAGAGCAGTGGGCATGATATGCCTTGACTTTAGCAAGTCTTTTGACATGGTCTCCCATTATATTCTCATTAACAAGCTGAGGAAATAAAGACTAAAGTAGTGTAAGGTGGATACATAACTGGTTGGATCACCACAGTTATGAGTAGTTATCAATGACTCAACATTTAGTTGTGAGGAAGTATCAAGTGGGGTTCCCCAGGGCTCTCTCCTGAGTCTGGTTTTGTTTGATATCTTCACTCTTGTTTTGGATGATGGAACCAAACACACACTTAGCAAATTTGCAGCTGAAACCAAGTTGGGTGATGTTGCAGTTATGCCAAAGAGTATGGCTAGCACTGAGAATGACTAAAATAGGCTGAAAAAATGGTCATGGATGATCCTTGCCATGAGCAGGAGCCTGGACTAAATGACTATGAGTTTCCCTCCAGCCAGACTTTTCTACTTTCCTATTGCATGTGCCAGTATATGCACAGATCAGGGTGGTCTTTTTACAGCTAAGCTATTCTTGCCTGCTTATATGTAGAGTACCTCTACAGAAAATTAAAAGTTAATTAAATACTTAATTTCCCAGTGGCTGAAATCATTGGCTTTTCCCACTGTTTCATTTTAAAAAATTCAAAACAACATTAGGAAATTCACATTTTATAGTACTTTTCTATAATTTAATAAATTATATCTTTTTCATCATCATTTGCTGACATTGGGCAATCATATTTGAACATATATGGCAATATAAATAATAAGTACTCCTGAGACTGTGGGATTAGAGATTCAACTATTGATATCTATAAACAAAGAGAAAGAGGCCATAGATATATTTATTTTTAGGAGAAAAATTAAAAATGTTAGAGCTGATCTCTAAAAGAGTAAATATAGATTGCATTGGACTGGGAGGAGATATTTTATTTAGCTATTTTTATTATACACGTTTTAATTTTATACATAGAGAAACTTATTTACAGCAGTTAAAACATGATTGAGTATGGGATTAGTGGTATAGGAGGTTAAAGCTTGGTACAAGTCTTAGTTTATGGAACAATCTCACTGACCTGTATCATACCGTAAGTAAAAAGCAAACAGACCAATGAAAAAGTTTTAATTTATAGGCACAAAATGAGGGTGCTTTTTGTCATTTTGTTAACATGTGATGAAACTTAAGTCCTAAACTAAGCATTCCATTTATATTTGCCCAACAATAGCCAACTTTACCTCTTTCTTCATATTTACTTGTTTTCTTCTTCTGTGTTGTAATACCTTTTTACCTTATTAGATTTTTGAAAAGCTATAAAAGGCTTGAGGGAAGCTGGAAATATATTTCCAATAAAATAGTCCTATGGATCCAACGATTGTGATATTGTAGTGGTATGGTCACCTATAGAGTATAAAATGATAGCAGTATAACATTTCTTTTCATATAAGACGAAACCAATTGTTTGTCTTCCAGATAGTTTTGTTTTAGTCTCAGGGGAACTCAAACTCCAAGGCTACAAGGTACGTTTGCACCACAAGTTAACTCAGCTCAACAAGTGCCTTTACATTTAAAAACAGGCAGGGTTCCTGGACGGTTCAGAGATTAATACTACATTGTCAGACCTTGGTCAGGATGAGACCAAGTAATTATTATGCTTCGACAGATGTTCAGTGTTATCGTATGAACTTACTGGAACTGGTCCATTTGAATTTGATGTTGATACCAGTGATAATTTGCTCCATGATGTGTTTGCTGCCAGAGCCTGTTTTGTAGTCTCCTTTTAGTTTCTAATTAATCACCAGGTATTGATAGTGAAAAAAACCACTACACCAGGTGTCATTGCTCATAGTTTGAGCAGAGAAGTCAAGTAATCAAGAGCTACAGAGGCATCCTATGTCCTTTCTCTCTTGAGGTGCCTGGGTAGAGCAGTGTGGCAAGTTGTTGCCTATACCATAACTATTTTTGAATGAAAAATATCAAGCTCAATTGTTGTCCTTATAGTACATGGGGCACCATACTACAGTGGTACTAAAGGGGACATACTTACACAAAAGATAATGAAAGGAAGGAGTCAGTTCAGAAATACTACATTTATGTATGAAAAGTTTTAGCTTGGAAATGTTTAATGTGGAAATGGCAGTTTTCTGTTTGTTTTCTCTCACTTTTCCGTTTAAGGGGAAGAACAAAATCTAGTTTCAATTTTTCATAACTTTATCCATATTGCTTTGATCATAATACTGAGTTGAAGTCTTACAAGATCAGATTCTAGTTGGGCCTGACAAAGAACGCCACAGGAACAGCATCTTCATGGTATTTGATTATTTTCAATCTAGGTCTGAAATCAGGAAGTCATGAGAAGTATAACAATCAAAACAACAAGGAACAAGACTTTTTCTAACATCAGAAAAAGTTCAATTTGGTTTTGATTTATAGTGAAGATTTAGATTTCTTTTATCTAAACGTCTCATATCATTACAGCTGATATGCACAATAGCAACATGCCATACTTCTGACTTGCCTTTATCCATCAGAATTTCATGGCAAACATCTCTGAAACAACATTCCCTAGGAACCATTTCAGCAAAATGTCAGGTCTATTCATATGTATTACTGTACATATCTGTTCAGTTTGTTTTGCTGTTTCTTAAATTTCTACTTTTAAGATTACTCATAAATGTAATGGCTTGCTTTGAAAAAAAATGTCTGCATATATCAGATTACCTATCATTAAAAATGTTATAAAAAGAAGAAATGGAACATAATACAAAATATGATAGCTGCACACTATCTTTCAATTATCTATGTTCATAAGAAAGCAAAGCTTTCAAGTAAGGGATAAAGGAAAAATATTAAAAAAACCAAACAAACAAAAAGCCACACTGATATTTCAGAGGTACTGGTTTAATCAGTTAAAATAGACATTTTTTCATGCCTTTTCCATTGCATCTCCCTTTTTACTAAGTACATTATCTTTGATTGACAGTATGTTGGCCTCAGTACAGTTTCTATAGTTGAATTATTTAATATTACCGTCCAATAGCAATTTTTGTGCGGCTATTTCAAAATTACATTTACACCACTTTTAAGTATAATTATTTTGCTTTATTTCTTCCAAGAGCAACTTACAGCTTCATATTATTATCTTAGAATTATTAATTATTGATTTTGTTGTTGTTCTTTGAAATTGAATAGCTGAAATTAGGCAAGGACATGCTATTTATAATAGTAATATTGAAATGTTCTGTGTTATTTTCCATTCTTATTAAATGTCTAACATAATTCCCTGTGTAGGACACCACTGCATATTAAGTCAATGGCTTTTATTTGCACAGAACAACATGTGAGAGCTACATCCAATAAAGCCTAATGCAGGAATTAGATGGAACTGAATTACCTAAATCCAGATCTGAAAAAGCAGTTCTGCTGCCATCTAACCTAGAGGCAATTCCGTGTTGGACTTTCAAGCCCTATAGCACACTGCTGTGTGTGCTCATCTGGACAGATCAGCACCCAGCTCACTTAAAGCTGAATAGGGATCCAAGAACCATGTATTCCTCCCCTAAATCCACAGATTGGGCCAACCCAGCAGGCAATTTAGAGCAGATCTAAAACACAGGCAAAGGACCAGAGCTATGATATGCAGTTGTGACAGCTTTGTTTTAAAACATGGCTGACTTTGCCCACCTTTCATATAGTAATGTGGTGATTAACATTTGCCAGCAAGTGGAAGACCTAAGTTTAATGTCCTCTTCAGCTCGAAGGACTTCAGACTTCCACTCCCTTAGGTAAAGCCCTGGGTTCTATTCCTGACCCAAGGAAGAACTGAATACTGTTCTAACCACTAGCTTGCAGTCACACTCCCTCTTCTGATCTCTCCTTTTGGCCCCAGGAGTCTAATATACTCTGCTGCAGAGTGGCACAAATTCTACTGGAAGGGTGGAGAAAACCGCACCCCACCTTAGTCTGATTGTTAAGGCTAAGCTGAGAGGCATGAGGTGTGGGTTTGAACTCATGGGGCCAAGTCCAGATGAATGTAGCCATGCAGTTTGTGGTGCCGCAAACACATCTGCAGCACCACATGCCACACATTTAGATATTCTCTACACTACAAGAGTGTGCTGTCTGTGTGTGTGCTACTCCGCTTTTTTTCCCGCTGTTTTTTTTGACGCCTAGATACCCAGGGTAAGAAAAACCCATGGAAAAAAAAAGCAGAGCAGTGCACACACAGACAGCATGCAATGCTCAAAAGCAGAGCTGGGCCTTCCCATCCTGAAGTCTAGGGGGACCTCCAAATACGCAGCATGGAGAACCTTTTCATGTGTGCTGCATGCATTTTGCAGTGCTACAAAGCACATGTGCATGCTCATCTGGATGCTCCCATGGATCCTACAAAAGTGCCTAAGCTGTGGGGAGGGGTAGCATCTCAGACACGAGCCTGTGCTTGTTATTCTGGGAACCTAGCACCTTATTGCATCTTTCCAAAAACCATTGTCTAGAAGTTGTACATAATTTATAACCTAGACTTGTGAATGATTCATTATTCCCCTTCCTTTTAGTCATCATCTGTCTGTTACCTGTATTGAACTTCATCTATTCTCATGTTGCTCAGATCAAATTGTGTGAAGATATCTTATGCTTCAGAATTTCACCAAACCCTGTGTTAAAAAAACTCTCACATTCTGAAGGACCAAGATGACTCTTATATTATATCTTATTAATTTCCTTCTTTGTACTTGTAAATCTCAGAAGGCGTTTTCTTTCTTTCTTTATTTTCTTTGAAAATACAGAAGACACTATACAATTTTATTCTGAACTCTTCTTTTTCTCACCTCCAGAAGTAAAAAATGCAGCAAAACTAATTTAGTTATGTGAAGGTCAAGATTCAGGGACTTCCTGCCTGACAACTGCAGTTCTATGGGACAGTGTACTTGGTTGGTCTGTGGTTATCATTTCACAGTTTCATAGTTTCTAGGGTCAAAAGGGACCTGAAAAGATCATCAAGTCTGACCCCCTGCCCCGGGCAGGAACGAGTGCTGGGATCATAATACCACAGCCAGATATCTATCCAACCTCCTCTTGAAGACCCCCAAGGTAGGGGAGAGCACCACCTCTTTTGGGAGCCCATTCCAACGTAAGCATTCAGGCCTGGCTGACTGATCCTCCCAGCAGATGTCTGGGTAGTTTAGATGATTCACTTTGGCAAGGTTGCAGTCACCACAAGCATTACTGTAGCCCTGCAAGTGCTAGCCATAGCACAAATTCACTATTACTTCAAAATGCTATAATGTAAGTTTATGTCTTCCAGTATAGACCTCCACTGAGAAGGAACATTTAAAGCATCACATCATGCTCTGTTAAATATTTTCTCATTTCACATCTAGAATGCAGGGCTTAATGAGAATTTGAACTGTGATCTTTTAATGCAATAGTTTTGTTCATTAAACCACCACATCACCTACACAAATCTCTTGTTCTTAAAATACACTGCAATGAATCACATTACAACACACATTACAATGAGTTACTGCCCAGTTATAGGAATTTCTCCTAAGCCTCTGTGCCACTGTCCACATTGGGTTCACATACTCAGGACTTTTCAGAGACTTTTACACTCTGAAATAAACACAAGGGCTTCTCCCATAAAAAGCATCTTTGTTTTTTTAAAGAGTATAGATAATGTTAGTATGCACCAATGCACTGCAGCATATCAGCAGAAAGTTTATCACCTTGCTCTAAGTTTTCCATTTATACTATAGCTAGAGAAAGATAAAAAGCATCATTTTTTTCACCAAGGTTTTTCACTTGCTGGATTTCTAGTCTGAACAACAGAAAATAGAGGGAAAGAGGATGAGAAATGGGGAGGTGGAGAGCAAAAAACGCAAAATAAAGAGGAGAAACTTGTACAACAGTTGAGCCCAAACCTGGTGAACCGAGTTTGTTGTTTGAAAATAGTCTATGTTTTTGATAGAACCCTGCACAGCACTCTCAAAGAGCAGATCGTGATGAGTAACAATCAAGGGTTCAGTTATACAGGCAGGTTAGAATTATTGATTGTTCAGCAACCGCAGTTATTGCAATTCACTCTTGGGATTTTAGAATTCCACTCCAAAAACTCTGGTGGAATTCACTCTTTGGACCTTCTGACGGGCCCATTAAATCACAGTTGTAGTAATGGGGACATAGCTTTCCAGGAGCCAGCTTCCAATACAAGCTGTCTGAATAAATCAGTGTCCATTTGTGCCATTGCCCTAGACATAGAGTAAAGCAAGTATTGTGTGAGCACCTTAAATGTCAATGAGCACTGGGTGTGTCTACATGAGAAGCTTAATGGTGCAGTAGCCTAATAACACTATGCAGTAGAGTACTGGGCAAAAATCATGCTAATACCCTACTGCTCAGGAGTATTAGGTTATTGCACAGTAACCATCACTAAAAACCTGTGTGCTGGCGCTGCTGTGCAGTAACTCTAGTTACTGCGCATTTCGTTAATACTTCAGTAAGCAAGTACTAAATTAAATGTGCCGTGACTACTGCACATTAATGAACATGTAGATGAGTCCACTGATACTTTAATAATATTGTATACGTATAACACCCGTGTCTTGACTGAATAACCCATTATTACCTATATCTTCTTTCAGCCAAGACTAATTTGTGGGATTGTTGTAATTTTTCATAAACGACTTTTAAAGGAAGACGTGCTTTTTAAGTAACTGAAACATTTCTCAGGTAACAGTTGCTTTCCTTGAATATTGGGCTGGGCCACATTCTGGTATTTTTACAGAGGTTTAGTAGCAACTCAGAGTTAGTCTCACTGGTGTCTGGGGTAAAGGATATGTAAAGAGTTATTAGAATTTGGCCTTGGAGATGTTGGTTTATGAAAGTTCTTTAGGAGAAAACTGAGTGCATTAATCTGTAAAATGTCACATTGCGCTGTGTCATTATCATAAAACTGAGGCAAAAAGGTAAATGGATAATAATAGATAACATAAAGAGAGGAGGGGGAAAAAACAGTAACCAGAAACAGGGGAAGAGGGACAGATTTCAAGTGTGATTCCTTCTTATATTTAATCACTATGATGCTTACAGAAGGCAGGAAGAAATATTCTGTTTTATTTTGCCACAGAGATACCCTTAAGTCAGAGGAATGCATTGAAAGAGACAAAACTGATATCAGAAACAAAAATAACACAAGAAAAATATGCTAGAAAATGCCTCTTCTGAAAGAACAGTCTTGAGTTCTGACCTCTAGAACTGAGGATATTATGATAGCCAAAGCTTCTTATTAAGCTAAATAATAAACTGCTGGGGAAAATTATTTTTTCATTGTACCTTGAGTGAAAAAAAATCAATTTATCCTACAATAAATGACTAATTTATTCCCAGAATTTTTCATCATTTCAGAATAATATACGTGATCAAGTATGAGCATGATGATTGATTAAATGAGGTCCCAGGAGTGTGTAGGAGGAGATTTAGTTTGGAAAACAGCATCTGCTATAGTCTTCTTTCCTACTATTTACAATGCTGTGCTGTTTCCGCTTTTGCAGAATATTACCCTCTTTCATATTTAACAAAATAGAGCAATATATTATGTTAAATTATTTAGAGGTTTTGTAGTGGTCACACAAAGTGTCGTTCAATTTGTTAAGTTCTTAAAATTATTGCGGAATACTTAATTTACTTTTTTTTTGTCTGAATTAATAGTAATAATGGATTAATGGATATATTGACACAAGCTTTTAGTTTTTCTTAGTCAAGTTATAGGGACCTGAGTCTTTGTATAATATAATTATGTCAGTGCATTTAATTGAACTGGCTTCTTTCCAAAGTATTTTATTTCTATGCTTTTCTTCACTTACCTACCAAAGCATTTAACAGAGAATATCATGGCTTCAGATAGTGTCAGTCACTATAGTTTGTACAGTTCAATGGAACTATACTGATTGATTTCCACCTTTGCACAAGTTCACAATCTTTCATGAACTTGGATTCACCATTATATTACTTCTGCATTATCCTAACAAGATGCATTTAATGTAGCTGAGTAACAACTGCATGAAGCTGGAGAAAACTCAGTGGTTAATCAGACCACATATTAAATTCATATATTTAATTTACCTTTTGGACCTTTAATTGTTATATCATTTCAAGACTACACAAACCCCCATCCCTCCCCCGCCAAATACTAGTCGGAAAAATTCTTTATTCTTTTAACCCTAAGGAATGTTGTGTTGTAAAAGACATCATGTCACACCAGAGATGTATTACCATATTTACTTTTATATAAGATTAGCTCCTCCCAGTCAGTATGGTGAAGAAAGCCCCTTGCCTTACCATCAAGGTTTTTTGAGTAGATGAGATATCTTTTATTAGACCAAGTGCGTAGTTGGAAAAAAGTTCTTAGCAAGCTTTTGGATTCAATAGCCCTTCTTCACCCTTCAGGCATAGGTAGCCTGGAAAAGGGTGATTGCACCTGAAAGTTTGCTAAGAACTTTTTTCCAACTCCTCAGTTGGTCTAATAAAGGATATCACATCTACTCAAAGAACCTTGCCTGCCTACGTCCTTAGACCAACACAGCTACAACCAAAACCCTTCACCTTATATTCACATACACTAAATTCACCCTCTCTAAATGCATTGTCTATCATTAGACTGGTGGCAAAAGCAGCATGTGTTCAGTGTAAGCTAAAACAATGATGAAGTTGATTAAAGACAGCCAGCAGTGAGCATAACTATAAAACACATACACCATACAGGGAAAACATACTGATGGGAATCTAACACAAGGATAAATTAGTGAAGCCCATATGAGTAAGATGTATGTTAGTGGCCATTTTTCACAGTCCCCCTCAGAGCTGACTCATTTTCAGGTCATGAAGAGCCACTGCAATGAATACATTTTAACTTCCTCTTTACTCCCACAGGTGAGCCCACTCCTCAGCCCCCAGGATGGATGGGGGGAAAGCCCACAGTGGGGGCTGACTCTATCCCCTCCCAGATTTGGGAGCAGGGCTGGAGTTCCCTAGTTATGCCTCCTGCTCAGCCTCTGGGAGGGCAGACAGGAGAAGGGTGGAAAGGGGAGCTTGAATCTGCTCACACCAGACCTGGAAGCATGCCTCCTTCTCAGTCTCAGAATTGGCTGGGAAATGGAGTGAACCCTGCATTGGGCTTGGCTCTGCTCCCAGATCCCAGATCCAGGAGCCACTTCTCCTTCTCAGCCTCTGGAATGGCTGAGGGGAGAGGGGAGTCGGTGAAGAGAGAGAGGATAATCCTGCACTGAGGCTTGGGTTGTCAGGAGCCAGGCCCTCATCTCAGCCTTTGGGTTGGTTGGGAAGAGGGAAAAGCCTGTACTGGGGCTTGGCTCTGGCCCCCAGAGCTGGTAGCAAGGCTGGAATCCCCTTGCCTATCTCCTTCTCAGCCTCTGGGCCAGCTGAAGGGGCATGAATCCCACCTCTGGGGGCAGAGCCAAGCTCTGCTCCAGGCTTCTGTTCCCACCCTATCTAGAAGTTGAGAAGGGGATATGGCAGTGGACTCCAGCTCTGCCCAGCTCTGGGGGGCAGAGCCAAGCCCCCATACAGAGTCCTCCCCTCTTTTCATCCAGCCCAGAGGATGAGAAGGGGGTGGGGCTCTTTATGAGCCAAGCCCTGTTGCAGGCTCCTCCTCTCCCTTCTTCCCTCTCTCCCCTCTCCACTTAGCCAGCCCTGAGGCTGAGAAGTGGGGTGGGGCTCTTGGCTCCCAGCTTTGGGGGTGCAGGCTTTTTCCCACCCTGTGCCTCAGCCAGCCCAGGGAGAAGCAGGCAGAGTGAAGCCCCATTGCAGGGTTCTCTTTACCTCCCAGAGACTGAGAAGGGAGTGTAGCTCTGGGGTGAAGAGTCAAGTCCCTGCTGCAGACTGACTTCCCTTCCTCAGGCTGGCAGCACCCAGATGGAGGTTTGGTTCCCTCCTCTCCCCCTAGCACTCCAACCAGGAGCACCTAGCTGGGGGGTCTGGTGCTGGGTCAGATGGGCAAGTTTTTCCCATAGATGATTCCCATAGACAAAGTTGATTCCCATATCTTCCCAGATGTTTTCCATTCTGCTTTTTTCTGATTCCAATTAGCTACTTGTCTCTTTATCTCTCTTAATATTTTCTTTCATTCTCTGTCATACTTTTCTTTTGTCTTTCCTTTCTGATCTCCTCCCTAATTAGTAGTTCAAGATGATCAAATATCAAAAGAGAACTCTATAGTGAGTTGGATCCTTGTAAATTTATTATCTTCTTTAACCTATGCTTCCCAGTGATAAGGAAAGTTGAATTTTGAATACATCATATTGCTTTATTCCAATCCTTACTGTAAAAGCTTTTGTATGACCCTAAGGCAACCTAACAAGATGAAAATTAATATATGAGCTGTATCAGATCCATCATATCCATCTATTTGTCCATCCAGTCTGTTCCAACTTCCCGACATTTATACTATTTTCTAATTATTTTTAAGGGGATCTCTGTGAAAGTTTGATACAGACCTTTGTATACTTCTGCACTGTGACTATCCAAAAAACTCTGACTATAGGAACATAGGAATATTACAGCCATCTGTGGTAACCTGTGGAAGCCCCTTTGGTATAGCTCTAGAGCTGAGAATATTGGGGAAAAAAGTGGCATTTTTACATGTGCTGTGAGACACAGCACTGGGTGCTTTAATTAGTGAGCCACACTAATTAAAAGTGCCTGCTTTTAATTTTGGAGACAATAGGAGAGCTAGTCTTGCAAGAGCTGAAGGAATGGTTCTCCCTCAGTGTGATAGGAAAACACGGGTCTCAGTTGGAGGACTCATTAATGCCGAGAGTATGGGGAACAAGCAGGAAGAGCTACCCCTCCTATTCTCCAGTGGGCATTACAATCTAGTAGGGATTATGGGGACCTGGTGGGATTCCTAACATGATTGGAACATAGCCATAGAGGGTTACACCCTGCACAGAAGGGACTGAATAGTGAAGAAATATGGAGGTGTAGCTCTCTATGTGAGGGAGCAGAACACCTCCTTGGATGCAGACATCGGCTCCAAACAAGAGCAGCTCAAAACCTTCTGGGTCAAACTACAGGGGGGGATGTAGTAAGAGACCTAAGTGTATGTGTATATTTCACACCACCAAACCAGGGGGAGGAGCTGGATCTGGAGTTCTCTTAAAAACTTGCAGAGGCTGTGCATGCACAGGACATGGTTTTCATCAGTGAATTCAATTACCCAGACATCTCTTGGGAGGAACAGTCAGCTAAGTCAGATTGGTCAGATAGCTTCTTGACCTGTAACAAAGAGCTCTACCTGACTCAGGAAGTGCACAGTCCAACCAGAGGTAACACTCTCCTAGACTTGGTCTTGGCCAAAGGAGATGATTCAGTGAGCAACTTGAATATAGAGGGTAGCCTGGGTGACAGTGACCATGAAACTATCATGTTCACTGTCTGTCACAAGGCAGGCAAATGAGGTAACAGGGTTGAAGTTTTGAACTTCAAAAAAAGATTTATTTTTTTTGCCAACAAGCTCAGGGCAATAGTAAGGGAAGTGCTGCGGGACCAGGGACTGAAGGTGAAAGGAGTACATGAAGAATGGTCATTCCTCCAGGACACAAGCCTCAAAGCACAGAAGAAGTCCATTCCCATGAGGAGGAAAGGTAGCAAAAGAGCTGGTAATCCCTCTTGGCTTAATAGGGTTATCATGCTCCTCTTGAAAAAGAAGATGCGTACAAACAATGGAAGCTTGGGACAGTCCCCAAGGGGGACTATACAACAATGGCCCACACTTGTAGGGAGCAGATTAGAAAAGCTAAGATGGCAACTGAATTTAAACTAGCAATAGAAATCAAGTCCTTCTTTAGGTATGTACTAAACAGAAGGAAAAGAAATGGAAGCATGGGGCCATTGCTTAACAACTCAGGACAGCTGGTCACTGACACTCTGAAGAAAACTGAACTCCTGAATCGTTACTTTGCTTCAGTATTTCACCAGACTAAGGGGAAAATCATACTAGATAAAGATCAGAACAGGCATGGTGGTAATGATCACCTTCCTCCTGTTGATGTTGAGCTGGTATGTGATCAGTTAGAAAAGTTAGACATTCACAAGTCAGCAGGACCAGAGAACTTCATCCTCATGTGCTGAAGAAGCTGGCTGAAGTCATCGTGGAATCTCAGATGAAACTCTTCCAAAACTTGTGGCACTCAGGGGAGGTCCCTTATGAATGGAAGTGGGCCAATGTTTTGCCCATCTTCAAGAAGGGGAGGAGAAAGGCAGGGAAGGAGAGAGGACCTATAGACCAATTAGCCTAACTTCTATCTCAGGGACGATCCTGGAAGAATTCATGAAGGAGTCTATGTGTGATACACTTCCAGAAGGTAGGATTCTGAAAGACAGCCAGTATGGCTTCATCGCAGGCAGGTCTTGTCTTACCAATCTCATCTTCTTCTATGACCAGGTGACTCACCACCTGGATAAAAGAGAGGAGGTTGGCATTCTATACCTAGACTTCCAAAAGGTCTTTGATCTGGTATCCCATGATGTTCTTATGGGAAAATTGGAGGATTGTGGGCTTAACTGCTTGACAGTAATGTGCTTAGGAAGCTGGCTGTAGGGTAGGACCCAGAGAGTTCTAATGAATGTATCTGTGCCATCTTGGCGAGAAGTGGCCAGTGGTGTCCCTTAGGGGTCCATGCATGGTCCAGTGCTTTTCAACATTTTTATCAATGATTTGGATGTGGAGGTGAAGAGCACATTGGCCAAATCTGCAGTTGACACCAAGTTAAGGGTGAGTGTGGTCATGCTTAAAAATAGGCTGCAGATACAGGCAGACCTAGACAGGCTGGGAAGTTGGGCAGATTGGAACCGGATGAACTTCAACATTGAGATGTGTAAAGTGCTCCATCTGGGAATGGAAAATCCCCAGTACATACTTACAGACTCGGTGATGCCAAGCTGACTAGCACCATGACTGAAAGGGACCTAGGGGTAATAATAGATAATAGTATGAACATGCGCCATCAATGCAATGTTGTAGCCAGCAGGGCAAACAATACTCTGGCATGCATCAACCAAATGCATCTCAAGCAAAAACAAGGAAGTGATTCTTCCATTTTACTCACCACTGATGAGACTGCAACTGGAGTACTGCGTCCAGTTCTGTGCACCACACTTCAACAAGGATGTGGAAAAAGCTTGAGAGAGTCCAGAGAAGAGCCACCCATATGATCAGAGACTTGCAAGGCACGACATATGAGGAAAGGCTGAGGAACCTGGGCCTCTTCAGCCTAAAAAAGAGAAGGCTGACAGGGGACTCAATAGCAGCTTACCTCTATATCAGGGGAATACCTCAAGGGCTCAGCAAACAATTGTTCACCAGGGCACCCTTGGGGAAAACCAGAAGTAATGGCTACAAATTCCTGGAAGACCATTTCAGACTTAATACTAGGAAAAACTTCTTAACAGTTAGGTGTCCAGACTGTAGAATAAACTCCCTCCAGAGGTGGTGCAATCACCTATCCTGGAAATCTTCAAGTGGAGGTTGGGCGGTCAACTTGCTGGGGTCACGTGACACCAGTTGTCTTTCCTGCCTAGTGCAGGGGGACTGGACCCGATGATCTTGCAAGGTCCCTTCCAGCCCCTTACAATCTATGAATTACATGCATCAGCATCACTTTCTGTCCCTGCACTGAAAAAATGGCAGTGGGGCTCTTTGAACTAAAGCTCATTGAAAGTGTTTTATTTCAAAGTGCACCACTGCCATTTTTTCAGCATGGAGATGCACTACAGTCCTGATACAAGTGACACGGAAGGCTGCCAGAGTGCATCAATTTCCATGCTTCAGCAGACTTGATTAATGGATTTACAGACTCCAGCAGACTCAATTAATGGGATGGAATTCAAGTGTTTTGGAGGAGGCTCCGTGCATGTGTACAGGAATAGTTGCAAAGAAATGTGGGCATTGGAGGGGAAAGGAGAGTGACTGAAAAAAATTGTACCTACTCTGGGCTATTCCCAGGACTCCTTTAAAACACAAGATTGTATCTGCAGCTGAATAATATCCCTCTTCTAAATATGGTTCTTATCCTAGTTCCTTTTTTCTGTATTCACACCATCTGGTTGTCATTCAGAATGCTGTGGGGACAAGCTGTACCTGTGATAGCAGTAGGAAAATAAGAAAAAACCAAACTATTGTAACATTATATTTATTCAGCAGCAAAAATAGATGATTAAAGGTGACTAGTATGGGGGTGGATGGACAGTGATCCATTTCAACAAATTAATAATAGTTTCAGATGGTGGTTTCTGACTCATAGCAGAATTGCTTACCTACTTCAAAGATATATTTCTCTTGACTTCACAGTCATATCTGATTAGAGAGACAACCATTTTTATAAGAAAATGTTATGCCAATATTAACTCGTGACAAAGATAATATCAAAGATAAAAGTATCATGGAGATATTACAAGGCTGTAATTTACTTGAACATTTTTATTAAACTAAAAAGGGGAGATCATATCTATATCTGATTATAACAACGTAACCCCGTAATTTAATAATGACAGTCTTTTTTCACATGTTGATAATCTATGACTAATTACAATCTGAAAATAATTTAAACAAATCAATTCAACCTCAACTATCTATAAAAAGCAACAAGCTTTAAAATTGATATTTTAATTTAAGTTGTGAATTTTAAAATTTTTATCTTTATTTCTAAATAAAATAATTTTCTCCTCAGCATAAACTAAACACAAGGCCTTAAAAAAGTCAATAAAGATAATTTCTTTCATTGTTAAGTCTATGCATTCTTAGATGTGATAGTTATTTTCTTGAGTGTTAGATCACTGACCAGAGCGCTAAAACTTCTAGGTTTCTAGTTCAAACTCTGTCCAGAATAAGATCCAAATCACTAATTCTAGCATCAAAATCTGCCACAGCCAATTATATTGGGTATTACAGCACTCTGAAAATATAGCTATTATAACAGAGGCATTTGGCTAGTCATAGATTGTATATTGGGAGAAAATGTTTCTTACCCACTTCAAGAAGGTAATATGCAGTTTAATAAATATATTTGGTAAAATGGTTTGAGATAATCTGATGCAAGTCATGGTCATATAGGTTTTAATAGACTAGCCAAGATTTCTTACCATTTGGATGAAAGAACAAAGTTATGAATTTGTCTTATTTTTGTATCATCCCATTTTGCATCAACTTCTTCCTCCCCTCTTTCAACCACACCTCTTTTATAAACTAGTGACACAGTAATCCTCCAACAATTATATTACAATGAATAGATATTTACCTATTTTAGACAATACCTTTATCTGGTATATTAAATGTCAAATTGCATTTTGTGGGAGATTTTTAATGGTAAAGTCTTTGAAGGAGAGAATGATACATTTTAATACTATGGACTCTAATGAGTATAATAAAATTCTTACATTCCCTTAAATTAAGCTACAAAGTAATGTATGTATAGTGGGATGATTACAGAATAAAGCCTCAGCTTCTCTATTACTGAACAAAGAAAAGTAGCTGAAGACAAATATTGCAGTGTTATAAAATCCATTGAGTAAATTAAAGTTACTTTAATTTGAATATAGATTCCAGAATTGTAGCCTCTCAAATGTAATACTGTGTTGAGGCAATACCAATCTAATATGAAATCCATGCTTGTATAATCACAAAATTAAATGTCATTGGTCAAGGGACTCACATTAATGAAAATACATTTTCTTAATAATACTATCATATTAATTTTTCAGGGGTCAATGAATTTCAGAAGTTGATTTATTTTAAATGATTTACAAGGAGCAACAGTTTAGAAAGATTTGTGTTTCAGATTAACAGTAAAGTTTTATCATCATGCAGGGAAATATGGAAGGTTTTAGTGACTAAAGTTGTGAAGTCCAGGTTAATTTGAATATGGAAAATTGAATTATTGGGAACAAATAATTTAACTGGTGAATTTAGCCTAATAACAGAAAATGATTTTAGGTATTTCTTTATAAATTTGCATGTGGTCAATGAATACTTTCTATGAATAACTTTGTTCAGTGAACTTTTCATAAATTATTTGATGTTAGCATCTTTCTATATTTTCTTTTTGATATTGAAACCCTGTGGTGAGTCAGTGAATTTGCTTGTTAGCTTTCCAATACTTACCTGGATGCCTACAAACTCAAGTTTCCCTCTATTGTCAAACTAATGGGATGTGTTCATATGGGTAACTATTATAACCAAAGAATTCTTGACAGTGCAACACATGAACAGACCCTCTTAGATCTGTTTACATATAGTGAGTGAAAAAGGCCAGGAATCAGAAATAATCATTTTCTGCTGCTATTAGCATATTTTTGTACATACATTTTAGCTCTCTTTGGAATTACACTACAGAAGAATTTATCACAGTATGCTGATTTTTGTTCCATTGTTTTCCCCCTCCTCTTTGCCACCCCTTTCATTATATTCTTAATGAGAACATGAGAAAATTGAAATTAATATGCCTCTCTAAATGAAGAATGGAACTGAATTCAAATAAAATCAAAGAAATGCACAAAGGTAGTGACATTTCAAAAGACTGCTATGATTATCCATCACATGAAACTTCCACCTCACAATATAACCACTTAACTGATTTTGTAGACAATGTCATAATCAGCATGGTTTCTTACTGAGTTTGGACTAAGAATATCTTATATGAGACCTATGAGAAGGACTGATGAAAGTTAAATTAGTTTCAAGGTAAATGGAAACAAAGTAGATATACCCTTTCCTTACAATTCTCTAGCACCATAATTCATCAGAGGCCAAACATACTATTTACTTAAATTTTAAGGAGAATAACAAGACTTTATTATTACTGATAAAGATCTAAACATTTTGCTATTGAACAACCTTCATTTAATGACTTTAAATTACAAAAATTAAGTGTAATATTTTTGTTTAAACATTTAGGATTCCATTCCTTTCTGCAGATACATGCATGTTTCCCGTCAGTCTCGTTATATAGAAATTGCCATCTGTTCTGGTGACTATCAAAGATTAATTGACTCAGGTAGTAAATATTGACTAATGCAAAGATGAAGTCAATATTTATTCTGAAAGAAAATACATCTTGATCTCTGCCAAAACAAAAAACCAATAGGCTAAATTCTACACTAAATTATTTATATTATTGAATGTTCTGAAGTTTCAGCAATATAATTGAGTACAAAATATGTTCTGTTACATGGTACATAAAATTTCAATGTGTTCAGATGAAGGAAAGTCTCTGCTGTAGCTACTATTTATATTCGCCTCAGAAAATAAAAAGGATCCTAAATACCGCACCAAAACTCACTGTCTATAAAGCTGTTCAACATGAACACAGTTAGCGTGGTGTATGTATCCTCTGTGTATTATGGGATGCCCCTCCAGTAGACTTTTATGTCATTCCAACTGCTGTCTTCTACTCAATGTCACTTAGTGAATTTTACAAAATGCAAAGTACTTTCTGGAATAAAAGGAAGAAATAACCCAGTCTTCTTTTTCTCATGTTTTTGGGGGTTTTTTTAACAGAGTTTTCCTAAGTGAAGTTAATCTAGAAACTATTCATTTTTGTTTTATCTGCTTAATGGCTAGTCTTCCTAGTCCTTTCCCTTATAGCCACAGAGAAAAGCTCATTTCCATCCTCTCTCTAATTGCCCTTTGTTGGATCTGGTTTTAGAACCCAGATGCCTTGTTCCATGGGGAGGACACACCCTCAGACCGACCACGACCTCTCCATTCAATAATAGGAAAAATTATTGATACATAATGATAACAGAAAATAAATAATACAAGCAATCAAACAATTCATATATATATCTGCCAAATCTAGGGCTGTCAGAGCCAAGAAACATCAGGCCAGGATGCAGGCTTCACTCTGAGGCTCTCTCTTAGGTGTCATATGTCAGTATGTCAGCATCCTGGAGGTGGGATGCTGAGCACCCTCCAGTGGGATGGATGAGACAGGATGGTAGTGTACACTCTCTCCATGGTGGACTCAGGGATTGCTCCCAGGGGATGGGGACCCCTCTCAGGGAAGAGAGGGAAAATGAGGACCCAAGCTGGACAGAGGAGGATGAGGAAGGACCCTTTGTTACTTGCAAGTCTCTGCTTTTGTATTTTCTTTCCTTCCTAGTGACTTATGGCTGTCACTGATTCGTCTCTCTGTAGTCATCACATTGTCCATGTTCTGTATTGTCAGCCAAAATCCCATGTTCATAAACCTGTCTCATGCCCACATCCTATTTTGGGGCTTTATCATTGTCCTTCTAATTGATCTGTTCTTCCAAAAACAGAAAACTTCTGGACCCCACTATGGGGCTTTGCAAGCTGGTGCCTGTAGTGTCATAGGGAGCACTACTACACAGAGCCACCCTGTGCCAGGCCCAAAACTACACTCTGGGAATCTCTCCTGGGGAGCCTACGGATGGCTGGCCCCCTTCCTGGTGAACTCTTACGAACCTGGGGGAACACTGCCACCATGAAGGCACTGGTCTCTGATAGGGCTCTGTCCAGCCTGGGGTACACAGAACCTGCAAGCCTTGGGGTTGCTTTGCCCACTGGTAATATTTATGGGTGCTTCTTTCAGCCCAAAGCCTCCCAGACTAATCTCAAGTTCAACTGTGGGAAACAAGCAGCCAAGCTCAGCTGGCTGGGCTCCGGGCAAATGCCTTTTCTCTGCACCTAACACAGTGAAACAGCCAGTCATGCTGTAATATGATACTTTTATTGATCGGGGGAGAGAATGGGGGTGGGGTAGAACAAAGGAGTCACAAAATACATTTTGAGCAAACAAAAATAAGTTAAGCTTTCAGATATTGGGTTTGGTGATCCTTTTAAGATGTGACTACATTACTTAGTTCTAATCTACTAGGTAGTTTCCAGGTTTTTACTCACAAAGATTCATCCAGAGTGCCTCTGGAGACTAGTGGCTGTTCCAAATTGCTTCCCCCTTCCCTAGGAATGCATCTCCTCCCTGCTTACTCTTCTCTTCTCTAGATTAAATAACCCTAGTTCTTTCAGCCCTTCCTCATAAGAGGTCTCATTTTTGTTGCTCTCTGCTGAACTTTTCCTAAACTATCCACATTCTTTGTGAAGTGTGGGACCCAAAACTGGACATAGTACTAAAGGCAGGCCCTTACCAGTGCTGAATAGAGCAGAAGAATACTCCTCTTGATTTCAAGTGACACTGCTGTTAACACTCCTGTTAATATAACATAGTCTGCTGTTGGTTTTCGTTTATTCATTTGTTTGGGGGGTTTCTTGCAAAAAGAGCACACTCTTTGCTCCTATTCAGGGTCTGCTTCACAGGTCCTTCTCTGCAAGTACTGCAGCCTAGCCAGTTATTCTTCAGTTTGTAAGTATGAATTATTCCATCCCCAGACCAGGACTTTGAATTTGTCCTTGCTGAATCTCATCTAATTAATTGTGAACCATTTTTCCAGCCTGTCCAGGTCATTCTGAATCCTAGTCAGACTCTCTAGAGTATCTACAATACCACCCAATTTGGTGTCGTCTACATATTTGTAAAGTGTTCATTCAACGCCATTGTCAAAATCGTTAAGATATAAAACAAAACTGGATCCGAAACAGAACCCTGGGGAACCCCATTTGATACCTCCTCTCAAATAGACATTGAGCCACTGATGACTACTCATTACCACAATGATCCAATCAGTGATGTGCCCATCTTACAGTACTTGTTTCTAGTCTGTATTTCCTTAGCTTGTTTATGAGAATGCCATGGCAGACCATGGCAGTAGACCTGTTAAAGTCAAGGTATATCATATTCACAGCTTATCCCCCAACCACAGAACCATTTACCTTATCACAGAAGATGACCTTGCCATAAAGCAAATCTCATACGAACACCCACTTGACTAAGGCACCTCAGTTCATACCCAACATATAGATTAAGTCAGAGTACTGAATGCATAAAATCAGAAAAAAATTCCAATACCTTTTGTTGTCTTTTGTTATAGTTACCCATTTCACATTTTTTGTCATTTCCATATCTTTTCTTGACTAATGGCAGTTCTAGTTAGTAAGTGAAGTATTTTATATAATATAACAAAACAAATATTGTGCGTACTGTGTATTTGAGTCATTATTTTCTTTGCAATTTAATCTGACCTAAATATGAAGCCTATGGTGACAAATATATTATAAATGAGCATTAAGTGACATTTTTATCACCTCTTCTACGAAACATTTTATCACACTGTGTTCTGGGTATTATACAAATTAAATATGCATACATCTAGCATATAATACTAGAATAAGCACATACTGTGTGTTTCAAAGGCAACCTTTAACATATTAATATGATGTGAATATGTTTTCCTAGGCAAAAGTATTTATTATGCTGAAAAGGAAGGTATTACAATACTTTTTGAAAAATTACATTGCACTTTATTTCTCATAGAATTTGAAACTGATTGAGTTAGAAATGGAAATATTCACAAACTACTGGAATGCTGTTGTACTTAAAATGTATGAGTTAATGAAAGCAACAGAAAAGAAATGGAAACTGCAATTTTTTACCAAATGGAGACAATTTAACATCTGGCTTTGAATATCTGTTTCTGTTTTGTTTAGAGAAGCAGAACATAAATTTACCATGCAAGGAGTCCAAGTTAAGGTAATAAGGTTATCCTTGATCTTCATCCTCAAGAGAGGAGGAGGTTACATGCTCAGCTTCTTTATATTCTTAATTTTGATATTAAAAGATATAGTAAGAGTTTCTTGAACTAAAACCTACTCCAACATGATCCTTGAGGGTGGGAATGTGGAAAGTTAGTAGAATATTAATATTCTTATTCAGAAACTGTTTTCTGACTTGGTTATTTGTTTGTTTTGTTCCTTTGCTCCCTTTACAAAAGGTGAAAGAAATAACTTAAACAATTGTAGTTTTTACCTTAACAAGTAAACCTCCATCCATATCACTGAAATTTGAAGAGATTAAAAATGATTTAATATCTGAGATTGATGTTTCCTAACATAGAAATAACAATTAGGGATTATTTTTTTTGTAATCTGGGACATCTTGATTAACCATAGGTTAACCCAATCAATTGTCCATGAGTGAGGAGGATACAACAAGACTAAAACAGATTAAGACTTTTCACACAACATAAGAACTGACAGAGACCTTAGCCTTAAGTTAAAACTGAAACCAGGGAGAAAACACTTAGGACAAGTTTTCTGCTCAGGAGTGGAGCTACACTAATTTACCCCAGTAGAGATTTTCACCCAGTTCATTTACTTTTGTTTGGTTGGGCACCTTAGTTTGCATGTACCACTGAATTCCTTAACTGATATGAGAACAAAGAGCCTGAGGGGAACTATGTAGATGCACCTGCTGAAAGTCAGGCCTAGGGAACCAAGCATTCAAGGTTATCCATTTTAGGGCATTGTTTAAAGTGATGCCTCTCACGTCAAAAAACATTAAGAAAAAAGTGTACTGATGCATGTCAGGTACAAAAAGTAAAAGTGAGCTGGACACCAAGTTTGAAATGATGTAAAAAATGAATGTGATATGAGTCCAAAATACATCTTACATGTGACCAATAAATGATCTAGAATAAGAAGTGGAGACTGACTGCATTGTGACTGGAGTATAAAATGAAGGCATGGCGAAGGTGCTATGTTTCAGGTGAATAGAGTACACAATGCCCAAACTTAGCCTGGAAATTATTTGAAAAGGACTGTGAATGCCACTGTCAGCAAGTGTTTGACAAGAGATAAAGATTTTGATTGACACCAAGGAAAACCAGGAGAGACGGTACAATTCTGATATATTACTTTGTTCACATCACACTCCAGTGGACTCTTAAATACAATTAGGAATCCTTCCTCAGAGAGCTTTATAAAGCAAAATATTTCTTAAACTTAACAGATGTGTATCATGAACCTACCTTCAGGCTCAGTCTATGCAACAGACTATAACATAGAAGAGAACTTCTATGTTTTCAGGGAATTAAAAGTATTTTTCTTAAACTCCTGTGAAAAGGATCTCTTCCTTACTAGAAGTATGCAGATGATCAAGAACTGGTAGTAGAGAGGAGTACAGATTATTTTTAAAGAAAATACATTGAGGAATTCCTTCTTTTAGGAGAAGAAATGAGCTTTCATGCTAATTATTTCTAGATGAGTCAGTAATGCTAATAAATAAAATTTGTACATGATTTAATTACCATATAATATTATATAAAATCCTGTAAAAAGTTTAGGAATTGTAAATGTATAAATTCCCAGGAAAATATTTTTTTCTATCCCAGATATAGTTTTCCAGTGAGAAAAAGAGGTACTTATTGTCTATCAGAATAAGGATACCCAACATATGGTTTTCCAGTATGGCCTGTTTTATTCAAGCATAAATGCATATATATCATTAAAATGAAAGGGTCCAGATTCTTTGTTGGAGGTGATTCTTTACATAGAAGAATAAGGGCTAAAGTTCTCTCTTAACTTGGCGGGGCGGGGAGCAAACCCTTATCTCAATGTTTACTAGATCCAAACATGGTAGGGGTTCTAAAAGAACATAGCCAGAAGTTAAGATTTTTTTATCAAAGTGGTATGGCATGGAGACTAATAACACTGGTGCAGTGTGTTCTATGTAGTTTTAGTCTCATTTTTTAAATGAGATAATCTACAGTTCCCAATTCTCACATTGGAAAAGAACATCCAGTCTTGTTTGTCAGGGGGCTAATGATCACTAATGACTTCTATCCCAGGGCAGATCTTAGAAAAGTTTATTAAAGAGGCCATCCTTAATGGACTGGCTGATACCAACATCCTGACGGATAGCCAGCATGTGTTTGTTGCCAGTAGGTCTTGTTTGACCAATCTCATTTCCTTCTGTGACCAGGTGACCTATCACCTGGATGAGGGAGAAGAGATTGATGTCATATATCTTGACTTAGCTTTTGATCTGGTATCCCATGATCACCTCTTGGCAAAACTGGCCAATTGTGGCCTTGGGTCCACCACGATCCACTGGAGGGAAAATTGGCTCCATGGTTGGACCCAGAGGGTAGCAATTGATGGAAGTCAATCGTTATGGTGCCCTGTGACCAGTGGGGTCCCTCAAGGCTCTGTCCTTGGACCCATATTGTTCAACATCTTCATTAATGATAT
>NW_017728949.1:26633633-26640273 GCF_001723895.1 Crocodylus porosus | reverse complement strand
CCACCTGTAAGTTTATCAGGGGTGACCACCAGGATCTGGGGGAATGTTTGTTCACCAAAGTGCCCCAAGGGATGACAAGTTCGAACAGTTATAAACTACTGCAAGACTGTTTCAGGCTGGACATAAGGAAGAATTTCTTTACTGTCCAAGCCTCCAAGGTCTGGAACAGCCTGCCATTGGAGGTGGTTCAAGCAACTACATTGAACACCTTCAAGAGCAAATTGGATGCTTATCTTGCTGGGATCCTATGACCCCAGCTGATTACGTGATCTTCGGGTGGGGGGGCTGGACTCATCACCTTCTGAGGTCTCTTCCAGCCCTAATGTCTATGAAATCTATGAAATCTATGAAAACCTGAAGATTGATTTTAATCGCAAATTCTGTAATCATCATCCCTCCATCAGACTCTCTCTTGAATACTCCAGCACCAACATTTGCTTTTTAGACTCTATGAACAACATCCAAAATGGCAAAATACAGACCACCATGTAGAAGAAATCCATGGACCAACATGCAGAACCAGCAATCACCCTAAACATACCAAGATAACTATAATAGACAGCCAAGACCTCTGATACCACTGAATTGGCACTGATGAGAATACCCATGATCATCACCATGCAAATCTCAAAAAGGCTTTCACTCAACAGGACACTTCTCCAGAGAGACAGATCAAACTTTTGAAAGAGCCACCTGGATACCATATGAAGAAATGCTGCAGTACAGAAAGAAACGCCCATGAATTGCACACCACTGGTTATGACATATTATCCCTCCCAGGAACCTATACAGAAAATCCTCAGATAATTGCAACCCACAATATAAGAAGACCAAATTCTTAAAGAGATCTTTCCAGAACCACCCATCCTAGCCTTCAAACAAGCACTGGACCTCACCAACCTCATCACCAAACACACCAAATGGATCTGGACCATGACAAGAAATGTAAAACCTGCCAACACATCACCACCACTCCCACAATAACTATACTCCACAACACAACCATCACCATTCCTGGGTATTACACATGCACCTTCAGAAATGTACTATATTTCATTCACCACACTAACTGCCCTGATATGTAGTAGAAACCAAACAACAATTGCATACCAGAATGAATGCACACCAAAAATCCATTAGAAACAAAAATATCTAATTACCTGTGCATGCACACTTCTCACAAGGCAACCACTCTCTATTCAGTCTCTCAGTTCTAATCCTCAAAAGGAATTTGCAAAACACCATTCGTGGGTGAGCATAGGGACTTCACGTCATCAATCTACTGGATACAAAAAGTCATGGACTAAATATAGACATTGGATTTATGGCATATGACAACCTTCCTGCCATCTGATAACCCCAGGTAACTTGTCTGCATTTTACCAGTTACATTCTATCATGAGTTCAACATTCCTCTCCATCCCCTCTCACCTACCTGTCTCACATCTATTGTCTCCCACTCCTTCTGATCCTCACTGCCATGCATTTGCATTTTCACAGACCTGCATTTTGGCTTCTTTTCCACCATGGAGAACACATAACACCAGCAGGTTCTCCCTATCCTTGAAGAAGGGTTTGTTGCCCCAAAGCTTGCAAAGAACATTTTTTCCCCAACTATTTAGCTGGTGTACTAAAAGATATCACATTTACACAAAAAACCTTGTCTACCTAAAAGATTACTTGGCATTTAGAATTGTAATCTATTATGTTACCAGTAGCTGCAGGCTATAAATTATTCAAGAGACTAGGGATGTCTTACTGGGTGTATCTACACATGCACTTCAATGTGCATAAGCCTATTTCAATGTGCATTTAAGCATCAAAAAACCTGTGCTCTTTAGGAAATGCAAATTAAAATAGGTTAATGCACATTTTTCTAATATTTCACAGTAGAGGTACTAGATTTAATGTGCATTATCTAAAGTCATTAATTGACCATGTAGACACACCCACTGTTGCTGAAAATATATATATTTTTTAAAGGAGCCATGCCAGGATGTAGCTTCTAATCAAAATAATAAATAAAGCCTACATGAAGCAATCAGATTCACAAGGAATGACCCTTGCACTTTTTGAGGCTATTTTGACTTCAGTGGAGGTTTGTGTGAGTGCAAACATTGACCCTAATCCCTAAAATTTCAGTACGACTGTTAGTTAAATGGATAAAAAGTATGCCATAGGGTCATTGAGATGACATTTCCTTCCTGAAAAAAACCAAACAAATAGTAGGAAAACCATAAAGTAAGTAGATTACAATTCTTTCCTCTGGCTTGCAAGCATATCTTACAATTTAGAATAATTTTACCATGAATATGATAATGATTTTAGAAGATATGGTACATTGACATTTATCATCAAGGTAAAGTCATTTTGACAAAGTCATTCCTGATGTAATTCTATTAAGCTTTGCAGAGATAAAGCATGTAGAAATTTGCCCCATTAGTTCTTAAAAATGCTTTAAAACCTACTTTTCCTGACAAAATTACTTCTGCAACTCAGAATATATAAATCTACTATGATACACACCCGGATCAAGAAGGTAATTAGACAAGGAGGAATATCATGAGTGATGTTTCAGCATTCATTCTTCAGGGCAGGGAAGTGTATTTACTCTGGTTCAAACTTATTCATGGAGTCACTCTATTAAAGCTAATGGAGCTGTATAAGTGATGAATTTGGCCCTCTGTGTTTGGAGTGTAAATAATATCATTATTAATACATTCAAACCTCTCTGGTCTTAATGAACTGATCAGGTTATTTTACTCATAAGCTTCACAATGATGAGGATCATTACGTATTGTCAAAAGAATCAGCACATAGAATTCATAATACTGAAGCTTAGATGAAGCACCCTATGTTAAAGGCTGAAAAATTAAGCAGCTTTAGAATTCTCATTAAGTATGTCAAGCTGAATTGCTGTATGTTTTGCCTGAGCTAATGGGTTGGGTGACCAAAAGCAGTTCACAATTGAACAGAGGTATAATGAAAAAATAGTCTTATTATTGTACCTGAAGTACTGCTTAGAGGAACTGAAGCGTAAAACACAAGAGCAAGAATTTGAGGCCAGTTGTTCAGTACTATAAAGTAGTTATGGACATAAAACAAAATGCCACAAGTATCACTGTTCTTCCAAATATAGACAGACTTGGACAGATTATGTGATATGCTCTACTGAACTATTTTTTAAATAAGGTAGAAAGGGCTTCTCTACATGTGACACTCTAATGAGCATTAGTCTAAGTTAATGTGCACTAAGCATGTGAGTCTACATGTGTGCTCCCTTAATACAGATTAAAAATTGCAAAAATTGCAAAAAATGGCAAATTTAGGCTATTCAAGGCACATTTTAATACCTGCAAATGCACATATCAAATTTAGGTGTGAATAGTGTGGGCATGAGGGAAGCCTGCCAGATTGCAGGCAGAACAGTGCAGGGGTTTCTGTGAAACTCACCTCAAACTGCTGAAAGTAAAACTCGTGTCATGTGTGTTAAGGGGTGTAGGTTGTAGCTGTGTTGGTCTAAGGACATAGCCCAGACAACATTCTTAGGGTCAATGTGATATCTTTTATTAGACCAATGGAATAGTTGGAGAAATTCTTCTTTGCAAGCTTTTGGCTCTAAACACCCTTTGTTAGGCTGAGGAAGCATCTAGTTGGTGTGTGTGTGCTCTTTCTGGGTGGAAGTAATAGTAAAGAAACCAGAGGCTGGCATGCAATGCAGGCAAGAAAACCAGAAGTGAAAATGGAAATGGAGGACTCAGGAGGTGAGTAGAGGGGGAAGGGGGATGTAGGAGGTAAAAGGGGGAGAGGAACCTGTTGCTACCTGGGAAGTCAGATGTCAGGCAGGTTGTAGCGTGTCATAAATCCAATGTCTATATTGGGTCCATGAGTTTCTGTGTCTAGGATGTTGATGAAGTGAAGTTCATGGAACCATCTGTGAAAAGAGGTTTGAGAATTCAAACAGGCACTGAACCACACTAACCCCATCACCACAAGCCAACTTCCTACGGTCCAAAACACATCATATGGATCCAGACCATGTCATGACAAGCCATGCAAAACCTGCCAACATATTTCCATTCCAGTACCCCCACAAACTGCGCACCAGAATCTATCAAAGACAACAATACCCAATTACCTTTGGGGGCACATTTCTCACAAAACCCTCCCACTCTGTCTCCAGTACCTCAGTCCTGATCCTCAAAGGGAATTTAAAAACCACTTTTCACAGATAGGCCTGTGAACTTCACTTCATAGACCTCCCAGATACAGAAACTAATGGATCCAATATAGACATGGGATTTATGAAACACTACAACCTGCCTGACTCCCCAGGTACTTCTCCACTTTTACCTGCTACATCCCCCTCCTCCCTACCCCAGCCTGTTTCTTTCACCCCATGACTCCTCCAGTTCCACTTTCACTGACTGGCTTCCTTGCCTGCATTGCATGCCAGCCTCTGGCTTCTTTACTATTCCTTCCATTCAGGAAGAGCACACACACACCAACTAGATGTTTCCTCAGCCTGATGAAGGGTTTTAAACCCAAAAGCTCATGCCTCACAGATGGCACCCCAGGCAGCTAAGCTGAGGTCATCTGGAGCCTCACAACTCCACTGCAAACAGCAAGCCTCAGGCCTCTCAAAGATCTTAGGGATATGGGTTTTCCCCAGCCAGCACTGTGCATGAGTGTGGTGGCTGGAGGTTATGGCACCTCCTACCCATCTTTCACCAGGGAGATTCTTGGTCCTGGTATTTCCTGAAGCTGCCACACCACCAGCAGTCCCATCAGGCCTCCCAACCCTGGCAGGGTTCAGTTTAAGCAGTCATGCCTAGGACCTGGGGCCTCCTCCTTCCCATAGCACTAGCCCATACCTTCAAGTTCATCCTGGCATGGGAGCTCAGCAGGAACATGTTCTTCCCCTGCTGTCTGGTGATGCAGTGAGAGCTACCTCCAGCTCTAAGAGTGGGGCATTATATGGTTTAAAAAAAGAAAAAGGTGTGGATGGAGTGAAGAGGGTGGCACTCAGTCTGCAGGTGCAGCATGGGAAACCCCAGCAGCAGGATGTTCACCTTGAGGAACACCAGCTGCTCCACCAAACTAGGATTCTAGGAGTTGCAGTGGGGTGTCACAACATCCCCAGCAATGTTGAACACCCACTCTTGGAACACTGGTTGGTGGACAGGACAGGTGTTCCTGGGCAACTTTGGCTGGATCCTGCCACATCTGGCTGTGGCTTCCCCAACAGTCCAAGGGGTCACAGTCCAGCGAGATAGGTAGCCACCAAAGCCTCAGCAATACCTGTCCGAGGCTGGGGTTTGGTGCATCTGGACCCCAACAATGAAGCCATGCTCTTGGCTTATATTGGCAGTGGATGGCACATGGAGGAGACTGGTTAGTGCTGGTGCTGGGAGTGCTGGCACAGGAAAGTAGATCCCTCTCTTCCACATCCCCTCACCTCTGCCCTTCTGCCTCCCTGACTCTGTTCACCAGCAGCTGCATCCAGTGATCAAGAGTTTTGGTGCTGCCAGTGCACAAGCTTCCCTTCAACCTCAGGTTGAATATGACCGCCAGCACGTGAACTGTACTGGACCGCAAAGGATCCATCTGTTTTCCGATGTCCTCTTTTCACCACCTCACCAGTGCCTGCACATCTAGTGACAGTGTCTTGCACCAGCCAGGAACATTGATCCCCTGGAACTTCTCCATTTCATTCTTAAGTTCCCTTGCTAAGGGGATCACCTGGCTAAGGAGGACATCACCAGCGCTGAGGGTCTCAGTGGCCTCAAGGAACAGCTTGAGGACCACCAGGATCTGGGAGATGGTATCCCACTCTGCTTTCTTAAGGGGGCTGCTCATCCCAATATCCCTGAGCAAGGCTATATCATGGATGGCCTTCTGTTGCTCCACCAGCCTCTCAAGCATCAGGTATATGGAGTTTCACCAAGGCTCCACATCCTGCATGATTTTATATTGTGGGATGCTAATCTCTGCCTGTTTCTCCCACAGCATCTTGTCCCCCTTGATGCTGTGGTGGAAGTAGCCCAGCACCTTTCTGCATTTTGGAATCAGCTGGGTGGTACTGGCATCACCAGAAGCCCTGTTCCCCTCCAAGACATCCCTGACAATGAGTTGGAACTTGTGTGCCACACAGCTGGCATCATGGATGGCCTTGACTATATTGGCCCCATTGTTAGTGACCATGAACCCATGGGTGAGCTCTCCCTCCCCAGTAAGCCACACCTGCACCCATGCGGTTCATGGCCACCATGATCTCCCTTGCTGTGTGGAACTCATTTATGACCACAGCTTCAAGGAGAGCCTACTGAAGGCCAGACTGATTTCACCAGTGCCCTGTGAGGGAGCGGTAGGTGTGATCTCCACCCTGGCTCCTCCAGATGTCAGAGGTGACGTGCAAGGCTGCCTGTGGCCCTGCCTTGGGCAGATCCTCCTTCAAGTACTTCCTGCATGCCTCATACAGGGAGGGCACCACTGTCCTGCTAAAGTTGGTGCATGTGGATACTTGCTAGGATGGGGCCATGAGCACCATGAGCTTCATAGATTTCATAGACATTAGGGCTGGAAGGGACCTCGGGAGATAATTGAGTCCAGCCCCCTGCCCAAAGGGCAGGAAGTCAGC
>NW_017728949.1:26624080-26630293 GCF_001723895.1 Crocodylus porosus | reverse complement strand
ATGACCCCAGCTGACTTCCTGCGCTTTGGGCAGGGGGCTGGACTCGATGATCTCCCGAGGTCCCTTCCAGCCCTGATATCTATGAAATCTATGTACCATTCTAAATAGCACAGCAATGGAAAGGGATCTTGGAGTCATAGCTGATGCAAAAATGAACATGAGTGGCCAGTGTGATGAGGTAATAAGTAAGGCTAACTGCACTCTTTTCTGCATTTGTAGCTGTATCATAAGCAGGTCTACAGAGGTGATACATCCCCTCTCTGTGGCATTCGTAGGGCTGCAGCTGGAGTACTGCATCCAGTTGTGCGTGCTGCACTTCGAGAGGGATGTGGATAACCTGGAAAGGGTTCAGAGGAGGGCTACTTATATGGTTGAGGGCCTGCAGGTAAGAACTTATGAAGACAGATTGAAGGACCTGAATCTCTTCAGCCTCCACAAGAGAAAGCTGAGAGGTGATCTTGTGGCAGTCTACAAACTCATCACCAGGGGTCAACAGGGAATAGTGGATACTCTGTTTACCAGGGTGCCTCTCATGGTTACTAGAAACAACAGCCATAAACTGAAGGAGAGTAGATTTAGCTTGGACATCATGAAGAAATTTGTTATGGTGATGGTTGCCAAAATATGGAATGAGCTTCCAAGGGAGGTGGTACTCTCCCTTACCTTGAAGGTGTTCAAAAAGGGATTAGACAAGCACCTGGCTGGGGTTACTTAACCCCAGCGCTCTTTCCTACCCAGAGCAGGGGGTCAGACTCAATGATCTAGTAGGTTCCTTCTGACCCTAGAAAACTATGAAATCTGTAGAAATCTATAAATTCCCTTTGCTACTGCTTTATGGCCATTTCTCCTAGTTTTGTCCCCTACAGCCAAAGAGAAAAGCTAATCTTCATTCTCTCTCTAATCACCCTTCAGGTATTTGAAACTTGTATCAACCCCTGCTCACTCTTACCTTTTCCCAGAATAAATAACCCTAGTTCTTTCAGTCTTTCCTCAGAAGCCATGCCTCCAAGGCTTCTAATAATTTTTGCTGCTCTGTGCTGGACTCTTCCAAACGGTATACATCCTTGAGCATGGGGCCCAAAACTGTACCCAGAACTCCAGGTGGGGCCTCACTAGTACTGAACAGAAAAGAATTACTTCCTTTGATTTGCAATTGTCACTCATGTTAATACAACCCAGTCTATTGTTGGCCTTTTTTTGGAACAAGAGCACACTGTTTGTTATATTCAGTTTATGGTCTCTGTAACCCCTGTTAGACATGAAAACTGTGAAAGCCTGGACAGTGTCTGTTGCACAAAAATGCAAGACAATGGCTGGGGCGAGACTGGGTTGTCATGACAAGACTCCCACAAGAAATTCAAACTCCATTAATGGCTTACAACCTGTTGGCCGTTAGACAGTAGAGCTGTCCAATGGCAGAATCAATAGCAGAACCATGCCATAAAATAATAAAATGGTTAAAATTGGCAGATACCCGACATGCTGATCGCATGTGTATCTCCAGTCTAAGAAAGCCAGAGAAAAAGAGGCTGAGCCAGTGTAACTAAAGGCACAAGAAACTGCATACATATTTCAAGCAAAACCTGTAAAAGGTGTGTTGAATACAGGAAAAATGTCCTGTACATTTCTCAAAACAGGCATCCAATATCTAAGGTGTTACACATGTCTCAATTATTCAATGCACATCTGGAGTTTTGTAAATAGACCATCACCAGCGCAAGCTATTGCAAATTTGCCCCATTGATAAACAAATATCCAAAGAGAGGTCCAGTAACCAATGCCTCTAAACATCCTGTATGACCACTCAAGACCCATCACCTGTAATTGACCTTTAATTGCAATGCCTGCAAACAAATGCAAGTCTTCACACCTAGACAAATCCAAAACCAGGAGCCAGGCAATTTAGCAATTGTAATATGAGGGTTAACCTTTTCCTCCCTGTTTTGTTTTGATCGGCCAAATATCAAGGAAAAATGCTTTGAATCTATACAATTAAACAGTATAAAGCAAGGCAGAACTGCTAGCAAGGTGTGTGCAGTCCGGGAAAGTCACTGTCACCCATCTGATAAGTGAAGGATACATACTGTGAGGCTGTACAAGAACTGCTTCCTGCCTGCATTGGGTAAAAATCTCTTTGCAACTAAAATAATACAAGGAGTAATAGCTCATTTTAAATTGGCAAAGAGTCTTTTTCTGTCATTTATTTTTGTAGCTTGTTGGTAGTTATTAAAGCAAGCCTTTCTGCTATTCATCAACTGAGTGTTGTATTAATTTTTAGAGAGCTAGGTTTAAAAACCTGTTTTTAAGTGAAACAACCCCCAGGTCCTTCTCTGCAGCACTGCAGCCTAACTTAGCATTCCCTAGTCTGTATTTGTGCATGTGATTATTCTGTCTCAAGTGCAGAACTTTGCACGTGTTCTTATTTGTCTGATTGACTGAAGATGATTTTTGCAGACTATCCAGTTTATTCTGGATTCTAGCTCAACCCTCTACATTGTCCTCAGCTCCATTCAATTTGGTGTCATCCACAAATTTGGTAAAAGTGCATTCAATCCCATCAAAACATAAAGATGTTAAAATGTACTGGGCTACGAACAGCCCCTGGGTTACCCCCTTGATAATTCCATCTAACTGCACATTGAGCCATTGATGGCTACTTATTACCAGGGATCCTGCTTTTTCCTGATTAAAAATACCAGCTTTACTGCTAAGAAACAATCACAAATTCTCTGCTAACCCCCCCCAAATCCACTCTTAAAATTAAAGCCCCACCACAACCCTCTGGCCTTGCTGGTGCCCCTCACCCCCCACCCATAGCCCCTGCTCCCCCAGTTCTGCTGGAGGAGGTCCCCAGCTGCTAGGGCTATGGACCCAGGTCTTCAGCCCCTGATCCCACTGCCACCTGCTGAAGGCTTGGGTAGGCTGGCTCCCCACCACAGTTCATACTCCTGGGACAGGAGTGGGGACCCATGGCACCCAGATCTGCATGCAGGGCAGGTGCAGGCTGTGGACTGGAGCTCCCACCCTGCTTCTACCCTCCTTAGCCTCCGGAGCCTGGCAGGCATAACCCTGCTTGGCTGGGGACAGCAAGACCACACAGGCATCTTCTCACCACTGCTCCTCCCCCTCCCCCACAACTGCCTTGGCAATGCACTTCCAGTGCCTGCTGCTGCCTTGAAGGTTTCACCCCTGTGCTACTGCCCTCACTGCAGCCCCATGCACAGGGGGCACATCTCTGGGGCAGTGGGGGGCGGTGAACAGTGGCAAGGATATCCCTGCTTCTGATGCTGCCTGCCACACTGGGTCATGCCCACCAGGGTCCAGAGGCCCTGGGGGAGGGAAGCAGGGAAACAGGGAACAGTGACTAGTAGTTTCTCTGCATGGCTCCACTGTTCCCTGCTGCCCTGATTTCCTCCCGTGGGGATTCTGGAACCTGGTGGGCATGACCCAGCATGGCAGGCAGCACCAGAGCCATGTGGAGATCTCCTTGTTGCTGCTTACCCCCCACCCCACCGATCCACCAACATGCCTCCTGCATATAGGGTTGCAGTAAGGGCAGCAGTGCAGGGATATGTCCCTCAAAGCAGTGGTAGGAGCTGGAGTTTTGTCACCAGGACAGTGGGGGAGAGGGAAGCTGTGGCAAGGAGAACTGCATGTGTCCACAGCCACGCTAGGTCATGCCCGCTGGGCTCCTGAGGCTCCAGGGGATGAAAGCAGGGTGGAAGCCCAAACCCACCGCCTGTGCTTGCTCCCCGTACATATCTGGGGGGCACGGATCCCCCCTACCCCCAGGAGTGCATGTGGCAGCAGGAGCTGGCCTTCCCCTTCCCTTGGACAAGCCACCCATGGCCCTGTCCTGTTCCCCACTGCGACCCTGCAGTCAGGCATTGCAGTCCTGGGCCCCAAGCTCCACTCAGCTGGACAGCAGCCTCAGCCCTACCCAGCTCCATCTCCCCACCACTTACCTGCTGAAGTTGCTCTTCAGGCTGCCTGGGACCACATGCATGTCAGGCAACATGTGGGGTGGAGTGGGGTGGGGGGAGCATGTGCCCCCCACAAGGCTGCCTGCTGCCAAAGCCACTGCTGGTTTCTGTGGTCAGTCACTGCTTGCACCCACCCCTTCCTCACCACCAACACAGCCAGTGGCATCTGTGGACAGTCCCCGCTCACTGCTCGCCATCCCCCCTACAACTTGCCACTCACCGCCGCTGACACCAACGCTGGAAGCTTTGGGCGACCCCCACTCATTGCTTGTCATCATGGTGCCTCCCTCCCAGTCTCAGGAGGCACAGGTCAGTCATGTCCATGCGCGTGCTGCCCCTTGTGTCTCTGCCCACTGTCCAGCTCCCTGCAGGGTGTAACTCTGCCAGCCTGCAGGGAGCTCATTGCAAAATGGCAAAATCCACAGGTTTCTTTTTTAAAATGAGAAATCCATGTTTGGATCTGGTAAAAGGTAAAATCCATGGTTTACTTCATTTTTCTGTGGGAAACAGAAAACCTGGATCCCAGCTTATTATCATGGTGATCCAACCAGTTATGTATCCACCTAACACTACTTTCATCTAGTCTGTATTTTCTTAGCTTGTTAGTGAGAATGTCATGGGAGACTGTGTCAAAAGCCTTGCTAAAGTCAAGGTGTATTACATCCACTGCTCTCCCCCATTCACAGAGCCTGTCACCTTATCAAAAAGGAAATTGGGTTGGGCAGGCATGACTTGCTCTCAGTAAATTCATTCTGGCTATTCCTGATCACCTTGTTCTCCTCAAAGTGCTTCACAATAGATTCCTTGAGGACAAGCTTTAGGACTGTCCAGGTATCCAGGTCAGACTGATTTGTCTGTAAATCCTGGGATTCCCCTTCCTCCCTTAAAGATAGGTGCTATGGACCTATCTTTAATTTTTATACACATAAGTTTGTCTGCCCTGATGAACCAGAAATCCAGTGCATCAGAGCAGAGTTGATTAATTGAGACTCTGGAGCACATGAACTGACGTGCCCAGCACTGCATCACATATATTTGTATAAATGGCAAAATATGCATCAGCACTAAGAAAACGGAAAACACAATTGTGTTTTGGTTCAAAATTTGATGGGTTTTAGTTCAAGTTTTGATGCATTTTAGTTCAAAAGTGCACCACTGCCATTTTCTCAACACTGATGCACATTTTGCCATTTATACAACTGCAGCACCAGGCCCTTTTAAAAGTGTCTGGCACTGCATTGCATGCATGCATACTTGTGCCCTATATTTGTCCTTCTTCAATCACCTCCTTCTCAATTGTCCACTTTCAATCACCCAACCTCCATGAGTTGTCAGAGGAGAGCAAATGGCTCTGAAATGATCTCCATTAATTCCTTCCATATCCTAAGGGCAGCCCATCCATCTCTGCTGACTTGAAAGAATCTAGGTTTCCTAAATAATCCCTAACCTCTTTTTTTGGCACTCTAAGCCAGGGGTTTTGAACCTTTTTTGGTTGGTGTGCCTGCTGTGGCTGGTTGAGAAGTGGGAAGTCTCCTGGTGGCTGGTTGATGTGGAACAAGGGATCCCCCCAGCAGCCACTTGGTGAGTGAAACTGGAAGTGCTGGCAATGAAACCAGAAGTGCCAGTGGCTTCTCTGCACCACTGCTGTGTACCTCCTGGGCCTTCTAAAGTACTCCCAGGGGTATGCATACTGCCAGTTGACAAGCCCTGCTCTAAGCTATGTGTCTTCTTCCCTGTATTTTCTGCCATCTACTCTCATCATCTGGTAATGAACCTTATTTGTGAAGACACGTAAAAAAGGCACTAAGCTCCAGCCTTCTTTGCATCCTCCATAACTAGGTTGCTTTCTACATTCTATAAAGGACCTACCATTTCTTTGATCTTCCACTTCCTCTTGATATACATGAAGAATCCCTTTTATGTCCCTTACTAGTTGCATATCAAATCATGCCTTGGCCTTTCTAATTTTTTCCTTGCATGCCCATACAATATTCTTATACTTTTCACTAGAAAAATGATACATACAGTTTGCAGTTTTTGTAGGATTTGCTTTTGAATTTCAACTCATTGGAGAGATGGCTGTCTCACTAAGCTGGTCTTCTATTACAGTTCCCATTCTTACACACACGCATACATATATATATTAGAGCCCTAATATATATACATAATATGTATATATATATATATATTATGTATAATATATATACATAATATATATATTAGGGCTCTA
>NW_017728949.1:26562174-26623960 GCF_001723895.1 Crocodylus porosus | reverse complement strand
TGCGATGCTGGGGCAGATGGAGTGTCCCATAGGAGTGCAAGGGAGTGCCCAGCATGCTTGGCAGCAAACCTGAAAGTGGTCCACTGCTGGTGGCCCCCCCCCCCCGCCTCCTTCATGCTCCTGTAGGACACTTCATCCTTCCCAACACTGCAGCATTAATAAGCCATGCCTGATCTCAAGGTATGTAAAAAAAACATTTAAAGCTGTGTCTATGGCTGAATCTCTGATTCAGCATCAAATCTTCAGATTAAGACATCCATTTTAAATTGGGGCCAAATACATGCCTAACCTTACCCACAGTAAAGTTATTATAAGGTATTCCAGTCAGCTGGTCTTTTTTAAAGTTCTTCTCAACTTGAAGGACAGTTAGAGAGAAGTCATCAAGACAACATTGTGAAACAACTGGATTTTTTATTTCTGCTACTGGCTTAGGCCTAAGGAACAATGGACTCTTTTCAGGAGGAAAAGAGAGAAGAAAAAAGTAGTCACACATGTAGAAAGAGATGGACAGTATTTAAGAGGTGATGCTTGTCTGTGAGGAGAAATATCCATCATCACGTACCAAAACCCTGGACAGATGAGGGAGGAGCCTGAAAAATTCTACTGAAATGCTGACATGAGTCTGATCTTGTTTAAATCTGACATGAAGGCAAGTGTCTCAGAAAATTACTTTGGTTAAAAAAAATCCTCTGTTAAGTCTCTCTCTTTTTTAACTGCTACAGTATCCCCAAAAGGTTACATTAGAAGCCCAAGAGTCCACATTTAGATGGAATCCTAGAGAAGTATGTAGGCAAGAAGCAAACACTTGTTAAAAAAATTAAAGCAGTCAAACTGTAAAGTTCCATATCTTAAAGGTATCATACAAGAGTGTGGCCTAAAGCAGTAGTTCCCAACCTTTTTTTTTTTTTTATTGTGGCCCAGCAGGAGTGGGATGAGGTTCATGGAGCTGGCTGCCTCCCTCCCAGGGCTCCCTCACTGCCTGGCTTTAACCTCAGAAGCTCAGCTGTGACCCTCGAAGCTGCTCACCTGGGTGGACAGATGCAGCTCCGAGCAGGGAGCTCATGCCATGACCTCGCAGTCAACCTGCCATGGCCCGCTGGTTGGGAACCTCTGCCATAAAGACATAACAATGGAAATAGTGAGTGGACATTACTAAAACCCACAGTTCTGCAAAATACACATGAGCAAGACATTTCAATTTTCTTGCAACAGAATAGTTACTGCCCAACAGAGGGACTGGGCCAGGGCCACATTATATACAATGATAACTTATCAAATAGAGAACAACACATTTAAAAAGAGAAAAAGATGAGACAACCTCACAAACCCACACAAACTTACAAATATCCCCAAATGCCAAATTTATCTAGGAATTATCTATATTTATAAGGCAGAAGTTAACAAACCTACATTTCTACAGTAAGTGTTTCTCATCTGCAGATGGTCTATTGTGTGCTAGCATCTGTTTAGTAACAATGTTTTTATTATTGTGCTAAACTATCATTGATTTATTTATGAATCTACTCTTTCATATAAGTAGTGTTTCAATGTCATACCTTGGATTTAAATAATGGGAGGAACAACACATATCAAAACAGAAGTATTGCAGTGGCCATTCAACAGTGACACATCTACTAAAACAGGGATGGTAAGTGGAAAATGTAGCCGTTATTCAATAGAAGATCATTTCTGACTGGCAGGTGACTGACATTAATAAATTATTTTCATGACTATTGTCTTTTGTATATTATCTTTCAGATAGATTTTACAAGTATAAAAGTAGTACTCAGATACTGAATGTGGTATCATTTTGATTTAAAACTATATTGGCTTATGAAGAATTTTTGTAATGCCTTTGGAAGCACATAATTGTATTATACAGAGAAATAATTTTTATCCCAGTTCCACTAAACTTTCAAAGACTGGGTTGCAGAATACCTGTCTTCCAAATTAATAACATTGTTTCAGATAAGCTGTCATTCAATTTTGGGTAGTATCTGCATTCCTCAAAGCATGCTATACTTGTTTCAGCTTTAGCATAATATATAGGTTCCATTAAAAAAATGAGTAGGAGGTGTTAAAGCACTAGAACACTTCATACAGTACATACAATTACCTGCAGTACCACCATCCTCTCATAAATTAATATTAATGACACATATGTACAAAGGAAGCGAGACTTTACATACTGGTCAGGAAGCAAAGAATTGACTATAACTACTAGAGGCTAGCAGAGGAAGAGCATCAAAATACTTATTTTTCCAACAGGTTCTTTGGTGCTTTGTTCTCCTTTCTTGATTGTACAATATCACATGCTAAAGTTATAAGCTGTTTGAGGCAGTCCTTTCTCACACAAACAATCAAATTTGATAAACATTTTCCAGGAAGTGTAAGAGACCTTTCTTCTGGCTCCTTCCTGGCATCGAGCTTATCTGGCTTTCAGTCCACCTCCCCTCATGGACCATTTGTTCCCCCTATGCTAGGTCCCTGCTCTTTCTCTGGGGTTTTAGCTGCCTGTGGGTACTCCTAGAGTAGCTATCCACCTGCAGCTTGATCTTTACACAAGGCTGTCTGTTCCCTCTTAAAGGGCTGACTATTTTTTTATAGCCCACCTTTTCAGAGCACAATCTACCTGACTGTACCACCCTTTTTCCAGCAAGTTTCCTCCTCCTCCTCCATGTATCCTCACATCTTAGCTGCTAAGGAGAGTCAGTTTTGAAGGAGAGGATAGAAAATATGGCACACTTATGATTTGGTGATTAAAGCACTTTGTGGGGAAATATGAAATGCAAATCCAAATACTCTATGATTACAGCGGGGCCTAGAATTTCCTAGACAAATGCCTTAACCACTAGGCCAGGGGTTTTTAATTTTTTAAAATCAGTGTACCCACAGTGGTTGACAGAGAGCTGGGGGGGGGGGGCACATGACCAGATGCAGAAAGAGAGAAGTGTGGTGGTGGCATGTGGTTGGATGGTAGCAATGGCTGCCATATGTGAGCTCCTCCCCCTCCACATCTGGCCAGCCTGGTAGTTCCTATGAGGGCCACAGAGGGACACCCCTGCTGTTGCCCCCTCCCCCCCCTCGCTGGCTCTGCTTCTGGGAGGCAGCAGCATGGGGTGTGGATAGTGGTACTCCAGCCACATGTGCCTGCGTGTACTCCTTAGGGCCTTCCCAAGTAACCCCAGGAGTACCCCCAGTTGACAACCCCTGCACTAGGCTGTTTGGTTAAAAGGTGGGAGGTCTTTCCTCCTCTATGTTGCATCCAGCAGGTATCTACACACACGGGCGATACTATTTAATTGAAGGCAGAAAGAGTGTCTAAAAGCTGTCAATTCAAAAAAACAAAACAAAAATCAGTGCCACTGGGTTGCACTGAGGTGAAACAGAATTTGTCCCTTATCAGCTCTATACAGAAGTCTGAGACAATAGTGTTATCAAATTAATGTGTTAATCAACAATTATTTTAAAAATTGTGAACTTAAATTTTTTTGAAAGATACAATTAAAATGCTATATGAATGCTCTCATAAATATGTTACCATCTACAGGTGATTTCAGAGTTGAGGTACTAACATCTTTTGACCACCTAGTTTTGGGGTGGATCTACAGGGAGTGTATTGGTGTCATTGCACCCCCTTTTGTTTCCCCATCCATCTGAAGTTTAAAGCTAACTGCCTCGTAGTGGCAGCAGCACTTCTATTCAGGCAGCTGTGAGGGAATAAGTTGACTTTGTGGCTCACTATAATCTACGTGATTCCTTCTAAACCCTTCATTCCATAGATGTTAATGACCTTCTCTCCTTTTTATGGTATGTATTGTGCCACCACTCAAGCGTTCCCAACTTCTGCAGTTCTGGTTTCTGTGAGCTGCTCCTAGTATTGTAGCTCTCATTCATGGCTCTGCAGACTTTTTAACTCTAGCTAGAAACATTAACTTATGTGTAAATGTTAACTAGGTGAACATTAGCTCAGGTGTAAGAATAACATTCAATGAAGCGCTGGATGAACTGTCCAGATTCTCAAGAAGTCTAGAGTTTGCTGTGTTTCTATATAAAATGTAGAAAATTAATATCCATTCCAATAAAGCTTTTTCTTCTTCAATCTTAAATTGAATACTCCAGCTCTAGGCTCTTAGCTCATTAATGAAGCTTCTAGTTTCTTTTTAACTGGAAAAAAGTGTATTGAGTTATATATGGTGATGCACCACACCACCTGCATCCTGCTTTTCAAAATCTTAGATTCATCCATGACCTTGCCCATAGACATGTGATCAGGTTTAAATGAACTGTCAAACTTCTGGGTGCTAATTCTAATCAAATTCACACTTGAAACCTGTTATGGTTTGTCTTGCATTAATTTTGGTATGTTTTCAGTACCACAGAGAAAGTAATGTTATATGGTTCATGCATATTGAATAAGTTCTAAAGATACCATTTTTCCCTCCATTTTGCTTCTCATCAATAAAAGAAAATGGTGCCAGCCTATGAATGAACCAAATACTTTTGCAGAAATTTCATGAATTGGTAATATCAATACTATCTGCTAGTCATTAGGAATTTGAAAAATACCTACATCTCCTCTATGTATGTCATATACCTAATGCATTTTGAAATAGCAACCCATACTTAAAAATAACAAGACGCACATAAGATATAACATACTCTTGAGAACCTATGGCATGTTTTCTATTTACCTACATTTTGGGAATTTTGTTCACAAAAATTACAGAAAGTTCCCATATTTTTCAACCACTTCTATTGTGCCATTCAGAGATGTTAACGCTTCAAATTTAAAATGTGTTCATTTTCAGAGGTGCAAGATAAGAACTCAGAAAATGAAATGGGCAAGGTATATTACCAGGACCGACAAAAGAAAGCATGCGAAACAGATTTTGGAGGGTATCTAAACTCAAAGTAGACCAGTTCTATTATGGAAAGATAATATAAAAACTAATTTGGATGAGATAGGAGAAGGTGTGATACAATGGAAGGAGATTGCGTAAAGTAAGAGGAGATGGAAGGCTGGCTATAGGCCCTCAAGGCCTGTGAGACCGGAGAGAGAGAGAATCTGCAACCATGTTTTGAACAATACATTTTTTTGAACTTTGAAAAAAAAGGAATACAATCAAAATAGTTTTTTTTTTAAAATATACAGCACTTACTCGTTAAAAAAAACAAATAGGAATGTGCCATACCAACAAAAACTGACATTACTTCTAACTTTTCTACTGTCTTTATACATTAACTGAAAATATTAGAAAACAATTCATTCAGAGTTTTGAAAAAAGTTTTTCAGGCAAATTATGAGAAATATGTTGTGCAGCATGAAAGCGGCAGCAGCAATGGCAAGAGGTAGGCATATTGTCATTGTCTGCAACGTGAATAAGGACAAGACCAGCAGCAAAGTGGTGGATATTACTATTTTCATTGTTAGCAGCCTGTCTGTCGCACCCTTCATTATCCCACTATTAGTACAGATGGCTTTCATGTTATTTTCTCAAGTAGCCTGCCATACTGAAATATATTCCATAAAAATTACCATATGTTTATAAATATTATGTATATTATCATAACATCTTGGCTGAAAAAACAAGGTAATTTGCATATGGAAGCTGTCAGATACCTCTTTTATAGATTAAATGCATATACCTTACAATTAATTAAAAACAGTTTACTACTGGGACTGGAATTAAAGATGGTTATTGCAGCATATCTCTGCTTGTCAGGCTTCAAACTATAGATGTGCTGAACGATTTAAATCTAATTCTGAAAGTCAGTAAATGTACTGTAGATAAAGATACTCTGCTCTTATAATGGCACTCAGTGTGTTCTTCATCCCAGATGAATGTTTCAGAAATAGTACAGATACTTAGACAAGATGTATGTCTATATCTTACTTGGACATCTCCATATCAAAAAGAGTAGACAGAATTGAACATTTTAGTAGCTTCAGGGTCGAATGTGTAATATTATTCAGAATAAACAATGAAAAAGTATCAATTAGGAGGCTTTATTCTGCAATGATGCAGGTGAAAAATGTGATATCACAGAGCTGAACTCTCAGTAAGTTATGTGGAGCACTGTGTTTCTCACTACAAATGTAATTGTAAGCTTCATGTGGTGCTTTGTAATTCACCACCAAACTGAACTAGATGAGTCTGGTAATGCTGACTGATGGAGCATCAGAAATAATATGCCAATTTCCATGCATTGAGCAGGTAGATGTATAAAGAGCTTGCCTCTTTGGACTGGCTGCCTCTAATCTCAGTTTCTAATAATTGTAACTTATAAACACTAGATAGTGCGCTATAGTAAACACTATATAGCAAGCCATAGTAAACAGAGAAGCTGAAAATCTTGCAAATTATTTTTCAATGGTTTCTACTTTTATACCTTGGTATACCCCCTACTGCCATAATCCTCCCATCACACCATCTCTCCACCAGTAAATGCTCTTTTTTGGTTATGCACAGAAGTTAGTTCATATTTTTGAGCATACTTCAATGCTTTTAGCACTTACCATGGACAAGTTTTTATATCGTAATTGGGAATATCTAAAGCTAAAATTCTTAGTCTTGGAGTTATATTATTCACAGATTTTAAAGTCAGAACAGATAACTGGATTATACAGCTTTACCATAGACCATATAGTTTAATCTTTTTATTTATGTTTGACAAACATAAATATCTTAGACAGACATCTTGATCTTAAAATTTCAAGAGACTGACTTGATAGCATGCTCCAACAGTAAATTACCTCACTAAAAACATGAACTTAAATTTGTCTGGTTCTAATTTCCAGGCATTGGCTCTTGTTTTCCCTTCCTCCATTAAACTGAAGAGACCTTTATTAACCAATATTTTCTCTATGTGTGATACATAATCAAGACACCTCTTGAGCATTGTTTTGATAAACTAAGTGGATTAAGGTCCTTCCTTGTGTGAGCATAATGGGCATCATTTCTACATTGCAGACCATTTTTATGGTTCTTCTCTATATCCTTATATTCTCTTTGTTATTATTTACATTATGGTAAGTCCCAAACGCATCAATCAAGAACAGGGTTCTGTTATGTTAATTGTGCAGGCACAATGGTAGATTGAGCCCATAGGCCGCATTCAGATATTCAGGCACATGTGGTTTGTAACACTTTTTGTGGTGCCACAAACCACATGCCTAGAATATTAAAATGTTCCCTGTGCTGCAAATTTGCAGCATGGGGGGTGAATTTTGCTATCAGGAAATCCCAGTAGCAAAAAACCCCCAAAAAGTAAGAAAAAAGGTGGTGTGGTACATACAACAGGAGCATGTACCAGCAGACAAGGAGGCTTGGTCCTCCAGGGAGATGCTCTGGCTCTTGCATTCCAGGAGCCAGGAGGAGTGGGGAAAGGGCAGTTTGTCTTAAGTGGGAAAATTTGCCCCCCAAAGTGCACATGCAGGGGCATGTGCTAGGGCAAAAAGTAGTGGCACAAATTTGTTTGTGCTATTTTAGCCACTACAAGCCCATGTACTCTAATAGAAGTTCACAGTCTGATCTGTAACAAGGGCAAGGGTGATAAACCACAAGTGAGAAAGACAAAGTGAGGAGCAAAGTATATGATAAAAATCTCATGATTTCATTAATCAAATGATAACATCAGATGGTTGTATTGACTGTTTACGATGCATTTGATGATTTGCAATAGTTCTAACTAATCCAAAAATTAAGTATGTGTATGTAAAAGATATATTAGCTGTCGATTTCTCATGAATAGCTATGCATCATTGGTTAGCTGGTTGTGGGTGTCATAACAAAAGATGCTCCTCCAATAAGGGAAAACATTTTTATATAAACTATGTGTCCAGCTACAAAAGCCCAAACTTCAGATGCAGAATGTTTACAACAGAATGCCTGCAGACAAGATGTATAGCAAGAGTTAGTTGCAGGAATCATTCAGAGAATTAATCTGAGAAAAGCATACATTTATGCAAATTATAGTCTATGCTTCGTGAGCAGAAAACAAGAGAAAAATAGTAGAATAAATTACTTACTGGAGCTGTAGTTTACGTTCTTGTAAAGGTTTTGCAGAAGCATATTGCACATGCTTAATTTTGCATCATGTGAATAAGCTCTTTGATTTCAATGAGTTCTTTTCAGGATGGAGACCTAAGTCATTTTAGAGTCTTGTTCATGAATGCTATGAGGAACTAGAGCTGGTTTCTCAAGCCATGGAGGATCTCTTAAAATGATTTAGTTAAAATGTTTACAGCCCATAAATGCTGAAGTGAACAGACTTGAGCCTTAAGGTTGTGAAGAGAGAAAAGTGAAAATAAATGAATTAATTAAAATTAAGTATCTCAGGAATCCAGCAGGGGTTTTTTGTTGTTGTTGTTGGGTTTTTTTTTTACCTTTTTGTCTTGGTTTAGTAATTACAGGAAGCATTATGCCCAAAACGACTCCTGTGAACATCAGACATCTCACTGTGTAAGATGGTTTTGATATTAAAATACATTCATTGACTAGCTCAAAAGCTGAGACACAGACTATTCCCCATGTATCTTTGTTTAGTGGCTCTGCACAACAGATGGAATTTTATGTCATGCAGCATTAGGCTACTGTTAAATTTTAATTTCAATTAATGGTCTTTACACTCTTTCTTTATGCACACCAGGGATATTTTAGGCATTCATTTCCCTTCTAATTAGCTTTTATTGCTGAATTCATTCTGAATCTCTGGAAGTCATTAGATTCTCAAACATTCACAGCTGAATTTACTTACTCTCTAATAAAATTAATTAGTCCTTTACAAAAAAAGAAAAAGTCAAAATTTGATCTACCTTGAGAGATCTAGGTAAGTATTAAGTATTTGGTGGGCTTATCGTTCTCCATTCTGTTTTAGTCTCTTTCTCCTTCTCCATTTTACATATTGACTTTTATCCTTTGGATTAACATTAATGTTTCTGGGCTGATGCTGTACCTACTTGACTTAAAATGCAGCCCATGTCAAAGGCTTTATCTTCTATATTATACCACAGCATCAGTTGCACGCTGTTTTCTAACATAAACTCTATGGGTTGAGTTTTCTTGAGAAGCATTGTGCTCACTGTAAAATAATATGGAGACTAAGGGCCAGATCCTGTAAAACAAGGGTGTTAAATTTACCTCATGCCCCAAGACAGATTTCGACCACAGTGGTCCTAGTTGGTCACATTTAGTCTGGGACAGATGGCAGTAGTGTCAGTGACAACAATTCCAGCTCGGGGCTCAGGCACAGGGAGACAGTAGTGTTTGCTCTGGCTCCCTCTACATGCCCTGTGCCAGTGTCCAAGCTGCCACATGCCCCATACCATGGAAGCAGCTCCAGCTCTGGCACGCAGCACACAGTAAGAGGGGTTCCTCCAGAATGGGGCAGCAGCAGGGCCAGCAGAGGAAGAAGTAGAGTTGTAGCAGTATGCATGGGCAAAGCAGCCCGGGGGTGACTAGGGATGTATCAGCCCTTGCTCACCTTCCTGTCATCAAGCACTATACCCACCTGGGCGCAAAAGTCCCAGATTTGTGACAAGGGAGCCATCCTGGGATGGATTTCAACATCGGCCAGGCATTCTAGCTATTCATCACAAATATGAATGAGCCTAGGGCAGTCTGCCCTGCCTCACCTGCTATGATTGCTGGTTAATAAAAGGGATGTAAGGTGTGGGAGGCTGTCCATTTAATGCCCCAATGCCTGAGGTGAAATACATGGCTCTGACCATCCCTATACTGTGTCCTATGCCTCATAGATGGCATTGAAAATTGATAACATGTCTGGCCTGAGCCCAGGCTAAACTCTGCCCCTTGCTGGGCCTCTAGCATTCTATTCACCCCTGCCCCCCCTCACAGGTCCTCTTTCATACTGCCCTTCTCAGGGCCACCCACAACCCACCCTACTCCAGAAGCAGCCCCCTTGGGCCATCAGGCTTATCTACTTTTACCCTAGGTGGCTCCCACACAGCCCTTTGGGTCACTCACCGTGGCACTGGCCTTATGCCTCACACTGGGCTGAACTCAACCACTAGCTCCTCTCTGAACAACTTGTTCCTGCTGTCACTTACATGGGGGTTGGCCCATGTGCTGCCCTTCAGGCCACCCCTGCAGCACACCCCTGGTGCAGCCCCTTAGGTCACTCTCTGCAACCCTACTCTGCACCCATCATGCACAGTCCTTCAAGTGCCACTGTACACCCTACTCGATGCAGGCCTCCATACAACCTTCCACCCCCTCACTGAGGACAACTCTATACCCCTTCACTGGGCCTCTAGGTCTTATACCTCACAGACTCAGGTGTTCACAAATGTGCCTTGCCCCACTGCCTGTTCCAGCTCTAAGATTATACACTGGGTAGTAGAAGCTGGGATTATAAGGTGCCCCTACCCACCTTTCACTGGAGAGGCAATTATCCTGGCATTTCTGGAGAACTACCCCAGCATGGGCAGTCCCACTAGGCCATCCTTCTCCAACAGGGTGCAGTCTTTGGTTGTGCCCAGGACCAGGAGCCTCCTGCCATCCCCTGCCCCATAGCTCCTGCCTTTACCTCCAAGAATGTTCTGAGCAGCAGCTCAGCTGGGTGGTATTCTTCCAGTTGCCAGCTGCAGACTTCTAGCTCAATCCTGAGTGCCTGAGCTAAAATGGAGCCTATTCAGCTCTCTCCTCCAATCACATGGAGCTCCTGGAGTCATGTGACTGCCTCATCAAGGCTGGCCTGGACCTGCTGGCTGCTCTTAAAGAAGCAGGCACCAAAGGTGCTCCATTGTGGCAGGCCAGTATCCCCAAGCCCTGCTTCCCAATTTTCAGTGGCCCATGAGTAGCCCAACAGGCTGGATAGAGTGGCACTACAAGCTGTATGTCTGACCTTCAAATTATATAATGTACTACAGCTCTCTTTCATTGTGGATTTGCGTGCTCTCATTTGACGTGGGGGACCCAAAGATTCCATACTGGGGTGCAGCTAGGAGGGGAATGGAAGGGGGAATGACAATAATTTCATAGTTTCATAGTTGGTAGGGTCAGAAGGGACCTGAGCAGATCATCAAGTCCAAACCCCTGCCATGGCAGGAAAAAGTACTGGTGTCAAACGAGCCCAGCAGGGTGTTCATCCAGCCTCCTGTTAAGGACCCCCAGGATAGGAACCAGCACCACTTCGCTTGGAAGTTGGTTCCAGATCCTAGCCACCCTGACAGTGAAGTAGCACCTCCTGAATTTACCCTCTGCAAGCTTGTGACTGTTATTTCTAGTCACTCCTGGTAGCACTCAGGGGAACAGGGACTCCCCCAATGTCTACTGGTCCCTACTGACTAGTTTGTAAATGGCCACTAGATGCCCCATCAGCCTTCTCTTGTGGAGGCTAAACAGGTTCAGGTCCCTTAGCCTCTCCTCGTAGGGCCTGCCCTGCTGTCCCCTGATCATGCGAGTGGCCCTCCTCTGGACCCTCTCCATGTTGTCCAAATCCCTCCTGAAGTGCGGCATCCAGAACTGGATGCAGTACTTCAACTGTAGCCTGACCAGTGTTGCATAGAGGGGGAGGATCACCTCCTTGGACCTGCTTGAGATGCATCTGTGGATGCATGACAAGGTATCCTTCCTGACCACGTCCCCACACTGTCGGCCCATGTTCATTTTGGCATCAATGATGACTCCAAGATCCTTTTCTGCCTCTGCACTTACAAGAAGGGGGTTCCCCAACCTGTAGGTATGCTGCTGGTTCTTCCTCCCCAGGTGCAGTACCTTGCACTTGTTGGTGTTGAATTCCATCCTATTCTCATCCACCCACCCCTGTAACCTGCCTAGGTCCAATTGCAGTCTATCCCTCCCTTCTAGCATGCCAACTTCCCCTCACATCTTAGTGTCATCAGCAAATTTGAACAGGGTGCTTTTTACCCCCTCGTCCAAGTCGCTGATGAAGATGTTAAACAGTGTGGGCCTGAGGACTGAGCCCTGGGGGACCCCACTGCCTACATCTCTCCGCGTTGAAAATGACCCATCCACCACCACTCTCTGGGTGTGGTCCTCCAGCCAGTTAGTGACCCATTTGACTGTGTAGGTGTCGATGCCACCGTCCCCTAGTATTTTAATGAGAATGGGGTGAGAGACAGTGTCAAAGGACTTCCTAAAGTCCAGCAAGATTACATCCACTGCTACCCCTGCATCTAAGGATTTTGTGACCTGGTCATAGAAAGCCACCAGGTTGGTCTGACAGAACCTGCCTCTAATGAATCCATGTTGGTTGCCCCTAAGCATAATCTCCCCTGCTGGCCCCTTATGGGCATGTGCCATGATAATTTTCTCAAAAAGCTTACCCAGGACTGAGGTAAGACTAACTGGCCAATAGTTTCCTGGGTCCTCCTTCCTCCCTTTTTGGAAGATGGGAACCACATTGGCCCTTTTCCAGTCCTCCTGCACCACACCAAAGCACCATGAGTACTCATAAAGCTGTGCCAGGGGTCCTGCAATGACATCTGCTAATTCCCGCAGTACTCCAGGGTGGAGATCATCTGAACCAGCTGAGTTAAATACATCCAGTCCTTCCAGAAATTCCCTGACTAGATCCTCACTGACCCTAGGCCTGGGTCTGCGGGAGTCCCAATGGGAGCAGCAGGCCCCCTGAGGGGGTATGTAAGGTGTGTAAGAAGGAAAGCTTCAGGGATGTGACTGAGAAGCTGAAGCTATCTCCCTAGTGAGACCCAAAGCTGAATCCCAGAGTGTGCTTATACACCATTGTTACACAGTGGTGACAGATGACAGAAACCTTAGAAGCATTTACCAGTGACACTCTCAGGGTGGTAAATTAGTGATCCAGAGAGCAGTGAGAGGCAGCAGAGACCCAGATGGAAAGTGCTTATAGAGTTGCAGCAGCAGGCAGCAACTCCAGCAGCACTCACAAAATTACATAAGTGCTTAAATTCAAGAACTACCTCAATTCTGGCATGGAAATATTTCTAAATACCTGGAACTATGTGACCACATATGAGCAACAGAAAGTCCTGTCAGTTACCAAGGCACATAACTTCTGCTCAACCATAATGTGATCCAAATCAATGCTAGATTGGGAATAACCTCCACTCAACACCACAATCCCTTCGCCAAAGACAGAGCATGTATAGCAACTGTTTTTACACTGTGCAGCTCAACAGAAAAGCATGGAAGAGAAGAGCATGGCCTATGCTGTGCAGAAAGTGGAAGACTTTGATTTTTGGCCCTGTCCAGTTTAAAACCCACATCTTCTATCTAATAGAAGTGTGCCCTAATCAGTACACTATGTAGCAAGTAGTACAGACTGGTACCCAGGACACCCCCCCATTCCAGGGAAGCAAGATAACTACCAGGCTACAGAGTTATACTCATTCCTGTGGCTGCCTAGACTTTTTACACATTTTAACAGTTAAAAAAGAAATAACTGAGTCGACTTTCTTTTTGACTCCAAAAATCTTTCACTATTTTCTGCCCAGTAGACAAGCTTCAACAGGAAAGGAAAGGAGGTGTATGTATAGCTCAGCCTCTACAAAGGCGACCAGGACACTATCCAACAAGGTGGAAGATACAGCACTGAGGTCCAGACAGAGGACAGTTTAGAACTCATGTCTCCCAGTAAATCCTTGGCAAGTACATTTGCCACAATGCTGTTAGGCAAAACATGGCTTCTGGCTCAGGCTTCTCATCCAACAGGATGCTGAAGCCAAGACTGCTGTCAGGCATTCTGTTTTGGGTATCTGTCTCCCCTCTTAGGAATCTGGATGAGAGGCATGGCTGCCTTGCAGCTAGGTGAAACAACTTCTAGGAAAAGGACTTCAGACATACCTTAGTTCCTATTGGTTAGAAATAGATGGCTCCCTACTGAAAAACTATGTAAATGGATTCAGTCTTGGGAGATTGCTAAGGTTTCTCTATGCTCTGTAAAGTCTGTGTGCCCATTGATTGAGATCATCCATACTGGTGCAAGGCGTCCAGTTTTTTGATGCTTCAGATATTTTTTTAGATAATAATAATGACAATAGTAATAATAATAACAGCAAATATTATTATTATTACTATTATCATTAAGAATAATATCATCTGGGCCTGATAGTGAATGATAAACAATTCTGGTACATTCAGATTATGCAGGCTGTTAAATGATATTAAATGTAAATATGTTTATTTAGGGATTTTTTTTTTAAATGACAAGTAGGTCATACAGAGAGGAAAGAGGTAAAAAAAAATTGGGCTGTGTCAGTGATTCATTGGAAGAAAAAGAAATAAAATTTGCATCTTAATACTGACAAGTAATTAATTTCCTTGTTAAAAACAAACATTTTAAGCCTAGAAATTTATGTAAACAAAGAAACTTCTTTACTCACGGGGGAAGAAAAAATTGCATTTAAGTGCACACCAAAGCTACTGGTTTTCAAAATTTTTATCATTTGGATAATTCCTTATAGAAATGGGTTTAGCAACACAATAGTACTAAATTCTAATATATCATAGTGCTGTGACTAAAATAACTTAATACACACCCTTGGGAAGAGTTAGTGAAAGCTTTCTTACTTTAATACAAATTGTGGAGGAATGTTTCTGACCCCACACTTAAATGTCTATTAAGCTTTAGTTTTAAAGTTTCATTTTCAAAAGGACAAAAAGTTTGTGTATGTGTAAATATACAAGGATGAAACATAGTACGAGAACTATAACTGGAAATTGCTTGCTTAAAAAGCTAAATCAAACTGAAAAAAATATCTATTTTCTTAGAGTTTTCTTTGATTGAGAGAAGTACCAGTGCCTAACCTATCATTTACCATTGTAGTGGTTGTATTTCCTTTGGTTATTTATCCCAATATAGGTAAAAGGGAAAATGTATATTCGGGATAGCATGTGCTGCGTGTCATATTATTAAATATACAAAGAGAAGATTCTACTGCTTAGAGAAGTATTATTTCATTTGTGTTTTTGTCATTTTCAATTACTAAAAGGACCTGAACCTAGAACAATAGAAGTCTTAGGTAAGTGGCTGCATATATTTTTACCATGCCTGTTGAATAATTCCCATTTCATCCAGTAACCTGAAACACTTCTCTTTTCAGGAAAAATCCAGTAGATCATCTTTCCAGCATACCCCACAAATCAACAGAATTGGGTCTCTTAGACCAAAGAGGAAGGAAAGTGATTTCTATATTCAGAAGTTCTTTCCACAATGCACCCAACACTATTCCAATATAAACCTGGAGGATTTTATATCAAGGGATATGGCTGATACCAGGTAATGAACTAAGGGGGAAATGCTCCGCTTAGCAAATAGGAGTCAAACTCTTTGTGGAGTCAAAAGAAACGTCTTAAAATACTCCTGAAAACAAGTCGAGGTACAAGCTACACAGTATTCGGAATTACTTCATGCTCTTCACTGGGAGCTGTTTTAAGTGGGAGATCTCTTTCTATTATCCCAAGGCGACACTTATCTTCATCGCATCAAAATAAATAAATAAATACAAAGAACAGTAGTCATTTCTTTTATTTTCAAACCACAAGATCAAACTCTACTGTAACAGAGATTCTGTTTTCCTTTGGCCAGAGGTCCTAGCTTAAGGAAATAGATTTATGTTAGGTATGTATTTCTTTTGGGTGGTCATTCTTAGTAACTTTTAGCAGAGTTTGTAAACTTAGTCTCAGTGTTTGAATTATTTTTTTTTGATTTATTATAAATTGTCATTGCTCTATCAGAACATGAATTGTCATGGAATACCACACCACCAAAATGAGAGGTGAGACCTCAGGAGAAGAAGCTTGTCTTATACAGCTACCTTTTTTCAGTTGTCATTTCTGGTAAAACTGAATTTTCAATTATCTAAAATCCCTTCCTGTTCCTACCTGTATCAGACTGAAACCTAAGAGACTAAAATTATGGCCATTTCATACATAAACAAAATCTGTTCTTAATTCAAAATGGGAGTGCTGGAGAAACAAGGATTAGGGTAATAACAAATGCAGTAGAAGAAAAAGATAAACCTTTATCTAACATAATGGCTTTTAAAATAGCAAACTAATTTGTGGCTCTTTGTTACTTTATATTGATACTATATAGCATATATACATGCAGCCCTTACCCACTGAGACTACATTTCTTTACAACTATCTAAACCCTATTAATTCCCTTACGTAGGATTTTCTATACAACCGTTTTTCCAGCATGCCTTTCTGGGTGATAGACTTCTAAATATGACAGGGGAAAAAAAAATCTGGAGCCACATGACAACTAGCTGGTATTTGTTCTATTTTCCTTCTTTTTTTTGCATCATATAAATATTCTTAACCACTATTGCATTTTTGTATTCTAATTTCTGAGAAGATGGTATATTTTCCAGTTCTTTAAAAACTTGCCTTATTTATTAAAGCCTTTTAGGTGGAACCAAAAACAATAGCACCAAACTTTATTCCTATCCTACCTTTCCACTACCTGCTTCAGCTACCACTTCAGTTAGTTTGGTTCACACTTTCGCAAACCTGATAAAAAGAACATTTGTCCATCCCTTTAAATGCAGATGGCCATTAACAGAAGAACAAAGTTACTTCCGATATCTTGCTGGCAAGTGTACAAACCAAATGAACAGGAAAAAGGAAGACTTTTTACATACCTAATTTTTCGGTTCTACTGTTCTTAGTTTGATTTATAGTCAGATACAATGCACGGTACTGAAAATGATCCTCACAAGGGGATCAAAAGGTGAAGAATAGACAAAGGTTTGTTGCTTACTGCACTGATTCAGCTCCCAGTGCAGGTGAGAGCAGTCTCAAGGGGTGCGCTAATTTGTGCCTGGCTGCCTATTGCCCCTAGAAGCTAGTTTGGAAACCAGGAATAGAATCAGCCCAGCAGTTTCTACTCCCTCAGGTACAATCCAGGCAATTCAAGATCCGAATCAGGTCATTATCTCCTCTGCAACAACAGAACACGCCTGGGGCCAGAACTAGTTGCTTTACAGCTGCTTCATAGTAGGACAGCCAGAATAAAGGGAGCATAGCATTGTGATAATTGAGCCTTTAAGTGTCCAAATACTTTCAGGTACTTATTGGTTGTTTGAATGAGACTCATGAGATCAGTTATGCATGTAAATGAGCCCTGCTAAAAACAGGAACATGGTAATTATTAACTAACATATCTCCAAGGTTGGTCAGATTACAGAAATAATTAATTCGACAAGCTATGGTAACTAGTTGACTTACTCTTAAATGAAACAAGGTTTCAAACAGGTTACAAACTAGTGGTGGTTGGGCTAAGGTTTTGAGTTATACACATCTAGTTGACGATAGGCTATTTTCCTTTAGAGTTTTTCTTTAGGGGGAGGGAGGGATGACTGAATAAATACCCTGTTGAAAATGATTTCTCTATGAGGTTTTTTTAAAGATTTTCTGAAGAAAAATGTTAAACAAAATGCTTGTGATTTTCTTTAATGGGAGACTTTCTATTGTGATGACTGGGCTTTGGATCAGAAATATAGCAAATAGATTTTTTAAAATCTTGAAAATAATTAAGTTGTAGGAAAAGTTTTTTACTAATGAATACTACTACCACTTAATAGGATAAATTAACCTGTACGTGCCTTAACAGAATCAGCTGAAATTAGAAAATTAGAGAGACAAATCCTACTAGGACAATTCAAATGAATAAAGATTGCCAAGGATATTTTTGTATCTTTCTGTATTATTATTTCCAAGCAGTGCTTTATCACAATGTTAAAAGAAAGAATAAGGGTATTTATCGTAAAATTTTAAATATGCATGGTCATGAAGCATGGCACAACCTCATTTTATGTTATTCAGTCTCATAAAAATTAAAATAAAAAGATATTATCCCCAATTCACCTTTTCAAAAAAAGAAATGCTGACAAAAAAAAAAGAATCACGCAAAACAGATTATTAAAATAAAAGGATCATTTGAAGTATTGATGCTAATTGAAAGTCTTTCATTTTTCTTCAAAAGACATGTGTTTTCATCTAGAGTTTTTGTTTTTGTGGGGATTTTGCATAAATAGGTTTAAACAATTAGTGATACAGATTTATTAATTTGTCAATGGAATTTTAAATAGTCTTCAGAAATCAAGCTGGTCAAATGTAATAATAATAAGCCACCTGCTTCAATTAACACACTTAATTTCTTCTCTGCACACTGTATATATTTTTCCCATGATCACATTTCTGATGAAGAAATTGTAACATCTTTGCTTTGTTCTCATAGTTCAATAAGACCATGTCCTGAAATTCTGACTCAATCTTTACTTAGTTCCTATTCAGGCAAAACTCTTAAGAAAGAAAATGAAAGACTGCTAATCAGTAACATTCCGTTTTTTCCTTCAAAGCTGATTCACTCCCCACTTTTCTGCTGTAAAGTGTTGAGTGAACTGCTCCATGAAATTTACAGCACTTAGTTTTGAAGTAACACGTCTGACAGCAATTCTGCTTGGAATACTTAAAACAATTTTGTTACCAGTCCGATATAGTCTTTTCACAACAGAAACTGATCAGCTGCTGCTGTGTATTGTTGGTAGTGCTCTCAAACCTTTTTTTCCTTCTGCAGCTTTTGTTCAGAATTGTTTTATTGTGTCAGTGACTAACAGGCCTCCTCGGATTGTCATCTTTTATTGCCTGTTCCTGCCAGCTGCAAAATACCAGCTTCCTTTTTTAATCATGAAATGAATTGTTGTAGGAATGGGGAATGGTATAGTTTCCTCCACATAGGATTCTCCAATCAGAAAATTATAATTTCTAGGATGCATTAACACAATATACTAGGAAACAGCTGCATAATTTAACTTAATGGTAAAGCAGTATCTCATTATAGGGAGAGGATAAATTCAGCAAATTCATGTTTTGTGTGTACTTCTAGTCTTCTTCAGTGATTGCATTCAGCTCTGTTTTTTATCCTTCTCCTCCCCAAGGTGCTGGAAAAAGCCATCTTTGCAGAAAAAAATATAAATGTAACCTTCTTTAGAAACTGGTTTTAACTATTAGCTAGCAGTGAGGTAGATGCCTAGATTCAAACTCTATAGAAAAATAAGCCCCGGTAAGAGACCTTGGCAGAATATATTGCAAATATGCTGATGTCCATCTATTCTAAACAAAATCAAAAAGTAAAAACCTGAAAACCAAAGTGAGTTACGTATTTAGATTTGGGAATATGTGTATTTTGGGGAGTGAGATTCATCTGAAGACATGGGTGAGCTAATAAACGCAGGTCCGGTGGACTGGTGTGAAAGCACTGCATAAAACTTTTAACATAAATGTAGATATCTTGGTTTTTAGTAGTCATTATGGGATGATTTTGTTTGCAAGAAGCTATGCAGAAGGAAACAGCTATACTGCAAAGTAAAAGCTGCATTGCAAACTGACTCCATTGAAGTCTATGAAGGCAGGATACATCCTCTATTCTTTACACAGATACAAAGTCCTGATTCTACAAACTCTAGCTCTCATGAATAATTCTAGTGAAGTAAAAATGAAGTCAGTGCATAGGCATTTTACTTTGCAATAGAATTTTAAAACTACAATTCATAAAATTATATGCCAGATGTGGCTCTCTATACCTACCTGTCCCTGGTGGATATGCCTCTGTATTTCCAAAGAAGTTCAACTACATGTTTATTTTCAAGATAATCATCTTCTTCATTGATATGAAGTTGTTCATATCCTCTGTGCTATAATGAATTGGTATCCTTAAAAATTCTCTTGTCTTTCTAGGTCATGGTTTTATATGATGAAGTCAGGCCTGATTATAGCTACACCTTATCCTAGAGCACTGGTGGTTCAGTGGTAGCATTCCTACTTGCTATGCAAGGGACCTAGGTTCAAGTCCCAGCAAATGAAGCTGTGGTTTGAGCACTGATTTTAAATACACATTGGGCGCTGGACTGGATGATCTCCTACAGTCCCTTCCAGCCCTAATGTCTATGAAATCTAACCTTTGATGAGCCTTTTGGCTTTGGACTAATACCAGGTGCTTAATACCCCCAACTCACAGGGATTTTCTTGGGGTAAATATGATCACCTGCTTGGTGAATGGGATCGGGGTGTAAATGAACATGTTCAAAGCACCTGAATACCACTTCTCTGAGCTGAGCTGTGATCTCTAACATCAGTAATAATATCTAACACTAGTTAGCTACTTATGGAAATGGTTGCAGTTGTTGTGCAAGAAGTAATTGTCGCAGGTCGGGTTCTTCTTGTTGATATTTAAAACAGTGTAACAGCATACAAATAAAGCAAACAAAACTTGTAACACAACAGCTAAAACTTACCTGCTACACCAAATACATATTTTATAAAAATAGTGGTGGCTCTGTGGCAGCATGCCTGCCTACCACATGGGAGATCTAGGTTCAAGTCACAGCTGAGGTGACTTGGGGTGAATGAGGAAACAAGAAGCAAATCTTGCAGTGGAAAGGGGCCATTGTGTCCAGAAACAATGGCCACAAGCTAAGAGAGGATAGGTTTAGGTTAGATATTAGGAAGAACTATGTCACTGTAAGTGTGGCCAGAGCCTGGAATAGGCTTCCCAGAGAACTGGTACTCTCACCTTCCCTGGAAATCTTCAAGAGGAGACTGGATAGGCACCTGGCTGGGGTCTTATGACCCCTGCCATCCACAGTGCTCCTTCCTGCCCATGGTAGGGGGCTGGACTTGACGATCTGTCTAGGTCCCTTCTGACTCTATGATTCTAAAGCAGTCAGAATCAAAATAACAATATGAAAACTCTTTACTAACAACCAAACTTTTTTACTGATGTGTGTTTTTACTAACATTTGGCAAGGTTTTTTTGTGAAAAAATGTACCAGTTTTAGTTCAGAATCTGATTTTTTTTTTCTGTTCTGAGCAATTATCCAAAGTCTGTATTCTTAGTTTTGGCCAAAAATTGCATAATGTTAAATGGAGTCTTACTTATTAACAATATGATGTCATGTCTTGCATTACTAACATGACTGCATATGTCTCGTATTCTGTGCCGTATGTGTAAACACCTTCTTACAGCAGCTGCATTTAGCATTGTGCTTGTTTTCCTTGTCTTCAGAAATCTTTTAATTCATTATCTGTAGTCCGAGCAGAGTGAAACATACACATTCTGCTTACTTTTGCTTTCTTGGCAATAGGTTCATCTGTGCTTTTAAGATTACTTTTTCTTTTCTCAGCTACCTTTTTTCTAATATTCAGCACGAATGTGAATGATGATGAATTGACAAATGAAGCCTTATTTAACTGTAGCGTCCAACATGGTTTTCCCAATATCAGGCATGGTCACATGTGATAGGACTTAGTTATATGCAAAACAGGCTATCATTTCAAATACCAATTCAAATTAACTTAAAAGTTAAATCAAAAGGCCAAATTTCATTTGTCTTACTCAAATGAGTAGTCCCTCTGTCATCAGAGATTTTTCATGTGAGCTAAGTATTCATATATGAAAATAGTTAAAAGACAAAGTATCAGCATTTGGGGTAAAGACCAATATAGTTTACTTTTGTTCTTTTGGGAGATCACCAATATTGTTCATATCGGGTGCTTTTCTCAGTTGAGACCTTATGCACAATACTTTGCAATGAGATATTATAGCTGCAGGGAGAGGTGTGGTAAGAGAATTTTTTGTCCCACAAAAATATTTCCAATTTCGGATTTTTTTTCCATTTTACATCAGGATGAAACTGGCACCTTTTGGGAAATTTTTATCCCTGTTCTCCCATTATACCCAAGTGGTTAAACTCATCTAGGATCTGAGAAAATTAGGTTTAGGTTTATCTATTGACAAACCATCTGCTTTGCTCACCTGCCATGCTTTGTTGTTAAATGATATAGATGTTAATTAGGTGGGAGGCTGCCCTTTTAGCACCCATGTCAATGGAAGGTATTCACACAACTCTTACCTTCCCCTATTGTGTCCTGTGCCTTGTAGATGATGACATATGGTTTGTTTTATCTGAGGCCAGGCCAAACTCAGTTCATAGTTAGATCTCTAGCATACTGCCCTATTTGGGGCCTCATACATTCCACCCCCCCCCCCCACATGGGTCTCTGACACTCCTCCTGCTCTTACCAGGCCTCTCTCATACTGCCGTGTCCTGGGCCACATACATCCAACCCTGCTCCCTTTGAGCGACCACATGGGACATCAGTTTTATCTCTTCACTCCATGGCCAGCCCTGGTGTATCTTTTTGGGTCTCTCCCTTGACCCTCATCTGAATGGTGGCTAAGCAATTAGCCAAACTGTGGGTTGACTTTGCTCACCAGGCTACCTTGCCCCTTTCTTGGGCCTATACTCCACCCCTACACTGGGCCTAGGGTCTTCCACCTCTGCAGGCTCAGGTGCTTCTCAGTAAGTGTGCCTGGCCTCAAATCCACCCTCTCACTAGGGCCTGGAGTCTTACACCGCCATGGGCTCAGGTGTCTCTTAATAGGCATGCCTGGCCCCACTGCTACCACCAATAACCCACCAGATGGTGGAGGCTGTGGTTAAGGTGCCCCTACCCACCTTTCACCAGGGAGGTAACTGGCCTGGTAGTTCTTGGGGACTCCATCACTACAAGGAGTCCCACCACACCACCCTGCCTCAGCAGGGTGCAGTTTCAGGTCATTCCCAGGACCAAGAGACTCCTGCCATCCCCATAACACCTGCCCTTACCTCCAAGATCTTCCAGGAGCTGTAGCTCAGCCAGGCATTGTTATTCCCTTGGCAAGTGGCAGCAAACTGCTGCCTCAGCCCTGAGAGCAGGGCTCTAAAAGGGCCACACCCATAAAGCACTTTCTAGCTGCCTGCTCCCAGCCCTTAAAGTGGCATATATTTAGTCTTATTGGATTTATTTTAATATTTTATACATATATTAAAATACAGCTGTTTCATGCCATTGCTTAACGTTATATTTTGGTATCTTTAAAATATTTATCTTGTACAACAAAATGATACTATAATATAAATTAATAATAAATTCAATAATCTGGTTGTTAGTATTACATGGCATTTTCTAAATTCTTTATTTTACATAGACGGTTTATTCAATGAAATTCATAACTAATATAATTCAATGTGTTGTTATACATTCTATAAGCATTTAAGAGCTATTGAAAAGTAAAAACAAAAAGACTATTCTTTTTGTTATAATTTCTAGTGTTCCGTTATGCCCAGTTGTGTTCACTGCTCATCTACAGGGGTGAACAAAAATTTGAGATTACTTGTAGTTCTCACTATACTTCATCTTCACTTAAAGATGACATAGCCACAAAGGTTTCATTACTACCTATTCAAAATAAGAAATTAATATTTTTCACTCTGTCTCTTGATGAATGTCCTTACATTCATTACACTTGAAGGGAATACACTAATCTGTCTGAGGAAGAATAGGGGAAAAAAGAACTTTCATAGAGATGAAATGCAATGGCAGCAATTCTGGTAGCAGGAGAACATAATGCAGCAAAAGGAATATCTGTAATAAAACTTGGATCATTGGTGTACTGTATGAACACAAATTTATGAGTTTGTATATGGCCAGACAGAAACACAGAATGAAAGAGATCATTTTTTGATTCCTGGTTTTGTTTTTAACTTGGCTTTTTGCAGGTCATTGGGCATCAGAACCGGTGCTATATACAGCTTAAATCAAATATATTTTCACTTCTTCAAAATAATATTTTGGCTTATCAGCATGTAAGGCAGACTGGGAGCATCTACATATGTATTTATTGGCTTTTCCTAACACACATTAAATTTAGTACCTCCAATGTTAGGGACTAAAGTAATGCACATTAGGCTGCCCTAATGCACAATAGCAAACACACACATTTTTTTTTACTGATGCTTAATGCACAGTAGTCTATTTTCCTGTACATTAGCATATTTGCATAGTTTTTATTTGTCATGCTTAAATGCACAGACAAATAAACTACTGCACATTGAAGTGCACATGTAGATATGCCAACTGGTGTATACTTTAAGCCTTGATGGAATGCATCAAAGGCTAACAGTGGAAACTTTTTCCATAGTGCAGTTAAAGAGGAAGTGGCAGTACAAAGCTAATTAACCTTATGTCCTACCTTTTTTTCCTTTTTAACATTAAAAATAGAAGTAGAATAAGGAACTATGTTCTAAGTTCAACATAAAGAAAAGATAGGTCAATTAGACTGTGTACTTCAGGATTACACATTGGTGAACAGGTCATTACTTTCTTAAGTCTCTCTTCTCCAGAGCTCCTTTACCAAATATACCTCTAAAAATGGCTGTTACTACATAGATGCATGAGTTCTGCTCCTCTACAGGGGTAGTCTGTGCTCTAGAAAGCAGAAAAGTCTCAAAAAGCATTTGTTGGCCCTAGTGTACTGAGAGAGGTAGTTGCGATAAGGCTAAAGTCAGGCAGAAGGCAGGATAGATTTGCACTTCATACTGCAATTCTATAGACTAACTAAATCACAGATATATACAATAAGCTTTCATAAGCACATGGCTTACTCTACCAGATGCTTTCCCGAAGTCCCTTTACAGCATATGATGAATTACGCCCTGGGCTTATGAAAGTTTATGTTATAGACTTATGATTTAATTAAGATGCAAATCTATGCTGCTTTCTGCCCGATGTACTGTAGAGGTCCCAGTAACCATCCTCCAAGATGGGGGAATGCCTTACTGGACCTGGTACTGGCAATGGGAGAAGACATGGTAGGGGACCTACGGATCAGTAGTCACCTGGGGGACAGTGACCACCAAATAATAGAATTCACCATAAGGCACAGAGTGGGAAAGGTAACTAGTAGGGTGGAAGTGCTAGACTTTAGGAAGGCTGAGTTCAGCGAGCTCAGGCATTTAGTCAATGACACACTCCAGAGTAAGAGAAGGGTGGCTGTGCCTCAAGGAAGCAATCCAATGCAGGGGAAAAAGGGTAAAGGGGATAAGAGGCTTCCTTGGCTTACCAGAGAAATCCAGAGCAACCTGTCAGGTATTGCAATCACTTGCAGATCTGTAGGATGCCGCCTGCTGCTCGACTAGGATGTTATTGGTTCTAATTGATGATCTACATGCCCATGTTTCTCCTGCCACAACTTGATGTTAATGGAGTTGGTTCATTTACCTGCCTGTGTAGTCCAAAAAGTAGTCTCACCAATGTCCCAGGGGTCCCGTGTTCCTGAGGGCTCCACCAGCCCTACACCCTCGCCCGTTCCACCGGGTTCTGACCAGCCAGTTGGTCCTGCCACGTGTCCTCAGTTCCAATCAACCAACAAAAGACCAAAAAAGAAAACAAGAAAACAGAGACGGCTCTCCTGGCCTGTGTCACTGTTCCTGCTGTTTGCAGCCAAAATGTAAACCAAAAGTGACCTTCGTGTGGTCAGTCCCTCTTTGGTGGCTCTCTCTCTCTCTTTCAGAGCCTCTTGTGGGTTGCCATGATTTCTTTTAGCATCTTGAGTCCATCTTATTGTCTTGTGCCACTTTTACATGTATTACGGTACCACGAAAGTCTAGAGTTCCCCTCTATTAGGGTTATTATGGCACCACTCTCACTGCCGGGCTCCGCCAGCTCCCGGCACATAGACAAACAATTCTGTGCCCCGCAGGGCTAGTAGACTTGGCTCTAAACCCCTGCTTGGGGTTTTCCTTTCTGCAAGAGTCTCCTACCAGCACTCCACGGCTTCTTCAGAGTTCCCTGCAGCGTGTGTCGGCTCGCTCCTCCTCCTCTTTCCTGTCCCAGGCTCGTCTTTGTACCAGCGCGGGAGTTGACTGCCCCTCACCTCCCGAAACGCCTGGGTAAGGGAGATTTCTGCCGGGCTCCTTGGGGCTGCGGACCTGGGGCCACTGAGCCTTTGTTTAGCCCGGGTGCTTTGGAGCCCGGTGGCTCCTTCTCTCTCTCACACAGCCCAAGGGCAAAAAGTGGGGCACATAAGTAGTGGAAACAGGGAGAGGTTACTAAAGAGGAATATACCTCCTCAGCTCGCAGTTGTAGGGAGAAAGTTAGAAAGGCCAAAGCTACCATGGAGCTGAGGATGACATCCCAAGTTAAGGATAACAAAAAATTGTTTTTCAGATATATACGGAGTAAAAGGAAAGCCCAGGGTGGTATAGGACCACTACTGAATGGACAAAAGCAATTGGTGACAGACTGGGGGACAAGGCTGAACTCCTCAATGAGTTTTTTGCCTCAGTGTTCCTAAATGAAGGTCAAGACAAGTCTCACAATGGGATTGTAGAGAGGCAACAGCAGGGCATCAGACTACCAAGCATTAACCCTGAGATGGTGCAGAGTCACTTGGAAGGACTGGATGTGTTTAAGTCAGCAGGTCTGGATGAACTCCATCTAAGGGTACTGAAGGCACTGGCTGATGTCATTACACAGCCACTGGCAAGAATATTTGAGCACTCATGGCACACAGGTGTAATCAGTTGTCCTTTGTCCACACTAGCTCCCCAATTACTAGGGGTATTAAGTAACGTGGTGGACTATGGCCCATGACCCTAACAAAGACAAATAGGCCTGGTCTGCATGTGGAAAACCTGTAAATGAGGCAATGAGGCCACTCTGAGTATTCTCTCCTGCTGTTTTCCAGCTTGCTAGAGACAGGGAACTTCAGACTGTTGGCAGTGTTTTCAGGCCAGCTTCACTGACTTATTCCTGGGGTTTGGAACATGTAAAGTAGGAGAAGAGCAGCAGGGCATACTTTTAGGAGATGCTTTTTAGAGAGCTAAAGAATATTGTAAATATTTGGGGGCATTCCTCTACAGAAGTTTGTACAACATGTAGCATAATAGGGCATTAATATATGTACTCCAGGAGTGTATCAGAGGGGAAGGGGGTGATTTAAAGCACCCGGAGCATCTTGTGTATCAGTGTCCCTGACCTGAAAATGGCAGCTGGGGCACTTTAACTAAAGCTCGTTGAATGAGCTATAAAGTACCCTCTCCATCATTTTTCATCATGGGGATGCTGATGCATGAGATGCTGGAGTCTGCTAGAACATAGCAGGCTTACCTTGCAGAGCTTGAGTTCAGTCTCAGGCTTAAGATCCTGATGTTTTGATTGGTGGAGCCCATCCACCAATCAGGAGGCAGCAGGAGAAATAAAGTCATGCCCCTTTCCTGGGGGGAGGGTGGGGAAGAGCTCTTCCGGACCTGGCTGAAGACTGTAAATTGTCAGGTCAAGAAGACTTCAGGAGCAGAGACCTGGACTGTATAAAAGGAGCTGCGTGCCCAGCACAAGGGGCAGATGCAGTGAGGGACTCAAGAAGAGTGGAGCCAAGAAAAGCTGGGGAGCTCTCCCTCAGTGGGAAATAGGCCCAATGCTCCTGAAGCTTCTACTGGAGGAGCAGCCTTGGGAGCAGTGTGAGACTGCTCGGGCTGTTGATGGCACAGAGGCACCATGCATGGAGACCCAGCCCTTGGAGCACTGTGAGAGTGCTCAGGCCCATCATGGTGCACAGTTTGGTGCATGGAGCCCAGGCATTGGGAGCCACAAGTGGTGACTTGAGCCTGCAACCCCGGCAGGGCCTTGGGGTTTGCAGTGAGGCGGCTCAGGCCTCATCTCCCAGCAAGCAGCCAAGTCCCACGGTGCACAGGGCGGTGCACGGGCCCGAACATTAGGAGCCAGGGAGCAGCAGAGGCTGCTTGGGTTAGCCACCTGGTGTGAGGATGGCTGGCCGGAGCCTGTGCTAAGAGAGCCCTCAGTGCTAAGTCACAGCATAGGGAAATGGTAGTACTGCAGCTTGAGGCCCAGCACCCAGGAGCCAGCAGCAGTGGTATAGCAGCTGAGAGGAGCTGAGCCCACGGTGCCCAGAGTGGGGCACAGGGTGAAGAGCCCAGCAGTGCAGGAGAGGCCTGGACAGGTGCTCCAGGAGAGGAAACCCCATTGAGCTGTGCCCTGACCACTGCCACCTGAGGGAGCATAAGTCATTGGGCCCTTGGGTCCCACAGGGGAAAGACATTTGGGCACGGCAAACCCAGAGAAGAGGCTGGGTGACCAGCCCCCCCTGCCTAGTCAAGGCTTTAAGGGGAGGGGCCCTGGTGCTTCCTTGACACCCCCCACAAGGGACCTCATTGGAAGGAGGACTGTCTCTTGCCATGGGTAAGGGACTATATTAAGGAAATATATGTTATTAAGTTTGTTCATCTTTGCGTCTTATATTTTGCAATTGAAATGTATTATGGTGTTATAAATAGTGTTATTTAGGGTTTGACCTTGGTTATTAGTTAATGTTCACTGTAAATATATGTATATGATGTTTAGATTTATGTTTATGTATAGTATAACTCAATAAATTGTATATAGTTAAGAACTTTGGGCTTGGACTAACTCTATAGAGGAAAGAGGGATCTGCATCCCCCTCAAAGTACCCCCTCCTGCCTACCCAACCCATCCTATTGAGACTAGGGCATTCCCTTGGGTGTACCCAGGTTACAAAAGCATCATAATTACTAATTACCAGACTGCAGCAGACTTGATTAACCAAGTCTGGTCTATTGTGCTGTAATTATAGCATGTCGGAGCAGCCTCAATGCTCATGTATAGGTGCCCAGAGAATCCTGGTTTATAACTTGGCCTCCTAGGACATCTATACACATGCTTCAGGGTGGAGGGGGGGAAGGAGTTTAATTAGAGTGGCTCCAAAAGTGCTCTAGTTAAAGCATCCTCAGCTTCACATGTATTCAGCATCCCATTGTTCAAAATGGTGGAGGGGCCATTTGAACTAAAACTCATTCAATAAGCTTTAGTTCAAGTGCCCCCACCACCACTTCGAAGAGTGAGGATGCTGAATAAATATGATGTGGATACAGTTACAGAAATGTGATGTGGAACATGTTAATTAGCACATTCCAAAAGACTTGATTAATTCAGTCTACTCTGATGTGTGCTAATTATCACACAACAGAGCAGATGCCCAACATATGTATAAGGGATCCAAACTCTGCTGGTTATAAGAATAATAAACTTTGCAAGAGAAAGGAACAGCACCAAGAAGGAGACATTCCCAATTTTTGCAGGTGCTCAGCAGAACTTTTGAGTTTGGGATCTTCTGCTTATGAAAATGGAAAGGATAATGCAGGCCTTAGGTTTTAATATGAACTTATGTAAAAACTAATTAAAGTCAAACTAATTAAAGTTTGAGTAACATCTGAATAGGAAGCAAGTCTTTAGGATTTTGTTCTATGTAAAACAGGAATATTATAAGGATACTGTATTGTTCTGATTATAAATCTACCTCTTATTTTTCTTCAAAGGTACATTAAAATTACACCACATTTATACATGGGGTCAATCCATAAGCAGGCTTCTACTGTCTCAACTTTTGTACTCGCAGTATATTGTGCTTATGTGCATGCAATAAAATACTAAGTCAGAATTGTTTTCAGTGCAGTTTTTATATTAGTACTTACTGCTAACCTGTTGGGTCCTTTCCTTAATTATATGATTTTACCATCAGGTATGGCAAAGACAATGCCAGTTCAAGATCTCTCTGTTTTTATTGACTTATATTCAGGGAGAAAGCTATTTTTCCTTAAACTGAACCTTAAATTGTGAGGTTTAAAGGAATCTTTAAATGCATAGTTAGGCTGTGTAATTATTACAAATGATCCTTCATTCCTGTGTTATCATCACTGTGTAATTCACCACCCACTGAGATTTGGTTACCTTCTAATAAATTTGTCTTTACAAAAAAGATATAAAAATGGAGAAGCAGTTCTTTGGCTCTTTCTACCAAGTTAGCAATATTATTGTTAAGTTAGGTGTATTATCTTTTGTGATTTCTGTACATATTTACATGTAGCCCACATTTAATACATAAATTTAGGGAAGTTACTCACCAAATTTAACAGACCCCTCTACTAAATAATAGCAGGTGTGATTTTGATCTGACTAATGCATGTGTAGAATAAAAAGCGGGACCACAGGTATTTTGCGAAAAACTGATATAAAATAAGAACTAGGTCAGTTATATAAAACATGAATCTCCAAGCTCATTAATTATTTGTCATATGGCAGTAGAAGTCTGGAGAAATGCATGACTTCTCTTCTTCCATCACCAAAAGCAAGTGGGGGCCATTCTGGATGAGGACTTTTTTCGTTCATTTTGTCATCTTCCTTGCAGAGAGGCAGATTTCTCTTTCCAACTGAGGGCCTGTTGAACTGCTGAGACACCTTTGACACAGGTATTCAAAGGTCCAAACTGACCAAGATTCACAGAGAAGTGCGGCTTCCTGTGGAACTTTCTCAACAGGAAGATCTATTAAAATAGTCTTGGTCTCTGGGGACTGCCCCAAAATGTGAAAGAGCTGACTCAGACTTAAAATCTTGATTGAACCTACTGCCCTTTCCCAAGTAAACTTTCCCAAAAGGAACCTGCAAAAAGAATAATGTAGAATTTCTCATCTCCTTCTAGCTCCCTTCTCTCATTTAAGAAAGAATATGAGATTGAGTAAGTACTTTAGGTTTTGGCTAATAGTATTTAAAAGATCAATTTTTTTTTCTGTTACTGAAATATACAGTAAGACCTGTTTCAAATGACCATTAAGAGACATGGCCAATTGCTTCACAAACACATTCTTCTCATAAAGATGGAGGAAAATTTTACTGATTATATCTGGGTATACTTTGGTCTCCTAAGACAGCAGGTTACCTGCTGTTTAGAACAATTACAGGATGAAATGAACAGGAAAGAAAGTAGGCTTAATAGTTAGTGTCAGGAAAAATAGCAATAAAACAGTTCATGTTTGCCCTAGGGGAAAGGGGGGAAAATCAATATAAACAAACCATGAGATTTAAATCAATTTTGAATTGGTACAATTTATACAAATTTTCTTTCTTTTATACCTTGAAAACATACTGTTTATTTAGAGAGGACTTAAATTAAAAAGTGCAAAAAACCATTCTTCTGTTGAAGTATTTACTGAAATAAAATTATGTAAGTGGAGCTACCCTGTGGAACTTGCTGCCACAGGACATCATGGTTCTTACCAGGATTTAAAAGTGATAAAATTCACAATTCAGAGCTAAATGGAGAATAAAGGCAATTGACCTTAAATTGCTCTTTCTTACACATACATAACTCCCATTAATTCATTGAAGCTATGTCTGATGATCGCCTCAGCTTGGATGCCAAAGTGTGACCATTATAGAGGGAAGAACCCTGCCCCCCCCCCATTTCTATATGGTTGGAAGGACTATTTAGTTTAGACTTACAGGAATAAGTGGGTACATAGGTGGATCTAGAATTTTGAAAAGGGCAGTGCATGCGGTGAGGTAACACCCTGAGTGGCTGTTACCTAATCACTCTCAATGCAAGGAGGATTGAATGGATTAGTATTCAAGTTTTACTGAACCCCTTTAGACGCATTGATCAGGTCCACTGAGCTGGAATTTGGGTCATCATATCTTGCTGTTGGTGGGTGCATCTGCACATGCAATTAAGTCAAAGAAATAAACTCTGGTGCAGTTCATGCCAGAGTTTATTTCTCCCAGGTACAGAGTTTACACGTGTACCCAGGGAGGGCAGGTGAGCCAGGGCATCAGTCCTGGACTCCAGGTGGTAGCAAAAGGTGGTGGAGTGGCTGGCTGAGGCATGAGGGTGCTCTACTGTGGAGCTAGCTGGTAGGTAGCCCCTGTACTGTAGCACATTTGTGCCTCAGCCAATCCTGGTCACTGTCTACATGTATGATGTGGTGGCATAAATTACTCTTCTATATAGGATAGTACAGGCTTGTCCAACATATGGCCCGTGGGCTGCCATGCGGGCTGCCAAGGCATTTTCTGTTGCCCACAGTGCTGCAATGGGAAATGAAAGTAAACACTGTTTACTTTTGTTCCCACCCCTTGTCCCTCCCCCAGCCCCTCAGCAGCTTCCTAATGGCTGCTGAAGGGCTGGGTAAGGGACAAGGTTCCCACATGCTCCGTGTCAGCTTGATGTTGCTGACGTGGTGCATGTGGGAAGAGGAGTGCAGACCCGACCTGCCTCCTCCCTTCCCCAGCACCACATGGGGAACCCACCGCTTCCTGCCCTAAGTGACTCACTGCTCCCCACCCACAGGCAAGAGGCAGCCCACCTTGGCTGCCCACCCTGGGTCGCTGGTAGAGGTGGAGGTGGAGCAGCACGGGCAGGTGCCTCCTCCCGCTGGGCTGTCAGCATTGGCCGTGCCGTGCAGGGCGGCCCCAGGCTCAGGTGGAGACTGTGCTCGCTGTGCTCCGAGGTGCCACCCGGCCTTGGCCCCAGCTCCAGCTCCCAGAGCTGCTCCTAGCAGGGCTTGCAGATTCCCAGCTGCCCGCTGGGAGCAGCCCGGGCTCTGTGGGTGGCAGCAGCTACCCAGAGCCAGGGCCGGCTGTGTCCGGGAGGCTCCAAGCAGCTGCGCCGGGCTCCAGAGCCCAGGCATCAGCTCTGTACTGGTGCATGCAGGTGCGCCTTGGAGTGGGCAGTGGAGGAGGGGCCTGAGGCAGCGCAATGCTGGTCTTTCCTACGTGCCGCTCTGCCTCTGCCTCCGCCAGTGACCTGGGGCCAGGTGGCCAAGCAGGGCTGCCTGTCACCTGCGGGCAGGGAGTGGCGAGTCGCTTGGGCCGGGAAGCGGTGGCTTCCCCACATGGTGCTGGGGACGGGACAAGGTGGGCCGGGTCTGCACTCCTCTTTCCACACCCACTGCATTGGCAACATCAAGCTGGCGCGGTGCATGTGGAAACCTTGTCCCTTCCCCAGCCCTTCAGTAGCCATTAGGAAGCTGCTGAGGGGCTGGGGGAGGGACAAGGGGCAGGAATGAAAGGTAGAGAAGATGAATGGCATGGCTTGTCACAGAAATGGGCACTGGCCTTGTCATATCTAATTACTGGACATAATTAGATAAGTTTATGTGAATACATGGGCCAGTTTCTCAGTTAGTCATCTAGGCCTTATTTAACTCAGTTATTTTGCAGAGCATAGACGAGCTAAATTCTGATACTGCAATTCAGTATGGTATGGACAAAGCAGTGTGAACCTGAGAGTGCATTTGGTTGGACTGGGCTAATGGGAATGTTTGCATTTATTTGTAGCACAGAATTAATCTAGGACACAATTTGGTCAGGACTTTTAACTTATCTGTTACATATGCAAATAAATAAAATGCCTTTCCCAGTTGTACAATAAAACCTTGGGTTACTTTTTAACAGCTAGTCAGTTTGGGAGACATTCTAGGGCAGGGGTTGGCATTTATTTTGGATTTTAAACCATATTTCCAGACCCATTTCATTGTCACTTCCTGCAACTTCATTGGTGTCAAAGGTCACATGACATCACTTCCTGATATGATACCGCTTCCTGTGAGGTCTTTGAATATGGCTCGCCAGCCCACTGGATGATAAATCTGGCCCCACATTCAAAAAGGTTGGATACTCCTGGGATAGTACTTGTCACAGACACTACTAATCTATGGCATAGTTAATTAATTTATTGTGCCCTAGTGTGACACTTTACTGTGGGGCTAATTACTCCAATGCACAGTATAGCACATATGCACATGATGCATCTGGTATGACTCAGAAAGAACTTACACATTATTTTCAGAATAAGGAGGCTGGGAAACAGTTTTGTCAGAGGCACAGCTCATTTCCTCCCTTATCTTTTGGGTGGCCCAGCTATGTACCACCCTGTAAGCAGAGCTTGTGTCAGAGTCATACTCTACATCCTTTTTTTGTGCAGCTAAGGGTTTGATTTTGCTCTTCACTTTGTTGGAAGCAGTGTTGGACACTAGACATTCAGTTGTTTCCCACAAAACAGCAAGTCTAGGTAAACTGCAATGCTTTGTACATCCATTGAAGGCCAGAATGTTATGAATTATACTAGTTACTCACTTCTGCTACTTGTATCACTCAACATACATATCTGATCAACTTACAGCAAAAACACAACCACTGCCATTGACATCACCCCTGTATTTGGTTCAGAAAATCTAATTATAACTGTGGCATAATGGATCTGATTCTGATTCCACTTACCATAGTGCAAATCAAGAGTGACTCCATTGATGTTAAGACAGTAAGTGAGAGCAAAATCAGGGTCATTATTATTTTATGTAATTTTTCCACAATGAGAAATTAACAGATTGAAATATATTTAAGCCTGCCAGCATTTTTAAAAATTAACACCTCCCAAAGAACAGTTTTAATTAGATTTTCTATTACTTGTTTGCTAGTTTTTGTTGACATTTTTATGGATATATATGGACTGTCATAAAATGTTACTGGTTCTAAAAAACATTAGTGTTTTTCTTTCAATATAGAGAAAGAAAACACTGTTCATGTTGTCCACAGCAACACGGACAGTATAGCCAGCAATAAAGATAAAAGTGTAAAACAACTATAAGACTGCAGGGAATTATTCAAAAGATTGTAATTGGTGAATATTCTACTATGGGATATGACAGAATATTGGTATATGGTGGAACTACCTAATACCCAGCAATACATATCAACAAGGAAATGAGTCTTTGTTCTGCATGAATTAACCTTCATTTTTATCTTTGTCTTAGAGTTTCTGAATAGCAAACATTATAATGTTTGAGATTAAAATGTTAGCCTGAAGTCAGATACCTGATACAATAGATGAATCTTTAATTCAGTTTTAAATTACTTTAAATAATGTTACATTCAAAATTTTATGCATGGATGAACATTAATTCATCCAACAAAGAAACAATGCCATGTCTAATTCAATAGTTTTCAAATGTTGTTATTAAAAGATTCAAATTTAAAATTTAGTTTGGAATTTTATGGTATGCAAAATGAGAGGCTACATCAAGGGGCCATGGTAAAGAGTTAAAGAAAAGCTGGGAAAATTCAGCCAGGATTGTTTGCTTTTATTTCAATGGCTTTTAATGCAGGCAACAACAACTAAAATAAATTGAACAATGCAATGGTGTGTTAGCATGATTCTTTATGTCTGCAGCAGTACCATGATAGCTAGATAGCCAGTAATAAATGAAGCAACCAAAGCACACCAGATCTGTGTCATTACTTTGTTAGTGCACTTAAATTTTTAATATCTCAGCACTTATATAGACTGATATTATTCCTTGAAAGAAAGGATTTTGATAGGAAACCCACGAATCACAAAGTATTTTATATAAAAAGCAATAGTTCTGGTTCTTGATCATGCATATTAACACTGATTTTCAAATGTACCCCTATATTCTGAAAACACATACTGGTAAGGGCTCCATGGACTGCTTTGATAATGCACTATCTTTATTCATTGTCAGATAAAATTACATTTGCTTCCTAAATCATATTTCTCATGAATCATCAATTCCATATGTTTCAATAATATGGTTCAGAAACAAATAAGGATGTTCACATATGCTTACAAACTTATTGACATTGGCTTGGATGGCTGGCAGTTCAACAACTATTGTGTTCTATTTTTCATATGAAGATTTCATGTTAGTTATCAAATACCAACAATATTTCCCATCCAGATGTGATGCTTGTTGACCCTAAAATTAAGCTGAGTAAAAAAGTAACTTCTAGCAAAAATGGAAAAAGCTGATTTCAGTCCTAGCAGACAAAGAACCCTTTTCTTCAATTACATTTATTTAAAAAAATAGTAATAATCATCATAAATCGGAAAAGCATTTCCTGCCAAAAATATCATGGATTCAAATGTATTTCAACATAAATGTCCTTTCAACATTAAAAAAAAGAAAAAGGAGTGACCTAAAACTCTGTACTATTCATTCTAAAATAATTGCCATGTCAGAAGTAGTAAAGTGATGCCAATCCATGTAGATAGACCCTACTGTTTTTTTCACTCTAAATCAAGACCTTTCCACCAATCTGGTTGTACTGACTGTCAGGTTATTATTACTTTTTCATTGAAGGGAGGCTGTCATTTTGGTTTAGGTGCTAGATTAGTCCTCAAACCAAAATCAAATTGAAGAAATATTACCCCCTATCTGAATACACCTATCATCTACTTCCTGTCTTGTTCAGAGCATGTCCAACCTATACACGTACTGTGGAAGTTTCATGGTTGATGGTAACTGATCAGCTGCCACTCTCCTTCACTTTGCATCCCTTCCCTTAATGCTAACTTGCCATGCCTTGTTGTTAAAGAAAAAGGAGAAATAAGGAAAGGAAAGGTGTTTGTCAATTGTCAGTGAATCAGATGGCTGATGATCCTCATTCACAGGGCTCCGCCTCTCCTACACCCTGTCCTTACCAAAACTATGTAGACACTGGCTTGTTATCCACTATAGGACCTCATTCTCTCAGTGACAGTGTATTGAGGCCTGGTAATCCCTCAGCGATTCCCAAGTTTTGTTCTCACTTCCATTGTTTGGGGCTTATGCCTCTAATTAGCACCCACTATCACTTCATCAATTGTATGTCAATCAACTAAAGTCCCAGCCCCTCAGCTTATCTCACTGACCTAATGTCTCACATTAGGTTTATCAATCTATTTTTATTTTTATCTGTCCCTTGGATACTCAGCTATAAAGTCTATCAGCATTCCACTGAGCAATTTCCCTGCTGGTCTAATCAACTAATCAGCTACCACCTGCACAATTAATAATACCACCTAAATAATTTTGTCCATCAATTCATTAAGTCCAGTAAGACCTGGTTTCTTATTTAAGTTAAAAGGGCAGGAGACCTTCACTCACTGGCTCTCATCTCTTAGTCTAAATCAATACCCCAGGGTACTTATGCCCTTTTAAATTCTCATTTTACCAGTCCAGCCAACCCTTTCCATTCACTGTAGCTGTAAGCATCACCTCACCAGTGAATTCTTGCAGGTCTTCAGTGTTCTTCTCAGCCTCACTCTATCTCCAGTCTGGTTTCTAGTATTAGATCCACACCTCCACGTGGCTCACACAAGCTCTGCCCTGCTTATGCTTCTCCTCTCCAAAGATCTTCCCTTCAGCCATCCCAGATTAACCCTCTGGCTGGCCTCCTCCTGGCCAATAGAAGATGGCCCCAGGATTCCAGATCCCTGCTTCATCGCACACCAGCCATTTGGGCTTCCATGTTCACCCTGGAAGCTGTCAGCACCTTTCTCTCCACCACTCAGTCCATCTTGCATCCCCCTGGTAAGTCCCTTTCTGTGTTCAGGGATGGTGGGAAACTCCAGACCTTAACAGGACCCATAGCCAGTGCCCTGTTACACTTAGCATACTAGTAGGTACTACCCCCAAACATACTGCACTGTGGGTTACCAGGTGCACTGGCATTTATAAGATAGGTGGCATTCTTGAAGTGGGGTATATATACAATAGGGCTCATAGGTATAAAATCACTCAGGTGTCCTAGAATAAACAATAAGGAAGAATTCTGATATCTTCACACATGTCAGTTGCTATTTTACTCCATGTGTTGTTGTATTGATTTGGTGAGTATCGGTGGAGTAAGTGCCATGCTAAACAAATTAGTCTGTAGGATTTAAAATTAATCTTACAAAGTTATTTTTGTAAAAAATATGAATAATGGAATTTTATTTGCCCTATGGTAAATAAAAATGGTGGGTGGCACTTAGTAGAATGCACATCTCTATGCTGTTCTATTTCAGTTCTCCTTTCTGGACTTATCCCTTAGAAAATGTACCTATGGCACCTGCTAGCCATCCATCATGAGCTGATCTTGCTTTTCCAATTTTGGGATGGTTCTCTGCATCAGTCTGGTCTCTTATAGTACTATGTGCATTGTGCTATCCTGATGATCAGACTTATCTGCATAATGGCAGATCCAGTCGGGGTTCAGCAGTGTGACAGCACCCTCCTTCAACAGTGTTGCTTGCTTGCCAGTAGCTTCAGTTCCCTGCATTTGCAGATGCCTGGGTCCCTTGCAGAGTCCAAGGCGTGGCTGGAGCCCTGGGCTGGTAGGGGATATCTGGCAGGGACCAAACAGGAAGTAAGCAAGAAACAGGGCTGCTGCTGCTGCTGCTGTTACTGTTGCTGCCTCCATATAACCAGGGGCAAGGGAGCCCCAGGGCTGCTCATGCACCATGCCAGCCAGGGGCTGCCAGAAGTGGCTAAATGAGGTACCAGGCTTGGCAGCAGCATCAGCAACACCAGCAGCAGGTAGGTCTCTGCTCCATATCCCATCTTCCATGTTTTCCCTGCTAGCTGTGGAGAGCAGCTATATGGGCTGTCAGTCTGGGCTGGGAACAGTGGCATCTATACACAGAGTCCCCTCCTCATACCTACTGCCAGTCAGTGGGAGACACTTAGGGGTTAGGCAAGGAACAGGCACTAGAAGGGAGGAACTGTCTGCCACTGCCACTCTCCCTGGCTATGTCCCGCACCCTGCACAGCTCTTTCCTGCAACACCTGGCTGGAAAGGATCAGCTCTGGGGCTTCCCCTGTCCCTAGGTCAGTCAGGAACAGTTGACAGGTAGGTCTCTTTTCCACATCCATAGGCAACCCCTAGTGGAGAGGAAAAGAGAGGAATGAGAAGGGAGGGGAAATGCTGCTCAGTGCCATAGGGGAGGGGGTACTCAGAGTGGGTTGGGGTGTACAGGGGAGTAATACTTGCTTCAGGGACTTATAAAAGTCCCCAGCAGCTGCTGCCATGGCATGATCTGCCTGTAGGGGTAGGGGGTGGTCACAGCAACCCCTGCAGCATCAACTACATTACTTATACCTCTCAAAATTATAGATCTGCCTATGTATTTGCATTATATGGGACACAAGATAATTGTAGGCATTCAAATTACACCTTGGGAGAGGAAGGAATCTGTGGGAAGTGAATACTTCTCCCCAAGTTATGATCCTTGATTTCATAACAGCAACAACCAGAATGCTCATGAGTTTTTCTTTTTAGCTGGCAGCTTGCTGAGTGGTGAACAATAAAGTGGCCTACTAAGCCATTTATAAAGAAGCAGATAACTCCCTTTCCATGAGAAAAAGGGTGAAAATAAGCAGACAGAAGTAGAGTAACTAAGGGATAGAGAATTGTGCAAATGATGCTGAAGGACTATCTGTGTAAGAGTCCAAGAACTTGCACATGAATGGCCAACATACTAAAGAGAGTCCAGTCTTAATGAGAGAAGGTTCAAACTTATGCTCACTAATTCCACAGTATCCCTAAGCAGCAGTTGCATGCTTTGTGATTTTGGAATAGGATTAAATTTTGAATACAAAAACCTAAATAAAGATTCCCAGTATTTAAAGATAGTTTGGTGAAAGCATGGAGAAGAACCTGCAAATGGAAAAAGAAAAAGATACTTTACTGATTGTTTTGGATCCTAGATGCCTTAATATATTTCATTCTGTCTCTGAGCTCTACCACACTGAGAAATCAAGCTCATAATATGCCAAACATTTTGAAAAATTAGTATATTTAGTAAGCCTTTAGCATCACCTAAATGTATACTTGAAGTATAATGTAATTTTTCATATGGGAAGTCAAGTTAACAATGGTTGAAACTTAGTATATTGCTGACTATAGGACAAAAAAAGTACTCTTAAGCAAAAATAATCCTTGGATAGTTCTTAGTCCTAATTACATCTTTTGCTTGAAGCTGAAAAATGTTCACTCACTTCTGGCTTTTTTTTAAATCAGCATGTACAGTTCCAAATTTTGCCCTGAATTATTGCCCTATTGACCAATAGGTTTGCATGGGAATTTCTAAGGGTAGAATTTGATATATATAGTGTTTTCCCCACTCCTCTACAGACATACAAACATTCACTGTGCCCAGTCTATGTTTAAGTGGCTTACTTTAAGGAGCTACATGGGCAGCCCAGTGTAAGTAACTTGATGTAGGGGAGGGGCTGGAAGGTCTGGGACGTGGGGGGTGGAGGGGGTAGGGTTGCCTGGGTGGAGGTGCAAGTGTGGAATTGGAGAGATAAAATAGCCTGGTCAGAGTTGTGGATGGTGGGGATAGCACAGCTCCAGGACTGGGGCAAGTGCAGGCAGCCTGTGTGCCCACCTCTTTCCCCCTCCCACCAGAGGGTGAATGGGTATTCTGTTCACAACTCGTCTAACCTAAGCCACGTACAGAAAACCACGTAAGTTAGATCTTTTCCTCCTTGGACTTTTTTGAGTATCTGTTCTTATCTTATATTTACACACTATAATTTTGCTATTCAGAATCCCTGGATTTAACAGCTCTCCTTCAACCAGGTAGAGACTTTTTTCAATACATGTGATGAAAATCCTTTGTATAGATCTTCATTTTATTGTGAATCCTAAATCAAATCTTTTCAAATGCAAGTACAGTTTGCATATTCAGAAGGCCACTTCTTCCTCATGAACCTCAATATGGCTCAGTCTTACTGATGAATTTCAGCAGGTCATTCAATCTGCTTCAGTCTCCAAGCTGACTATCATGGCCATGTCAACTCCCATTAAATTAACTAAGGCCCTAAAAGGGTAAGCAGTAGCCTGAATTATGATTTTTGTGAAGTTAGGTCCCTGAATATGTGCCCTCAATCAAAATGTGATAGGGTTGATTGAATTGCTTTCCCTTAACATTTTTTTCTTTTTTTTTATCACACTTTCACATTGCATTTTGGTGAAAGAAGACATGTCACTTATTATCCCTTTGATATAATCATACATCATGAAAAACTGCAGCCTCTGTTATGGTCCTGGGTTTTGTGCATATGTTAGCAAAGATCATACCTTCCACTACAGGATTGCCAAAGGTGTATCTTGGGTTTCCCAGCATTTTGAAAGTGGAGTTCTTCTAGGAATTAGCTTACTTTGTGTTTTGGGAGAACTTGTCTGTCTTCTCTGGACCCCTGCATAAAAACAGTTATAGCCTGCCTAAATGGTTTTTATCTGAGGTATCCAGATTCTGCATACTGCTCACTTTTCTTTCCTGTTGGTAGCTGAGCCATTGGATAACTTAATTGTTGTGGGAATATTTATGTAGTAGGAAGAACATTGTGAAAGAAATCAGATGACATTTATGAGCTGCAGAAAGCCAGTGGGACTTCAAGGGGCTTTACATTCATGGTGGACTGGAGGGACTTGCCCTGTTCTACATATATTGACCACTACCTTTGGCATACAACAACCTAATACACACTGATGAAATTGCATCATCATGCAGACTTGGCATAATCAAAAATTGCTCCAGAATATACACAAGAAGAAGCAGGCATTCTTGGAATTGAATGATGAGCTTGCTGTGACTCTCAGGCCCCAAGACAAACTACTTCAAACAGTCATGACAGTCCAGAAATGGGTCACAATTGCTTTCTGGAAGATGGTTATACTAGATTGCACAGATCATTGTTTTTGACAGGTTAGTTGCTGGGGCTGTGTTGGCAGAGATTGGTGAGGCAATTAATTATGTGTTATGTCTATGGTGAACATAACTAATGTGCATGGGGACCATAAGTGGTACTTATTTGCCCATAAGCAGGAAGAAAATATGTCAACTTAAATGGAAATATGTCAGCTTAATGATATTGCTCCATTGTCCTGCAGGCTTTGGTCAACTTCAAAGGCTTATGAACACCATGATTTTATGTACAGGAAAGGCACAGATTGCCAATATACTGAATAAATCTCATGATTAGCTGAAAGCCAAGCACTGACCCTATTCTTTTCTCACGCCACATATATTAAGGAGATGTGCCCACACTTGTTTTAGTTATTCTTTCCTGCAATATGCCCAATGTTGTCTATATTATTGTGATTATAGATGATAATTTTTGCCTGGACTGATTTCAAAACATTGTATATTTGCCTATCTACAGCCTCAGCTCATGAGGCTTTGCTTCCCAGCTGTCCCTCATGTGCAGCCAGGACCCAGAGGCCTTACAGCTCATGGTGCTCTGGGTCCTGGTTGCACCAGAGCCTGCAGGTCCTAGACTCACTGCAACAGGTACTGCATACGGTGTGCGTAGCAGACCCTGTACATGGGGCCAATCCTGCACCTCCACCTGCACCACTGAGGTGTCTGGATTAACCTCTGATTCAGCAGCAGCACTGGGTACAAGATGATGGGGCTCTGTCAGATGGATCTGGCCCACAGGCCATGTCTTTGGCACCTATTCTAGCCTGAGACAGAATAAATTAGCCAGTGTGAAATCAGCTTAGTGCACCCAGACTGCTTCTGCTACCCTGGCTAGCTCATTTAGAGGCATTTTGAATAGATATACCCTCAGTGAGGGGAATGGAAAAAGACTGGAAAGGGGAGAGAAATCTAAGATAAGTCCATGTTTTCTTCTGAGGCTCTCACATGGATCAATGAACAGATAAAACTAAGTCAGCTAAGAGCCAGAATTGAAAATGGTATCAGATTTCCCTGTAATTAATGTGTCTAATAGCAGGAACTTATAAATAACATTTTACTAATATATATTTTAATATTCACATTACTGTAATGTTTTCTCTGACAGTTAAACAAGCTCTATAGTATTTAAGCATGCCTTGCCCTTGTAAATACCATGCATACATGATATAAATAAAAAAGATGTACTTTCTCAGATCATATTTCAAACAGGAGGGTACTGCAAAGCCCCACACCAACACAATGCTATACCATTCAAATGCACATCAAAAGTTCAGGATATGTCATATGTTTGAGCACTGAATGTGCATGACATGGAGCCTGAAAGAAAAATATTTGACAGCAGCTATGATTTGGTTTTGGCAGGTAGGTATCTTTGAAGGGTAGAAATATGTCAGCATTTAAATAGGAAACTTTGCTTAAGAAAAAAATCCTTCTTCATGTTTTTATATGCTAAATCTGTCATTTATTAAATTAACTTCCTTCTAGAATATAAGTAATGACTTGCCACCCTATCAATTTGATCTTCTGCCCTTTCATTGTCTTCCTTTTCAGGGCTGGCTTGCAAAAGGAGTACAGCACTGTCAGCAATACAGATTGTTAAGTTGGGCCAAGAAAAACCAAGAAGATACACCCAAACTTGTGGAAAAAGTTCTGAAAACCTATGTCTCAGTTGCATGCATTTTGTGATAACTTTCCTTCTTGCTTAAAAAGTTTCCCTGTCTCTCAGTCAGTCACTATAGGCATCTATGATGTATTGCTGATATGCACAATGGCCTTAATTGTCCTCCTAATTTTCCTGCCAGGGCCAAATGAACTTGTTGAAGGGGAGTATACTTGAGCGTCATCTACATTAATATGAGGGACCCTGATCAGATAATAAACTCTTCTATAATAAACTGGTCTAAGATTATTTCTTTTATAAAGGAGGCTTTATAAATATCAATATCATATAGTACAAACAAAATTTTACAAAGGTTATGATTTTCCATTATAACAATATGGGCATATTTTTACATTATTTCAGTGACAAGATCTGTTTCAACGCATATGTATTTATGTGGCACTTTTGATAAAAGATGCCAACAACATTTTAAAAGGAAGCAGCAACATCTCCTGTCCTAGACATTATTGAAGAGATGGGCAGAAAATGGGGTCTCTCTCAACCATAAGGTCTTATTTTTCAGTCCTTCAAGAAGCCTCAGACTACAATAGTTAGAAGGAACTTGTGCTTCTTTGGCTATGTTTTCTTATTTAACAGAACCAGTTCACATATCACCAGTTACATTTCACCCATGCCAAAGCCACAGTCTCACCAGCAGCACTTGAGTAGGGCCACCTATCAACTTAGATTTGCTCATATTTGAAATCTTCCTGAATTGGTTCCCACTACTGAATTTTCAAACAGCCATTATTAACAGTCATGGTTTCTCCTGACTCTAATCGTTCTATAACCCAAGCTGTTTTTAAATTCTGATTATGCTCTTCTAATCCATTTGATATACTGCAGTAAGGAATGATAAAGATAGTTCAATAAAAGTTCTGTCTGGTTCAAAATGTCTATTAGGGACACAGGATGATGGGAACACATCATGTCACTGCTCCACACATTTTACTAGTCAATTCTATAGGTTTTGATCATAATCTTTGCAGAACAAGAGCAGAAAACCTGGTTCATCAGATCCTGTTTTCTCTTACCACAGGCACCTGTCATATAATTCCTTTCAAAAGGTGAACAAGCTCTAGTTTAAAACTAGTAAAATTATTTCCATTAATTTATCAAAGCCTTTTCTAGAAACTCATTCCCTTCCATACCTTCATGGTTCCAACCTATATTTGCTGCTAGCCATTTTATACCCATTGTACTGCCTCTTATGCAACCATGCCATTAGTTTTACCTTATTTGAAGCATTCGATAGACAGCAATCATTTCACGTCTCAAGCTTTGTTTCGCTAAGCTAAGGAAGCCAAGCCCTTTTAGGCTTATGTCCCAAGACAGTCTCTCTATTATCCTAGTATCATTTCTGTGCATCTGTTCCAGTTGCAATTCATCTTGAACATGAATTAGCAGAACTGTACACAGTAGGGCTGTGAAAAGGTTCGGTTCCTGGTTTGATTTGGAAGAGATTCATCCCGATTTGGCAGCCAAATCTCTGAATCTGAATTGAATTGGAAGACCAAATAAAAGGTCTAAATCAATTCAAAGCCTTTGAATTGATTTGGAAAAGATTTGGAGATTTGGGCAGCCCCCACTTGCCACCACAGGGAGCTGGACCTGGGCTCTGTGCCAGTTAAGGGTGGGGGGTGCTGGAGGAAGGGGGAGGGGACCATGGGGGAACCCTCTCCAGGCCCCATCTCCTGCCTTCTCCCCCATTATCCCTGAGCACCCCAACCCCCTGCCCACCCCCTCTCCCAGCCCTGTCAATCGCTGCCCCATCCAGCCCCAGTGTCCCAGCACTTTAAAAAATAAGAAAGTTCTGCATTCACCAGATGCTGCAGTAGCTGTCAGGGCCTCTGGGGGCTCATGACAGAGCCCCTTCACACAGCGCAGGACAATGGGGGGAAAGCAGGGATTGTGCCTCACCCCCACCATCCAGCAGGAGCCAGTGAGTGTGAGGCTTTTTTTTTTTTTAAAGTGCTGAGACACTGGGGCTGGGCAGCCATTGATGGGGCTGGGACAGTGAACAGGGCCTGTTTGATTTGGAGATTTGGTTGATTCTGTGGTGCTGAAATCTCCAAATCATATTCGGCTGAATCAAATTGGGACAGGGATTCAAATCACTGAATCAAATCACTGTCCCCCAAATCGGCCCAATCCAAATCTGATGTGAATACTAGCTACTTCGTACAGGCCTAGTACAAAGTATTGCAGGTAAATTTTCAATTAATAAGCATTACTTTTCTTCAGATAAGGAATAGAACCATTTTAGGATTTCATTTGGTTTTTTTCTGGCTGCCTCCTGGTGGTACCTTATACGTTCAGTTAGAACACCCAGATGTGTCTTATACAACACTGGGTTGAGTCCCATCTCAGAAACATAGGAAAATAAATGTTGTCATCTGTGGCCTTTGGGTGAGAAAACTTCCCCAGTAATGAACAGTGAATCCATGGGATTAAGACAAATAGAAAAGGGCACAAAACTCTGGGAAAGTAAGTGAATTAATTATTTTATATTATGGCAGTAAGTCAACAATATAAGACTCCCACCCTATATTCCTCTCATGGCTGAGTAGATAATAAGGAGATTATCTGTATGCCCACTCACACTTTGCTGTCTTCAGGCTGGCAGTGTCCAGAATTTGAGTAAATCCATTTCTAGCCCTAAAGTGATGTGCTGCTTTAAGGGCCCTACCACCTATATAACTTCCGCCTCTATGAGGTTACTGTCCATCTGGAGGTCCACTTCCTGCCTTCTATATTTACAAATGTCAACAATCAGCTCCCTACACCCTTAACATTAGAGATTACAGAGTTTATTTCAGCATCACCTCTTGTAGGCTCTATGACTGTTTAGTGAACAAATCTGTTAACAATTGATGGCAGCCATGGTCATACCAAGTCTATACCATTATTAATTATAATTATGAACATTATACCTAAGATATCAGGTATCACATCCTGTACCTTTCATTCTAAATGCTGTCTTTTGTTGCTCAGAGTCATTGCATTTTAACTGTTTAACTATTTCCTGTCCAGACCTACAGTGTTTTTGCCTACCTTGTTGGAAATATAGCCTTCCAGTTGCCCTTCTTAGGAAACCTGGTATTTTTTACCATGGAGGAAGCATCAGAGAATATCAAAGACAGAGGGGTTTTTCCCCTTGGTGATTTATGGCTTTTGAATTCCTTTTAAGAAGAAACAGTAACTCTTGTCACTTTCTACACAAAATTTAAGATTCCTCTTTCAGCCTTTGATTATCAAAAAAAAATTAACATAAAATAATTTTTAAAGATTATTATAAATCCTTCCCTACTGTAGGGACCTCCCCCACCCAAAAAGAACCAATGATCAGGCTTGATTAGAATATTTTACTATGGCACCCTCTACATGTGCAGGTAAAAGTCCAATGAGATCGGAAGTGTGATCCACACAATCACACCTCCTGCCATGCCACTCTTTTATGGCAGAAGATGCAATTGTGGGATCATGCAGTAGATCCCACTGGGACTTGTTGTTGGTACAGAGATAGCCTGGGACTTAGGGTTGGGGAGAGAAGAGGAAGGAGATGGCAGGGTTTGTGGAGTATTCAGTATTCCTGGCACTACTCCTGCAAACCCCATAGCTGACATGGACTGTGGGGCTCACATCGGGGGCAGTGCCAGGAATGCTGCCCCTACTGCAAGCCTTATCAGCTCTGGGACTCACAGTAGGGGCGGTGGAGAGAAGGCTGCTACGACTGCAAACATCACAAGGTGTGTATGTCATAGAGATGACAGTGCGGAAAAACACTGCTGCTACTGTGAGCCTTGCAAGGTGTGAGGAGGCAGAATTCCCCATGTGGGGTCCCTTGATGGCTGTGGGGCTTGCAGAAGGGGCATCCCTGTGAATGCTGCCTCTACTGAGAGTATGGTAGACTGTGGAGCTCACTGTGGGGACAGCAGGAAAAACACTGCCACAGATGTGAGCCTTGTGAAGTGTAGGGCTCACAGTGATGGCAAAGGTCTCCTCATTGCTCCTGCTACAAGCCCCACAGCCAATAATACTGACTTCACTGTGAGCTCTACAACTAAGGAGACTCACATAAAGAGTAGCATTCCCACCACGGGAAGCCCTAAACCTGACAATCCTGCCACCACTGTGACCCTTGTCAGAGGTGGGGCTGGCAGTGGGTGGTGCAACCTTGTGGCAGGGAGTCCCTCAGTTGATGGGGCTCCCAGCCACAAAGAAGCACTTGGCCATACATTAAATTACTGGTGTGATTAGAGCAGGGTACAAAGTTATTACATTTTTTTTGTGGAATAACTTTGTAGCATATTGCTTAGTTTGTCATGCCAATAATTGGTTGAATATGTATCTAGGTCACAGCCTAAGGCATGATTATCTGGTTAATGCCTTAAATGTAATGTGGAGAGGGAGCCTATATAATATAACAGTTTAATCTAATCTGACCTCTGTGGCTTAGTAAAATGCTCCAGCAGCAAATAGTAAGCCTGCTATAAATGCTTTTTAAAAGACTTATTTTTCCATTCTGAGCTGAACTCACATAAAACTATGGGTTATAATAAACCAAAAATTGCCCTTTAGACATAAAAAAGCCCATCAACCTAGTCTGAAGTCTTAAAGACTTCCAATAAGAAAAGAATTTGGCCTATTACTTTAGTCTTTAAGAGTAGCTTTATGGTCTCATCTTTGGTAGGTCTACTTGCCATCACGATATCAGATATTAACTAATATTCAAGTATTGAATTAGAATTGTAGCAATAACTATTATAACTAAACAGTGTGTTTTTACTGTACTAGCATATTCCATTAAGAGAGAATCAAAAAACATTCTGACTCTCCATAGACAGTATGGAGATAGGTACCTTACAAAATCCTAAAAATGACTGAGACTCCCTTCTACACATTACAGGTATTGCAGAATTAACCGATTAATTGCACAATTACCTTATGACCAGTTACACATGCACAGTAACTGTTGCACCATAAAAAGCTCCAACCAGCTATAAAGCCTGACCTGGAAAATGTGTACTAACAGTATAGCTGATTGCTACCAAACTTTAATTTGCATGTGTAGCAGGGTCTCCCCTGTGGCTGGGAGCCCACTCTGCTGATGACATCCCAGGTGCAGGGGCTGTACCATGCATAGCTCGGGCTGGGAGTCCCACAACTGAGGGGACTCTTTCCAGCAGCTGCCAACCCTGGGTTCCAAAAGCACCCTACAGATGCCAGGACCAAGATTTCTAGAGCTGTGGATGCTGCGTCCCAGCAGCATGCCTCCCAGTGCCAGGACCCTGCTGGGTCCTGGAAGCCATGGGGCATAGCTGCAATCTCCCAACCCTGGGGGTTTCACTCCTCCCTGGGCCTGGGAGGTTTCAACAGCTGCATCTCCCAGCAGCAGGGGTGTGGGGGGGGCACCCCTGCTGCTGGCAGCAACTCATCTGAGGGGGCTCGCAGCCACAGGACCTTGCTTCTTGCTGGTGCAGAGGAAGCCTGATTCTGGACTCCCCCTGCCCCAGCAATAAGGCAAGATGGGATCTAATGTGCAATCTCACAATCATATCTACTCCTACACATATGTGGCATGGTGGGAGGCACGATTTTGTGGATCATGCATTAGATCCCATTGCCCCTTTACCTGCACGTGTAGAGGAGGCCTGAGACATGCTCTTATTTTGATCAAAATAGATTATCTGTTGTAAGTTCTCAGTCAATCTTATTTTTAAATATGTGACTCCAGTATGATTATGATTTACATTCCATAGCTGTTCAGTACTTAACAAACACAAGAGCTGGTATTAACAATAGCGTCATGCAATCAATAGCCCAGTGAACCTATGCATACAGCTGCTGTACAGTGAACTTAGAGTGTCATTTTAATTGAAGCCTGTCTGATTAGATAATTCATAACCAACATTTACAAATTAGACAGCAGTGCTTAGACTATGTGAAAGGTTTGAGTCTAATTTGTATCTGTGTAAACTGAAAGTCATTGGGTTTATTTTTTATTCCTACAAGAGAGGTGCTGTTCTTAGAATAGCTGTAATTTAAAATCCAAGCAACATACAGCTTGGGAATGATTTACAGCACATCAACTTTATTCTAAACTCAATTGTGTGGGCGAACATTAGTGTACTGCCCTAAAAGGTTGAAAACTGAAATTTGTCACTGAAAACAAAATACTATGGGGCAGTGATTCTCAATCAGAGTCAGTGAGATCCTGTTAAGGGTAATGTGAAATGATGCACAATATTAGCAATATTTAGGTGCACGAACACCTGCACATAATACACAAGATAAATTCAGAGATTTGAAAAAGAAATCTACTGTATCAAAAGTATTTGAACCTATTATGGTCTCTCTGAATTCTGTGCAACAGAAGGATTGCTCTAGTATTTTTCTGTAGTCCAAAAATGGGAGAAAGTTAAAGGTTGGTTTTTTGTGGGCTGAGGGGTTATTTTTTTTCCCTGAGTGGTGCCTCAAGTCTAACTAGGTAGAGAAACATTGATGTAGGACAATTAATTTATCAAGCTCTGTAGAACCAATAACAGTAAATCAATTCACACACAAATATTTTACTTTCATAAAAAGTTAGAGGTGTTAGCTTCCATGGATTTGTCTACAGATGTATATAAAGCAAAAAACCTATTGATGGTAAATATTAAACCTTCCATTATTACAAAAAACCCATATCCTCTCTGCCCAGTTTCCAAATGGAGTTGACAGTCACAGATAAAGACAAACAAACAAAAAATAGGAACGGAGGTGGAGGAAAGGATTTACAAAGACCCTTCATAAGGGTCTGAATTGGAAAAGGGCACAGTAGAAGGTTGTGCAAAGTTCCTGTCATTTGGAAAGAAATAGGGATCCTGACATAGGGAGAAGACATAACTGGGGCAAAGTATGCACCTGGCACGGGGTTTACTAGAGGAAGGGGAAGTCAAATTCCCTAACATGTAGTGGAGGGATGGATGAGTTCGAGCATGTGGCAGGATTGGGGAGGTGCAGGAAGTTCCTGAAATAGGAGAAACTGGGCAAATACAAATGAAACAGTCATTGCATCATTCAGTAACGTGGTAGCTTAAGTTTATCTACTACATAGGAAAGGTGTGCTGTGAAATTCATTATTGATTTTTTTAATGTTTTTCTATTTCTTACCCAATCTCAGAAGTGGAGAGATAATTATATAATTCACACAAAACAACAAGCCTAGTCTAGTCATTTGTCAAATCCTTGTTTAATATACCTAATTTTTCAATTCTACTTGTCTTGAAAAAAATTTCCTGCCTGCAGGACAAATTCCAGTAAATCATACTGGATTTCTGTAAAAAAAACCAAACAAATAACAATGATCCGCAAGGTTAACAAAGGGAAAAGATATAAAGTTAATTTTCCCAAAGTGTTCCCTAATTTTCAGCATTTTGCTTTCTCAGTTTGAAGTAGCTTGGCTTTAAGATTCAAAAGTTTTCTGCACTCAGCATTCCAGTTGAGTCCATTATAGCCAGGAGTGATCTGCACTTTGAAAGTTAGGTTCTTCTGCCAGGCTCTCAAAGAGATTTAAATAAGTAACTCCCATTGAGTTCTAGGCCTTCATTTTGCAAGTCAGGGACCCAAGTTTGAGATAATCAACATTAGCATTTATTTGTATAGAAATCAAATGTAGCATTTTGCTGCACAGGCTGTACTCCTATATTCAGATATTTAAAGACTACCTTTAAATAGGAGTCAAAATTTTTGTAATTGAGGGGCCTCCTTTCCCAAAAACTCAGAATCATTTGGTGACTTCAGATCATAGAATCATAGAAAATAAGGTTGAAAGATCATTTCAGGAGGTAATTTCATCCAACCCCCTGCTTAAAGCAGGACCATCCTCAATTAAATCATCCCAGCCAAGGCTTTCTCTAGCCAGGTCCAAGGATAGAGAGTCCACAACCTCTCTGGGTAACCTGTTCCAATGCTTTTCTACCCTCCTAGTGAGAAAGTTCTTCCTAATATCTAACCTAAACTTCCCTTTCTGAAACTTAAGACCATTAATCTTTCTTCTGACATCTGCCCCCACTGAGAATAATCTACCTCCATCCTCTTTGGAACCATCCTTCAAGTAGCTGAAGGCTGCTATTAAATCCCTCCTCAGTCTTCTCTTCTCCAGACTAAATAAACCCAGTTCCCACAACCTCTTCTCATAAGTCATTTGCCCCAGCCCTCTGAATATTGTTGAAATGCTGTTCTTCAAAGCAGTTTTTAAGTTCCAGTGACAAAGACACATTTAAGATGAGTTAGTTTCCCTGAAAAATGAAAAATATTTACATTTTCCAAAAAAGAAAGGAAAGGCATTTTTCCCCCCTGCTGGAAATCCAAAACTGTTAATGTTATGGGTCCCAATCTGGTTTTACATTTACTCCATTATAAGAATATGTCCAATGATTTTTTATTGCTGTTGTTGCTTACCTAATCCATTGTATTATTTCTATTCCTATTATTTTATTTGGCCTACATATTTTTCTTCAAAGCCTCCAGGTGCTTATCACATCTGTTAACTCACTGATACAGTTTACTCAGCTTGTTTAGGTGAATGGTTCACATTTTATCTCTATGGATGATGTATAAGCCATATACCTATAAAGCTATAATATATGTTGCTTGCTACTTTTTATTCATTTCCTTTATTTTACTCCCTTCTGAATTACAGATGTGTGAGGATCAGATTGTCATTCATCTTGGCCAGCAAACACACTGTGCCTAATATTTATGGGTTTTGTGCTTTTAATTTTTCTCCCTGTTTTAAAGAAAGTAAAAATAAATATTCTAATGGAAGCAATATATTGTAGCATAATAAATTCACATAGTGATAGGAATAAGGTTTGTGTGCCTGGCTAGAGACACATTAAAGAATAGAGATTTGTAGACTTCTGACCGTCCACCCTTTGATAATTAGGGCCCCTTCAGAGATTTCTAGTTGAGCACCTAAATCAGTAGCCACTTTTGAAAATCATGGACAAAGAGTAAAGACTTTTCTGTATTATAATTTACATGGCTGTTGAGCTGCTTCCTCTTAAGTATAATGATGATTGAATATCAATGAGCCTCATTATTTTAAAAATCCAGAGGAACTGAATTATCTACATCTCATTCCTCCAGCTGGTTCAGTCTTTAATTTACAGCTCAGCACATCACCAGCCCACAGTGCTGTATGTAAAAGAGAAAGGAGATGGGAGAAAAATGACATAATATTATCCTTGGCAATTTGGCATCCCTCTATATCCACTTTTGGAAAGAAGAGAATAGTTCTGACAATACTCTTGTATATAATATTCTAACCTTCTATATAACACTCTAACATGAGGAAAGCTACAACACTGTTTCTGATTTATAAAGCAAAGCAAATGGAAATTGCCTTTTGAGGAGGAGAGGGAAGTCCCACTTCTATTTCTAATATTATTTTCTAACAAGAATAGTGTGTGTGTGTGTGGGGGGGGTTGGTCTGGTTTATTATTTTTTGGAGGGAAGGGATAGTTTGGGGGTTTTTTAAATACTCCTATTAATCAAATGCAATAGATATACATAATATAGCAGAAGGTATTGATTTATCTTTATATCATATTAGAATGTTATATCTATTTTTTTCTTTTTGAGGATTGACCTGTTCCCATCTTTTCTTTATGGTTTCTAATATTGATGTTAATAGAAACACACGTGTTGATATCTTCCTTCTAGCTGTGTTCTACTGTACACCTGATGTTACTTGAAAAGCCAAAGTCTCTCATAGGGCACCTTGCCGTTAGTATATAAACTGGGAATTATGACTGACCAACATGTCAAATAACTAGACATTAACTAGGTTGAAAATAGCTTGATTTACAGTACTGTCAGACTGTCCAGAATGCATGAGGCATTCCAGTTTTCATTCCACATGCTATAGTGACAATGACTGTAATGAATAGGAAATGACATATTATGAATTCATTCTTGTGATGATGATTGTAATGAGAATAGTGAATGGTACAACATATCTAATCCATCTTCGAGACAATTTAAAGACTATAATCCAATTGTTATGTTGTGGTGCTTCTCAGATACGTTATCTATGAAAGCTAAATACTGTTATTGTAACAGAAAGATACTAAGAGACTATATTTTCCTATAAAGAGGTGTTCATATCCCTTGTAAATAGCTATTCCTTTAATTTATTGAAATCTCAGATTCCCCTTTTCATCATGCTATCATCTAACTTTATTAATAAAACTGTAAAGGTCACCTTCTGTAAATCATGCAATATGAATGATCAAGAAAAAAAAGGGGACAAAACATGAGTAATTCAAATAATAATCAGCTGTCCTTTATGTAAGATATTAAGATATAGTGATGTATTTAATTTAATAAGCCAAATCAGTTAAGGACAGTAAATTCTCCACTACAAAAATATTTAGAGACTACAAGCTTGGAGATTTTGCATACATTTCACAATTACTTTGTTTCAAATTTACAGAAAATAATTTTCTGTAGAAAAAAAACATATATTTTGGTCTAGTGAAAAATGCCAATAAATCATTAAATATTAATAGAAACAAGTTATACTTGAAAAACAGGACTAAACTAAATATCCCCAAAAATTTTCATTATTGTCAGAAGGGGAGAGTGGAAAAAATGAAGAGTCTAAGTTTATCAGACCCAATACACTCTTTCTTTCAGTTTGCACATTGCTTGTCCGAATAACGTTGAGGCTACATTCAATAAGCTAACAACTCCTTTGATTTGAGCTTCACATAGCTAGATGCAGCTACTAACTGGTGAACCATTACCCTACAGGAGATGGAATGTCAACCCTGAAATCAGGTCCTAAACATAAATATTATGCACAGAATATTTTTCTGTCATAAATTCAAAAACCTATGATTTTTCTCCAGTTATTTTTGGCAAGTTTCTAAATGAGATTAGCTGCATAACTGCAGCAGGCTTCTTGGACTTTTCTCTCTTAAGCAAGTACCTACCTAGCACATTTTTAGCCACATGCAATCTTCTGAGAAATTGGGGAACTCCCATTCATGATAGGGAGTGGGAAGTTCTGTGTGAGAATGAAAAGCAACATGGACAAGAAGGCTTTAGTTAGTTATCGTTTGATATGGTTACCAGCAGATGGATTATGTTATGCTTTCTACTTATATACTTGGGACACAGATACTATAAGCAGATCATGCAGCCAAACATCAATCTGTTTGCTTATAAAACTCAAGGTCTTTCCTTCTTATCAGAATAACAGAAAAGAGAGAAAAAAGTGGTATGAGTCATTCAGATTTGTGTATCTTTCCTCATGTGAAATACTGATTTGTTTCCCCTTTGTAGTCCCATTAATCTACAACAACAGTATGAGGACACCACTTCCCCATTGATCTCAGGGTGCATCCAGACAAGCATGAATGTGTGTTTCCCTGGGGACAAGTAGTAGTGGCACAAGCTGTTCCTATTTGTCCCTGTGGGAATGCCCATCCTATGTGCACTCTGGTACATAGCACATTGCCCTAGGTGGAATACTTGGGGGCCTCCAGGAGCTACAACCACAGCACTCCTGCAGCAGGAAGTCTGCCCAGCTGCTGGACTGTGAATCTGGCCAGCCAGGCTCTGGTTTGGGTAGCACACATTGCTACCATATGTGCTGCCTCGCTTTTTGGTATGGGTTCTCTTGACCCCGGGATCTCTCAGGGCCAATGCCTCACCACGCTACGAAGCAGCAGTGTACAGAACACGTGCAAGTGTGGTGTGTGGTACCACAGACAGGTCTGTGGCACCACATACCCCATGTCCATGATCATTTGGCTGTGCCCAGGGATGCCACCTTTGTCCCTCTCCATGCAAGCCAAGCCTAGAAATGAGGTGGTTAAGCTGTATTTAAGGTAATCCCTGTTACAGTTGTCAAGAACTTTGTATTGTACATGATCAAAAATGATCGAAACAGTATTATTGCCACATACCTGGCAGCACTTGCTGGGGAGGGGGGTGGGGGAGGGAGGACAGAGAGAAGCAGAAGATAAGGCCAAAATGGCATCATGTAGATCTGTGCCAAAGAAATGTAGACATAACCAAAACTATCATCATTTGATGTACAATTATATAGCTGTCTAAAATTATTTCCATTCAAAGGGATAATAGCTGCTTCGGACAAAAAAAACCCAGTATATTCATTTCAAGAGTCCGACACTTTGTCAAAACATATAGGCTAATAAAACATGCAGTCTACTTTGCTCTTATTGAAGACACTGGTAAAATTCTCATCAACTTCAGTGAGAGTAGGATCAGGCTTTTGGTATGAATCAAAGGGAGAATATTATTTTTAAGTTAAATATTTGATAACTTTAAATCAGTCAATATCTGGATTAGCTCGTCTACACAAATCTTATTCTTTATAAACACAATATTTGAATTTGGAAACTCATATTAATATGGTCTTCTGCTGCTTATCTTTATATAAAACATTCACATTCAAGTTGCTGAATTTTCTGTGACAATCCTGAGCAATTCACTTGATGCACTACTTAGCAGGTCTCCTGCAAAGAATGTCTTACCAGTTTAATGTTTGCAAATTCTTAGATTTAATTTAATTTATCCTGAGTGTGTTAATTACAAAAGAAAACTATGAGAGAAGTGCTACGTTCTTATAGATAAATAAACCACTAGGGAAAATAAGAAGTACAAAGCAGACCAAAATTACATTTGTAGATAAGGATTGGTTTTGTTACAAATTTATAATAAAGGCAATTTAGCAGAACTAAGGAATTTTTTAAGTGTTAGGGTAGGGGGTTGGTTTTGAAGCCAATCAGTCACTGCTTTATGTTCAGAAGTTAGCACCTGTTCTCCAAGTTCTGTTTTACAGATTTTTTACAGACAGCTTTTGGGGTTGCTTCTATGTGTACTGAAACCAATGGAAAGACTCATTAATTTCAATATGTACTGGACTAGACCCCTGATTCATAATTTTTACAGATGACTGCTATTCTACAAAAGGTATTACCCTCTATAGTTGAGCGAAAACTATGCTACAAAGAACAGCAATACTGTAAATGAACACATCTTGAAAACAATAGTTTAAAAGAATCTTATTTCTTAGCATATATCAAAAATAGCCATTTTAAATTTGTCAAGTCCATGTTGTAGTAATACAAAACCCTGTATTCAGTCAACATCCAACCTTCTACTGACGTAGAATCAAGGCCTACATTCAGATCAATATTTTATTTCTGGGGCTAAATGTGCCATTAAAAACTGAATGCTTGCTATGCTATGCTATTTATTTGTGCATCATCACTGTGATTTTTTTTTAAGTTAAAATACAATTTAACTACTACATGAATTTACTGCTCAGAGTTAAATTTTGGTCCTGATGTAGTTAATGCAAAAAGTCACACTGACTCCAGTGGAGCTAGAATTTAACATCTGCCATTTTGATAGTTTTGACCATGATGGCAATGTGGTTAAGGTGTTTCATTATGGGCACTAATGGACCAGTTAGAGGCTAGTCCCTCAAATGAAGCTTGTCCCCAGTCAAACCTAGGTATAAAATAGATGACAGGTCATTCAGGCTTAATGGGAGGTGAGGGAGGGATAAGACAACTGAATATGATAACAACTAAATCACTCTTTTATTGGTTACAGAAATCAGAGTGCTTTTAATTAGCTCAACAGGCCACGTAAGGCCATGTACAAACATTCATTTTCACTGGTGGAAACTTTCCACCATTAGTATTATTCTGGGAGAGGTGGAAGTACATACATTCAGTCTGAAAGTGCCGCCTGCCCCCTGCTTCTGGGCTTTCCCATAATCAGGGCTTGGGGAAACCACACCTCCAGTTGTGCCACTCCTGGTCCAACTGAGACAGTGGGGAAAAGCCCTCTGCCTGCTCCTTACCTTGAGCCCCCAGCAGTGCTCCCACCACTCAGTTCCTGGTGCTTAGCAGCCAGGTGGACTGAGCCCTACAGAAAACCTCTGACCACTCCAAAGACATGGGACTCCAGTGTGTGTAGAAGCTAGGGGCTCTGTTGTATTGCTCCCTCTGCTCAGCTGCTGGGCACTGTAAGCAAGACATAGGGAATGGCACTGCCTCATACCTGCTTCCCCTTCTCTGCCCCTCCCCCCCTTCCCCTGCCACCATTCAGCTGAGCAGCAAAGGTGGTGATTTAAAAGTCACTGTCTTTTAAAGCCAGTCAGCTGAATGGCAAGGAGGAGAGAGGAGGGAAGGGGAAGCTGGTGTGGTAGTGGAGGGAAGTAGATTAAGTTGGCCAGGCCAGAAACTAGGAGAGAAGTGATTCTCCCAGAAGTAGCTGACTTAAGTTTCCATGGCTTAAGTGCAGGGTAAAATTTATTTAATGTCATCTGCTTTCTCTCTGCAACTGCTATATCCAACAGTCAAGATTCAAAAATTGCTGAATTGTGGTGGAATAAAGATATGAATCCAAATTTTATATCCGGAGTTTCTCTCTAAGTAAGATAGACTAGATTGACCATGAGTTATTCCATTTTAACTCCATGGTTTCAAAGGAATGACACCAGATGGTGTGAATTAGCCCTTACTTATCTTTATATAACTTAGTTCTTAAATCAGCCTTGAAAACATGTATTATATGGAATTGTTCAAGTTTACCTAGTGTTGTATGTCTTCCAAGCCACCTTTGTATGTATGTATTTTTTATGTATTAGATATTCTTAGAACTGTACTGTTCTGCCAACTGAAATTTATGTTTCTGTTTAAAGTTTTCTTTGAGAATGATTTATTTAGTTTTTAGGTTAGTTTATATTCTAGCAAGGCCTGTTCCAGTAAATGCAAAAAAGCATTCTCTGAAAGGTTTACATAAGCACAAAAAACCCCAAAAGTCAGCTTGTAATTTTTGCAGATGAACTTTTAATATGAATGTTCTGGCAAGCAACAACAATTTGTATTCAGTTGTAGAATTAAAACTAGTTGATATGTCAAGAGTAGAAAGTGGTTCATAAAGTACTGACTTGCATTGATTTATAAGTCATGGGTGTTGATTATTGAAATTTTAAGAAGATTTGTTAAGGAGAAAATGTTTGTAAAAAGTGCCCTAGTAGTGTAATTCTGCTCATTATAAAATGCTAAATAGCTTAAGGGCACTAAAATAGTATTTGACAAAAAAAGAAGATATACTTTTAGTAAATTAGCTTTGCACCATTTGTCTAGCAAATCCCTGTTTTCAATGTACACATTCAGATGGTAAATGAGGATCAGCCATCTAAAAAAAAAATGTGCCGACAAGCTTAAACTGCCCCAAACTTCCTACTACATAAGGACAAAATGGTGCTTGTAAAAGGAGACAGTGTACTACAAACCAGCATTGAAATATTATGCCATGATTGATAACTGAGAAATATTCACTGATAAGCACAGAATATGGAAATGGTAAATACTGAAACTCCAGTCAAGCACCATCCTGCGGAAATCATAAAACACTGACAACAAAGTGACTTGGATTAAAATTTAAATCCATATGTTAAAAATCTATTTTGCATTCTGTAAACTATGCACCACTATTACAGGAATAGATTCTATTAGTAGGGATTTGGGTTGGTGTTTTTCCCCTAATCAATAAATATAAAATTAATATTGTGAGATTATGTGCTAAAATGATGTTTGGTAGGACACAGAATCCTATTAAATTTTCTGAGTTTGGTATTTTTGAACCCTTATTGAGGTCTGAGTTATTATCTGTCTCTCTTCAGGCTGCCCAGGTGCATAAGAACCTTAAGTGTCTGATAAGTGTCCTAGTAAGACAATTGACAATAGTGTCCTAGTCAGCGTGCTAGTAAGACAATTGACAATAGGTAGGTAATAAACTAACCAGTAAAAAAGAGGAGCAAGATATGACCCCTCAAATAAGATTCATTTTAAAAGGTGCAGATAAACACCTAAAGATAGTGTCATCATAAAGTGAATCATGAGGCAATAAAAATAGAGACTTGGACTTGACAAGAAAACAGAAAATAAGAATGCTTAAGAAGAAGGAAGAAAAAAAGAGGGAGAGTTGAAGCAGGGAAGGAATGGGGTTGGTAATATAAGTCAAGGATATGAGGGTCAAACCCTTATTTATTGAGCTAGGGATAGACATTTTAAAAACCTGAGCCTGAATTGATTCAATCTTTGCAGGTTAGTCTAACCTGACTAGGCTGAATCAGTTTGTAATCATACAGACATCCCCCCTGGACTGAAGAAATGCAGGCACATGCCTGCAGTAGCTCAGGCTAGAAGCCAGGGGGCACAAGAGCAACCCTCCCTTCCCTTCCATAATGCTGAGCTGAGTGGGGGAGTGGTGGGGTCAGGCCCCAGCAGGATACTCTGATTAGGGAGGGGTCCCCTCCCCACCTTGATGCTCCTGACCAGCAATGTAGCCATCAGGGAGTTACACAGCATTTACTTACACAGCAGGGAGTTACACTGTGCTTATCAGCACATCAAGAAAATGAAAGCATCTCTCATTAGTTCATGCTCTTCTTTTAGCTCCAAAAAGCCCTAAGCAGACACTGTCCTGTCTGCCTTTGTCCTGTCTGCCTTACACAGACACTGCTCAGCATTAGCCAGCATACCACATGATGGCTACATCCATGCTGTGGCAGAGGGGAGGCTGGCTTGAACATGGAGTGGGGGGAGGCAGGGGATATCTCCCCCAAGCAAATACTGCTGTACCTGCAGCCTCTGCTGGAGCTTCAGCCAGGGAGCAGAGGAGCAGGGCCAGTCCTGCTGTGGAGCAGAGAGCCCCTCGCAGGGCTGCAAAGCATCTGGGATGCTAGGAGACTCTAATTTAAGTTAAACCAGGAAGAGGTCTGGACAGACATTTCATAAACCAGTTTGACTCGAATCAGTTAAGTCAGATACTACATTGAACCAGGTTTATCTTATACTGGTTTCAGCCATTTTCAAATTGGTAAATGTTCACTGACCATCTGTTCTGTTACAGATTTAAACTAGTTTCTGATCACTTAAACTGGTTTATGTGTAATCTCTGTCCCTAGTTTTGAAGGCAGTGGCAAAATGTCCATTGTTTCAGTCTGGGCAGGACTGAAATCCAGGGTATAATCAGGGTATAATCATTTTAACAACATCTTTTAAATAACAAGAGTAGCAGAGATGGTAGGAGGAGACACTGTTAACTAGAAACCACCTCTTACCTTAAGAGAAGAAAAAAGACATTCTAGAAGCAAAAATTAATAAATAAACAAATAAAAAGAATGTGTACCAAGACTAATAAAGAGAGAAGTGAAAGCCAAAGCTAATGAGCTAATGTTGTAGAATTGTTTCTATTGGCAAGTTTTCTGTTTGTTTGTTTCTCCAAATCCCACAACATTAAGACTTTTTTGGTGCAGGGGTGAAAGAAGAACACAAACACTTTCCTCTTCCTATGTTTCAAATAGTGTTTTTCAAATCAATTATAAAAATATGGGAACAATTGTAATTCCCTTTTCGAGTTAATTGTTTTTTCCCTGTACAAGAAGTCCAATAATTTTTTATCCCAAATTAAATGTATTTGTTTAAAAACAAATAAAGCTGAAAAAAATTCCTGTAAATACTTTTATTCTAAAGGAGGGTACAGTTGTATTGGCTACATTTCACTTTTCTGAAGAACATTATTGACTGACAAAGTATTCTTTGCTGAAAACAGGGAATACAGGAAACATATGAAGACCACACAGTTGACTTGGAGTTACTCAAATTATCAAATGAGAGACTTCAGACAAAGCTAGTAAGTACACCAAGCTTTCTGGCTCCATTTCTTATAGAAGGGTAGTCTTTCATCTCAATATTGGTATGAATTTGTTTGTGCCAATACAATGGAGTAGATGCACTTAGTGTCTTTACCCTTTAGAAAGAAGCAAAATGTAGAAGTGAATGGTTTTAGAGTTTCCAATATAGTTATTTTTTGTATCCAGTAAGCAGAATTGCTAAGTCAGTCACTGCTTTTTAAGCTCGTAAGAGATTCTGCTTAATGCTACCTTCTCCTTCAAAGGGTCTATGTAAAATATTTTAATTATCTTCTAAAATAATCTTGGTTTTAGATTAATGTGAGCAAGGAAATTAATTTAAGGCATATCCTCCATATTTTTATTCATAGATATGCTAAAGAAAACTGCCTATCCTTATGCTCCTATGTAGGCTTGACTTCATTTAAAAATACAATGTGCACAAAAATACCCTGAGTGCAGGAGTACTATTAAATATAATGCGCCATCAGTAAGAGAAGCACCTTAAAAGCTCAAATCCTTTCTTTCTATTCAATAATTTCACACAACTACGATTTTTACCTCCATTTTCAAATGAAAAAAGGTTGAACTTTGATGTTGGCAGATCCATTACTTCTTTCTACCAGTTTTGTCTGTTTCCCACAAGCCAAATCTTGCATTTGGTATGTACTTAAATCTCTTGAAATAAGTGAGTTTTTACCCCACCAAAGAAAAACCAAACCAAAACAAAACAAAACAAAAAAACCCAGAGACAGTATGAAAAGGTCATTTTGGCTTGGCTTTTTTTTTTATAGTTTCTCAAAACTAGCTACCAACCTACCTCACCCCCATCTTTGTCAATGTACTTTTGAGGGAGTTAATTCTTGGCTTTGAGAGTCTGAGAAATGATTGAAGTCTATGGTAGACACAGGTGCTCAGTATCATTGAAAATGGTTTGTAACACTAAACCATAAAAGAAACTGTAGTAAAACAGGGTCCTGAACATATGATGGAGCTACATACATAGAATGAGATTTCTTTAAATGTGATTTTCAAAAATATTTAGGTATCTGTGGTCATGAAATTACAGGAGCCAATTAATATTTATCTATCTGTCTGAATATATATACACATCTCTTTCTATATATAGATATATAGATATATCTATATATATATATATATAGAGAGAGAGAGAGAGAGAGAGAGATATCAAT
>NW_017728949.1:26555528-26562044 GCF_001723895.1 Crocodylus porosus | reverse complement strand
TATATATATATATAGATAGATAGATAGATATATCTATATCGATATATATATCTCCCTATGTGGTAGTTTCCATATGTTGTAATTTTTACCTGGTTTGGACATGTAGAGCGAGAAAAAAAATCATATATTTACAAGCATTTTTTTAAGGCTAGCCCAGGTTGCTCAACCTCTGGCCTGCCGGCCAAATGCAGCTCACAGACCATATACAGCCCACAGAGCCAATAGGTATCCAGCACACTGGGATCCCTATCGGTCGTGCAATTTGACTGGAGAGGAGTGGTGGCAATAAATATAGCAACCCTTCCCTGCTGCCAAATTCTCAACCCTCAAGCCCTGTACATCAGACGGGGCCAAGTCATGACCCCTCCCCCTAACACCATGGCTGGATGAGGATGGGCTATGCCCCTCCCCTCCCCCTAGTGTGGGTGGGGCTGGGCCATATCTCCCTTCCCCCATGCGGCCAGGCTGAGGCTGTCTCAAGCTCTCTCCTCCCCCTCCACAATGGAGTGGGGCTGAGTTGGGGTAGGCCACATCTCCTTCTCCACATGGGGCCAGGCCATGCCCGCTCATCCATTGGGCTGGATGGATGCTGGGTAATGCCTCCTTTCACCTGTGGGGCTGGGCCATACCCCCTGTTCTGTGTGGATATGTTGGGGTTAGGCAATGCCCCCTCCCTGGAGAGGCCAGGTTGAAGCTTGAAAGTCCCCTGCTCCCTCACATGACCAGATGGGAACCTGCCAGACTGGGACCAACAGCCAGATGCAGCCTGAAGATGCCCTGGGCACTGCTCATCTGGCTTGCCGGCCAGGAGGGTTGAATACTACTGGGCTAACCTATCAAAGGTAAAAGCATTTGTAGAAAGCTGTACATTAAAGAAATGTTAGTAGTAAACACAGCTCAGTTCAATGGTCCTTTAATAAAAAAAAAAAATCAACTTGATTTTCTCAGGATTTTTAGATTTGGCATTAGGTCCCAGTGAGACATGTTCCTAAGAAACTATGAGCATAATATACTTGTTTTGCATGGATTTAAGAGAGAGGAGTCAAAAAAAAAAGGCTCATCAAAGGAACCTGAGTTGCCACTTTCCCTTTGGTGTGTCTTGTTTATGAAGCTTGTAAATCATCCATCTTAGGGACAGTCTTGTAATTCCCACACAAGCAAAACTCCCCTGCCAATGGAAGAACAACTGAAATAACTGCATCTTACAACTGTGTTCATCTTAGAATTCTCTTTCTTATTCTTCATCTGTTCCTTTTAAATCCCCCACTGGTGTGTACTGCTTTTGAAGCCATAAAAGTAGATTGCACACCATATCTAATACAATATTGTACTTACTGTAAAAAGAGCTAGCAGCACATTACAAAATTACACCCTAGTTGACTTAGCCTCCCCCTTCTCATTTCACCTCACTGCAATGCAAAGACGACCTAAGTATATTTTTGATATTAAGGATTTGTTTTACAAGGCACAAGCCATCTCCAAAAGCTTCCTCAATGAGAAATGCTAGACCTGTGCTGCACCACTTTCAGCCAAAAAATCCTATGCTATTGGAAGTAGGCTCAGTGTAGCTTATTCCCTTGTGCTCTGTGTGACTGTTTATTTCCTTTGAGGTTTTTTTCTTTTCTTGCTGTGAAAGTTTACTTGAAAGATGATATGGATGATCCTGTTTCTGCAAAATGAGTCACAATGCACCACCAACAAATCCTAATGATTTCAATTATTTACTAGGCAGAAGTAAAATAGGGGAAACAGTTGACAGCCTGTCACATATAATGCTAGCTAAGTTGTTTAAATCATCTCTAGGCATGTTCTAATTTAGCTCATTATTAATTTCCTGCCAGGAAATCACTGCCCTAAACCTACTCTTTAGAATGACTTATGTCTGAATTAAACTCTTGTACAGACAGCTGATTGAACCCAAGACTTTTGTCTCATTACAAAGCTTAGATGCTTTCAGGCAGAGGACTGTTCTAGGTATTTAATATTTTGAACAAAATGTACTGTATAATTAATTGAGTATGAAATGCCCTATTCATTGCTGAATTAGTTTATCTTTTCAAGAGTTTGTTGGCTGTATGCAATCAATCATTTATATTTCACAACTGCTGTAGGTTTATGAATTTTCACTTTTGATACAATTGAGTTCCAACTGAGTTGCAAAATGAATACAAAACACTATCTGGAGGCAAACTGAACAAAAAAAATCCTCTTGTTTTATCTGGTAAAATAAAATCTTAGGTCATTAATCATCTTCTTCCTCATCACTACTCATTTTTTCAGGCGTATAATTTGTACTCAGGCCATGTGGGGGATACTGGCAGAGAACAAATAAATCTGAACTGACAAAGCAGGAAGTATTTCCTAATTACCAGGATTGCTAAAGAGGGTTAGAAAACACAGACAAAGAAAATCCAAGAAATGGTTTCTTTGTGAATCATTTTGTTTGTGAGACGTAAGATGTGCTTGTCATGTTAACAATGGATCTTAACTGCTTTAAAAAGACAAGTAATTGTAAGCCCTGGTGCAACCAAGGATGCAGCTATCATAGTGTCTGCTCATTAGACTTCAAAATAGACAGTCTGATGTTCAGTCAGTCCAAGCTTGTAAATGTTTGCATGCTTATCTAGACTCTATTTGAACTTCTTTGTAGTGGAAATACAGGGTGAATGCTCACCAGTTTTCTATTTCTGGTTTGGACTAGGTCATTAATGCAATAAGTACAGACTCCAAGTATTTCTCTAATGGGCTGATCTGACTCTCATATAAAATCAGTAGCAAGATAACTGATGTTAGTGTGCTCTTCTCCCACCTTGGCTAATGGTAGGGAGTGGAATGGCACGCAGTATTTAAGAACAGGTTTTGCTGGCTGCTTCAAGTTTAAAATGCAGGCTCAAACACTTGTTTTATCCAAGCAGGTACATTTATCCATACTCATTGCTGTTTTTCCCATGAAGAGACAAACATTTTATTTCAGTCAGTTCTTTGAAGTTTCATTTTATTCTAACTTTCTATTACACTAAGTTTTAACTCCCTTTGACTCCTTTAATTCACAAGGTAAATTGTCTTCTGAGTAGTTGACAAGAGGATTTAGGGTATTCCAACATTGTACTTTTGTTGCCAGGCTGTTTTGTCACTCAGTGCTAACCTGTATGCCCACAAGAGATATCATTAGGAAAAAAATAAACTAAATCTTCAAAGAGCCATGAAGTTTCCTAGACTATCAATGGACTTCCAGAGACCAGAGTACAAAATAGAAAAACATATAGTCATTTAAATAGTATAGGGAAAGAGGGAGAAAAAGAGTGGGAACTGCTGAGATCTCATGTCTCTTGGAACAAGTTAGTCTATAAGGTGTTACCCTTCCCTACCTAACTTCAGACTAATAAAGGTAACTACTTTTCTCTAGGGCCAGGTACAGACATTACACTTTTACTGGTTTAAGTAATCAGAAACTGGTCTATATCAATAACAGAAAAGAAGTGTGACACATAAAACCAGTCAAAACTGCTTAAATTAGATCTATTCTGCCTTGGACTTTCTGAATGTCTGTACCTAGCCTAAACCATCCAAGTCAAAAGAAAGTCAAAGATCTATATTTTCGATGTGCTGCAGCTCCTCCTCTCATATTTGCTTACACGCAGCAGAATCTATAGCACTACAGGAACTAAGCATGTTGCTAATAAAATATAACTCAGCTTTTTTACTTTCCCCATATTTTGCATTCACAAATCCCATTTATCATCTAAAGAATACAATTCAGAACTAGTAAAAAGAGGATCCATATTCTGGATTATCAGTATGGCTGAAGTACATGATGCTGAAATTATAATAATAATAAGTTTATTTTCATGTACCTGTGGATGTTATCTCATCTGTTTTGAAACAGCCACCTGTTTATGTGATACTGAAATATGATCTTGGAAGAAACATCTGTGCAGCCCAAGTTCCTGCTTACACAAGAGTTCTTTAGAAGCCTCTGCTAACACCATGCAAAGACAAATGCTTTAGTGAAAATATTAGCTACATTTCCTTTGGGAAGAACATTTTCTTGTAAAGGGAATGGTTACTGTGAAAAATTTTGAAGTATAACTAACATTGCTGTCAGAGTCTACCAGCTGTTATAATAATACCCTAGATGCTTTTAGGACTTCTTGCTGGTGGATTTGTGCCATTTTGATAATAACTGTAGATTCATGGTTCCTCAGTCCATTGGAAAATAGGGCTCCTACAGTGAACAGTAAACCATGAAACTTCAGCTTTAAAAGCTCAAATCTTTAATCATATTTCAAATACTGGAGAAGAAGTTTGGAATGACTACCACTATGAATTTACTCACACCATCAGCTCAGCCAGTCTCAAAAAATTATTTTCACAGCTATGGTATGTCAATGTGCAGTGCCTTTATGTCCTTAAAATACAGGGCCTAAAACAGAACCGGTTTTATTGTTGTAATTACCTTATCATATAGATAGCTAAATTTAATTCAGAGGAGAAGCTGATTAAAATATCAGGTTTTTTCCTCTGGGCAATAGCTCAAAACCAGACAACTAATAGGGCTGTCTGGTTCAACTAAAGAGTAAAAGTTGGTTGTAAATTCTAACAAGTAAATATTAGGGCCATGTACAGAACTTCCATTTCTCCTGGGACATTCACTGCTCTCCCACCAGGAACCATGATGATACAAATGTTCAGCATTTTTCTCAGAGCAAAAATGAGTGCTCCAAGAAAAAATTAACCCAGGAACAACTGGGGTTAAATCACTGTCAAGACAGTTTCTCCTGGGAGACAAAATATCTGTGCTGTGCGCATTCTCTTCTGAGAGAAGCCACACCACAATCTTCTAGTATTCCAGAGTGCTTTCTCCCAACCCCACATGGAGACAGTGTTGTCACTTGCTGGACTCTACTGCCCCAGCCAAACAGGGAGCAGAAGATTCACCCTTCACAACCCCCACATTGTGCTTCAGGGAGATACAGGATGAACCTGAGTAGTTTAGGTCAGCCAATCAGGACTGTCGAATGATCGTCATAGGCGACTCCATCCTGAGAGGTACAGATGGCTCCATCTGTCGCCAGGACCCCTCGACAAGCGATGTCTACTGCCTACCTGGAGCAAAGTTTCAGGACTTGAAGGGGATGATCCAAGCCATGATCCAGCCCACTGATAACTACCCCATGGTCCTAATCCATGTGGGTACTAATGATGAGGCCAGGAGAAGCCCTGATCACCTGATGGCGGACTACCACACTCTGCGGTGCGTGCTAAAGGAGATAGGCGCACAGGTGGTTTTCTCTTCTATCCTACCAGTGAGAGGACGTGAAAGATGGCATGAAATGTGCATCGCAGAGACCAACTGGCGGCTTCGGGAATGGTGTCTCGAGGTGGGCTTTGGCTTCGTCGACAATGACCGGAACATCACAAGAAGAGGCATGCTCAGATGGGATGGGCTCCACCTTTCCCCTAAAGGTAAACATGTGTTTTCTTCTAGGTTGGCAGATCTCCTCCAGCGGGCTTTAAACTAGGCTCGTTGGGGGGAGGGAAAGACGAGGGTGGAGGAAACATCGGACTGCCAGACGAAGCAACACCCACAAGTACAGCCCAGCCTAGACCGATGAGTGGAACATATACACAAGTAAGTGACAGGGGCCAGGGTAATGCTGAAAGTAGGGGGCCAGTGCACACATCCACAGGAGGCCTCAAATGCCTCTACACAAATTCTCATAGTATGAGAAACAAGCAGGAGGAACTTACTCTCCTGCTAGCTGATATCAACCCGGACATAGTGGGGATCAGTGAAACGTGGTGGGACTCAACGCATGACTGGGCGGGGAATGTCAAGGGCTATAAGCTGTACAGGAGGGACAGGATAGGAAGGAAAGTTGTGGGCAAGGCACTCTACATGAAGGAGGAATACCCATCCTCATCATTAACAAAGAATCAGAGGAGGGGCACTCTGAAGTGCTTTGGGTTAGAATACAAGGCAGTCGAGGGGAAAGAGACTTAATGTTAGGGGTCTACTACAGACCTCCCAACCAAGGGGGAGAGCTTGACCAGGAATTCTTAAGTCAGCTCATGAAGGTAGTGAAGTCAAAGGATGTGGTCATCATGGAGGACCTGAACTTTCCAGACATCTGCTGGGAAGAGCAGTCAGCCAGGTCTGACTGCTCATGTAGGTTCCTAGCCAGAATGCAGGGCCTCCATCTAACCCAGGAAGTGCACAGCCCCACCAGGGGAGACGCCTTGTTGGACCTAGTGCTGGCCATGGGTGATGACCTGGTGAGGGGGTTGCGGGTGCTCGACCACCTGGGCAACAGTGATCATTGCCTGCTGAAATTCACCATCCAGCGCAAGGTGGCAAAGGCCTACAGCCAGGCAGCAGCCCTAGATTTCAGGAGGGAAGACTTCAATGAGCTAAGGAGAATATTTAGGGAAGCACTGAGGTCATGGAGGGGAGGAGAGACAGGTGTCCAAGGAGAGTGGTCGCTCCTTAAGGAGACGATCCTCCAAGCCCAAAGG